>NC_134372.1:17740909-18043939 GCF_035582795.1 Mycteria americana
TGCATTTGAAAATCTTGAAAATACATGAGTCATGATCTTACTCTAAGGTACTTTTGTCAACTAACCTACTGGAATGTTCTCTTTCATGTATGATATTCAGTATGTGCCCAGGCCATATTTGTATTCAAAAATCAGAATAATATGCCTTGGGGAGTCTCTGAAAGTTTACAGACCTAAGTAGATTGCAGATTGAATGCCTGATTCTTGCCAGAGTAGATGAACAAATGTTTCTAAATTTTTAGATATTATAATATTTTAAAGTAAATGGTTATTAATTTCTAAATTACAGTAGAACTCCATTGAGAGAACATATTTCAGTTAAATGATGATGCCAAAGGAAAGGATGATATTAGAAGTTGTTACTGTATGTGCTAAAAATAGTCAGTTGTGATTTATCTAAGTATACAGATTGATCTTCCCATTGAGGATTCCATTTTAATTTCTGGTGTTTAAATTCTAATTTTTCTTAAAAATACTTCTTAAGAAATATTCTTGATAGACAATCTAATATGTAATATGATGACTGAACCCACCAGCTTTGTGACTGATCTTTCCTTATCCAAGCATGCGAACAAGTTCTGATTCAGATATCTATGGGAGATGGGAGGTCCAGCAGCACTTCCCTACGAATTGCAAAAATGGGTGCAATGTAATTTTTATTTTACTTAGGTAATGATAACTTACTCTGTCACCCCCATCTCCTTCCCTCATCTTCCCAAACGGAACAAATGAAATTAAACAGCATAATTCTCAATACTTTTATAGCCCAGCAAGGAAATCTAAAAACGTTGTTGAAAAGATTAAAAACAAACAAACAAACAAAAAACCTAAGCAAAAAATCCTGTACTCCTTCTGCTATTCCTTCTTCCTAATTTCAGCCCTTAACAGATTTCTTTGGGACTGATTTCTCATCTAACACTGGTTTAAATTAATTGTAGTAGTAATGGTGTTTAACCGGTGTACTTGAGAAAGTCTCATCCTCATTGCATTATTGGTTCAATTACTAGTTTTATGGCATAGAGACGTTATGAGGAGTAAGCATTAACTTTTTTTCCCAGTGCCTTAAGATGTCCGTTAGATATTATTACTTGATAGCACTGTGCAGCTGGCTGAATCTTGATGATTCTTACCTTTCAGATGGCTTGGTTGACTGCCTAGATCCAGACTGCTGCCTCCAGTCTACTTGTCAAAATAGCCTGCTGTGCCGGGGTTCACGTGATCCTCTTGACATCATACAACAGAGCCATTCTGGTTCACCAGCTGTGAAGTCATTCTATGATCGAATCAAGCTCTTAGTGGGGAAGGACAGCACTCATATCATCCCAGGAGAAAATCCCTTCAACAGCAGGTAGTAGCTATAAATATGACACTGTATCTATGCAGTTGCATTGTATAGGACGATTTCTCCCAGAGATTTTATTCATGTTTTAACATGAGATGCTGCTTTCAGGTGCTTCATGTGTTTGTATCTCAGGCATTATTCCCACTGAGGGCACTCTGTTGCAATTTATGATGTGACCTTTATTTTGTAACACTGCATTTTATTAGCATTTTAATATACTGGCAACACCTAGAAGAAGGTTCCTTCCACTGACTAGGAGCTTCTGAGGTTTCTATTTTATGAAGACTGCAATCTAGAACAAGGGAAAATACAAACTAGTTTCCCGTTAAAAAGAGATTGCATTTTATTTAGTGCTGTTAACACAGGTTTCAATAACGGAATAACATTTCAAATTATTTTAAAGATACATTAACTTAGGGGGTTTTATTATTTATTCCTTCTATAAAACTGTTTTACTTGCTGTTTTACTTGCTGTTTTACTTGCATCATCAATACATCTGCCTAGGTTTTCATTTTCTTCTTGGTTTTCTTTTTCTATGTCTGTTCTTCCTATGATCATTAATTATATATTTGTAATGAATCTAAAAGCCAGCACATCATTAATTGATATTTGATGCCATTGTATGCTTACAGGAAGAGTGGTGTTCCTATTTATCAATATTACTTAAATATGTATCCATGGAAAGATGCTAAGAAATTGATGAATATGTTAATTATGTTCATACTGCCTAAGTTAAAACTTCATTTTTAAGAAAGAACTTAATTTGAGATAATGCCCAAAAGATTGGACGTCATCACAGGAAACTGTTTTTTTCAGTCAGGATTTCATTATAGGCTTATTGAGTGATGTAGAGCAAGTCACTAAATATTTGTAAAATTAAGATCATAATGTTTCTGGATACACCAGGGAGGTCCCCATTGCATTCATCCCTATCATGCTCAAATAACACAATGATTTCCATATTCTATCAGAAAAGTCCTGTTGGATCCTACTCTATATAATACAGGCTTTATCTATTCTATAAAATACTCTATACATACACACATGGAGTCATTTGGAAAAATGGAAGAAAATTGTTCTGTTCTCATCTAAATTTGTTGTGATTTTTTTTTTCCTCATCAGCTCTGTAAAAATGAAATGGGGGAATGCTTGCAATTTTCTGCAATCTTGCATGAAAAGGAAAACAAGACAAGAGAGAAGCTTACTAATTCATGAGGCTGAATAATTTGTCCAAAAAGGAATACAGGCTACAGCATAAAAAGTATATAGTCCACAGGCTGGTTGGTACATGCTGCTCTATATAAGTTACGGTCACCAAAATTTCCCTGAGTGAAGAGGAGCAGGCAGTTTCCTGTCACATACTATGTGCTAACCAGTGCTTGAGCTGTTGCCTCATTAAGCCACCCAGAATGAAAATTAGTCTATTCCCTGTATCTGTATTCCACTATCATCTTATGTTTAGTTGTGTTATTAACATGATCCAGCACTTCATTCCTAGATCTTGAAGTATTTTACAAAAACAGGTGATGATTATCATTCCAAATTTCTAGACGAGTATAGTGATATACAGACATTCTTGCACCATCCAAGAAGTATTAGAAATTATATTAGAAATAATCAAGCTGTTTATGTATGGATGTGGGTTGGAGTCTTCAAAACAGTCTAAGAATTAGAGCTCTAGACTAAGCAGGAGCTGGGCACTTCAATCCTGAGGCTTCTTTGAAAAAATCTCATTTGTAATTTTAGGGTTTTTTTAAAAAATATGTTTTCTAGGGTTCCTGGTGGCAGGAGTCTTAGTTCTCTTTTACTCATCTGAAGTACATCACCTATTTTAACATATCTTTGCAAATGGCATATTAATGACATTTTAAAATTGGCCTTAGCCTCTAAGTTGTGAAGGTACTTTTGAGAATTCTACAGCTCAGCCGTTATTTTTGGCACCAATTTTAGGCAAATCTAATGTATAGTGTCAAATTGAAAGTTTTAAAACTAAGGGGTTTGACTTTTAAAAAGTGGCACAGGGTTAGACTCCAGGTTTCACGTATACTGAAGCTGCCATAGTCTCAAGAAGTAGCTACCATGAAAGATAATGGCCTCTCTCTTTTCTTAGCTGAACCTCTCATTCCATTGAAAGAGATGAAAAAGTGGGATGAAATAGTGGTTATGATTTTTTTTCCAGTACTAGTGTAAGAAAAAGAAGTTATTTCCTACCCTGCTAAAGCAATAAATAACAAAATGTATTGATTGCAAAATTATTTAGATCTCACTGATCGTTTCTGTGCAGAAACAAGGTGAAAAGAAGTTTTCAGGAAAAAAAATAGCTACGTGTTTTTACACATTCAACTTCCATGTTAAGAAAAAAAAGGACTTAATGCATCAGCTTAATTTGTCAGTTACACTTTTAAAAGATTACCAAAAAAAAGGTTGTCCTATGTATGACTATTAGTCAACATGGTACTTCTTATAAATCCAGATTTTAGCCACAAATTTTAATACCCATTGTGTTCCATATTTTGGCATTTTAGAAATAAAAAGGAAGATTATTGGCCGAGATGTTCTTATTCAAATTATTTCCTGAAATAATAAAATTGAAGGTAGAAAAAATTAAGTCATGAACATTATTAGTTCTCTTCTGCCATATGATGATTTCTTTCATCAAATCACCTTTCTGCACTGTTCCCCTATAGAAGCTTGAGTGACTATCGTCCTACGACTATTTCTGTGTGTTTGTAACATAAAATAATTCAAGCAAAATGAATAATGCCACAACAATTATCTTGGTCCAATGTATTCCCAAGTAGATTTTCTCAACAGGTATCGATTTCTATTAAATTCCATGTTCTGTTACAAAATGTTGATTTTGGAAATTAAAAGTTGACCTAGAGGGTCAAGAAATGGTCGAAAGTTCTAAAAGAAAAGTAATAGAAATGGCTTATTTTCATTAATTAGTTTCTTTTTTATGTACTATCGAAGAAAATATTACACCTTGTTTGGAACAAAAATATGAGGAAGTAGTTGTTAAATAGCCAATATACTACAGTCAGAAATGTGCATCACAGCACCTCGAACATTTCAGAGTTAATAGAAAAGGCCTGAAAACAACCCCTGATATTAGTAATGAAAATAGATGTTCTCTGATATGTACGTTGCTTTAGGAATGCAAGCATAGGGAATAATGCAAGTGTTATAGCTGTCCCAGAATTCGACTGCATTTTGTCAGTTTTCGGCAAAACACGGCTCACTTTAATCCCCTTGTCCTACAGCTCGGACTGGGCCCAGAAGTCTGTGGTGCCAGGATGCTGTGCCTGTTGGTGTGCCTGAAGCCTGCTGAGGTTCAGGGGCAGCTCCAGTCCTGCCAGCACAGAGTCAGTTCAGAAACAGGGCTTTTCATTTTCTGGCCCACATCCATAGATGGGAGTTGGTGGATCATGCTCGACGCACGTAGTGCTGAAATAGAAACCTCTTCACCTAGGGCTACAACAAAACGCAATTTTGCAGTCCCTGAGGTTATGGGTTGCAGCGGGATTTAGCTTTCTCCCTCTTTCCCAGGATCGCTTTCTCCTTTTCTCATGTTTCCAGTGTAGAAATGGAAACCATCTGCAAGGATCTTCTCCTTTTCCGTTTCCCTTTTACCGTGCAGCTTCCCCCACTCACCGATCTGCTTCTCTCAGGGTACAGGGAAGGTGGAAGGGAAAGGAGGCAGGGGATGGAGACTCCTCTCCAGCTGTGAGAGGCGAGGCGAGGTGAGGCGAGGGGCAGGAACGGACTGGCCGTGCCAGAGAGCAGCAGAGCAGGGAGAAGTGGGGCTTGCTACTTCCAGCGCTCAGGAGGCTGAGAATGCAGCCAGGCAGGCAGCAGCAATTTCTGCCCGCTGTGCACTTAGCAGCAGCAGCAAAGCACTCTCAAAAAAGAAAAAGACTGACTGTGCCTCTTACAGGAATAACCCGTCTTTGTCTCCTTTAGGTTAAGCAAAGTTGCTTAACCTGTTGGCTAAGAAAACCCTTTATTTTGAGTGTGCGTAAAGCTGGCCTTAAAACCAAATCCTTTCTCCTGTTGACAAAGTGAAAAGCAAGGGTTACAAATCAGGACCAAAAGCAGTGTACAAACATCAGTCACTCCCTAAGATGAAGGAACGTGAACCTTAATTTCACATTCCTTAATTTCACCAATTGGAAAATTGGTCGTATAAAAAAGAGGTATGGCATTACACCATATTTTTCAAGTGTATTAGGCATCCAGAGACACACTATTGTACCCAGGGAGGTTTTTGAGATGTGCCCAGTTGTTTCAGTGGGCACTTCAGGGTCACAGTTCTGGCTTGGCTGAATGTGCGGTAGCTTTCTACTCTGCAAGGCCTTGTTATACAATGAGACAAAGCCTCATTAGACAAGGAAGGCACTTACTCCCATTCTGTATACACAGACCTCACTGCATGGATAAGCACTTTCTTGATTTAACTGTATAGAGGGAGCTGGGCAATATTGTGGTATCTTCAGTATTCTAAAAATCTTTGGAGTAAATTGGATTCAGAGTAAATGAGGCACAAGTGTTCCACTACTCAGTTTATAAACAATGTAATTTTGCTTTTGTAACTAACTTTAATGCTTTTAATTATCTTTCTTTTTCAGTCTTGTGTCTCTTATAAGAGGCCAAGTGGTGACTACAGATGGAACTCCTCTAGTTGGGGTCAATGTGTCATTTGTCAAGTATCCAAAGTATGGCTATACCATCACTCGTCAGGATGGCACGTGAGTTTGCTTGCTTCATTGAGTACCTATTTCGTATGTAGTATCTTTGCTGATTAACAGATGGTGTGATCTAATGGAACCATGTGGTATCATGCATTGCATTCCTCCCAGGGCAAAGAGCTATTAAGTAAACACAAAAGTAATTTTTCACATGGCATTTTGAATACTAACTGCAAGTAATCATGAAAAGGCTGACTTCTGATAATAATGTGTTAGCAGGCAGACTTCTTTCAAATAAATTGCTCTGTATCTATGAAAACATTTGTGGACTACAGTAATATCCAGCTGAGACCAGAAATATTTTATTTTAAAATGCAAGGCAGGCTAACACTGCTAGACAAAAAAAAAAGTAGTATAATTATAGAACAGTATATTTTGTTAAAAGTTCCCTTCTGCCTCTCCTTCCTTTTGAGGATCCACTATCTTTTGAGTTTCTTCAGGGTAGAATGTAATCAAAAGATTCTAATTGAATATATTTAGACAATTTCCTGCTGTGCAAAAAAGTACTTTTTCCCCCTTGTATCAGCTGATTTGAAATGCACACAAATTCAGATAAACAAAAATCAATGTGTCATGGTTTATCTAGTTTACTGGCTGTGGTAACTAAAACAGAATATCTGTGACACATGCATTGTAAACATTTGCCATTTTATCTTGATCTTGCATACAAACAATTGAATTGAAATAATTAATATGAGTCAACTGAACTATAGGGAGTATTTCATTTCCACATTTCCCAGAATATTATTCTGTTATAATAAAAGTATAAAGTGGTTGATTTCAGTGGTTTAATATTACAGTAAATGGTGAGCTGAACTGTATTTAGATCAGAATAGATTATTGAAATCATTGAGTAATTTGTTACATTGCCAGCATTTACATGAAACAATTTATACCTACTTCTGTTGTCAGAACAATCTAGAAGTATTTTACTCATTTAGGCCAGATTTCAAAATGCCTGTGCAGCTCCACATTACTGCTATGATTACATAGCGGGTTGGGAGTAAATACCTAATCTCTCTGAAAAATGATAGATCAATTGTCCTGGGGACAGGAATTCTTATCGTGTTTGTAGAACACAAACAGCAAAACTTTTCATTACTATTCTCTTACTGCCATGTGTCCCCTTCTGTGCTTGATGGACAGCATCTTTTAGGAAAGGGGTAGTTCATTGTCCAGCTAAGTATGGACTTGGCTTCTCTGCTGATTTTATATATAAAGGTGACTTGTAATAATAAATGTGATGGTTTGTTTGTTGGGTTTTTTTTAATTATTTAATGCAGATTTTATAATATATAGGAACAAGGTTTGTCCAGGTAACTTCAAATCATTGCTTGTCTTGGCTGGATTTCAGTTGTTTAGTTGCCAAGGTTCACATCCCATTACTGATCATTTGAGCATGACACTTAAAATATACCTATTCCTATAGGTATATCTATATACCTCTTTCATTAGCCAGGAATGCTATTACTGGAATTATTCAGTCTTGTCACTTCTAAACCCCACATTTTTCTAGATTTGACTTGGTTGCAAATGGCGGAGCATCCCTAACCTTGCACTTTGAACGAGCCCCATTTATGAGTCAGGAAAGGACAGTATGGCTGCCATGGAATAGCTTCTATGCCATGGACACACTTGTGATGAAGACAGAGGAGAACTCCATTCCCAGCTGTGATCTAAGTGGCTTTGTCCGTCCTGATCCAGTCATCATTTCATCACCACTTTCAACTTTCTTCAGTGATGCTCCTGGCCGGAATCCCATTGTACCAGAAACCCAGGTAAGAACAGTGTGAGTGAAAAGGATATAGAAATCAGTGGTCAGATGCTAGTGCTGACCTGAGCACTTACCACAGAGTCAGCATTTGTCCTCTGGAATTGCTGTAGCAATGCCTTTGTAGAGTTGCATTCATTCTGACAGATACCAGGTTTTCTAATGAGGTCTGCAGGAGACATCCTAGGTTTATGTCACCCAGACACATTTATCTTTGATGCCTTGCACCTTCCATTATCATACAATATATCAAGTATATCTCTGTATTTCAGTTGACAGCTTAGGTGTTTCAAGAGAATTTTGCAAAGGCTTGGTGTGTGCTGCTAACTGCAGGCTGTTTTCTTGTATGTTATTTAGGACAAAAGAAAACTCTACTGGTACTATTGTTTCACTACTTTATTCAGTTATTCTTTACTTTATACTAACTGTTAGTGGAAGTTGCAGGTTCCTGTAACTGTATTTCTTATGTTCCCCTTGCATATAACTTGCAGTAAAACTACTTGTACTTATTTGCACTTTTGCCAGCAGTGGCGTCTTAAAAAGAAGTGTACACAGATGCCAAATAATTATTTGTTCAGAAATGGTAGCTGAACTGCATCCCTGAACTGATTTGAGGATAACCATTCCCTGTAGTAGAAATGCAAGGCATTTCTTGAATATGAAATATTCATAAGAATATGCAAGGCAATATTATTCTGAAAAAAATAACAAAGCACTAATGTAAAATGTTTGATCTTTTTCCTATTCAGGTTCTTCATGAAGAAATTGAGATCCCTGGCTCTAGTATAAAGCTCAGCTACCTGAGTTCCCGTACTGCTGGATACAAATCCTTACTTAAGATCGCCATGACTCAGTCACTTGTGCCACTGAATCTAATCAAAGTTCATTTGATGGTAGCAGTAGAAGGGCATCTGTTTCAAAAATCTTTTCAGGCATCTCCCAACTTGGCATATACATTTATCTGGGACAAAACAGATGCATATGGTCAGAAGGTTTATGGGTTGTCAGATGCTGTAGGTAAGTCAGCATATACAAGCTCCAAAACTTTCTAAATAACACCTGTAATTCTTAGTAAGAAAACTGCAAAGATTTCTTACGGAGAAGCAAGTGTAGACTAAACAGCTCTTGTCTTCCTGACACAATTTATCTTTGTATTATGTTTCTTTTACACATTAAAGATCACATTCAGAGGGTCTAAACTCTATCAACATGCCTGTGTTTCCTGATCAATAGCTGACTTAGAAGGTTTAGATCAGACAATGGGAAAAACTGGCCACAGGAACTTAGGTGAAACTGGTCCATCACTATGTTTTTATTTTCTTTCAGTTAACAAATGAACATGCTGGATGGCTGGCATTCTTCAGTGCATTTGGATTTTTATGCGTGCTGTTATTATAGCGTCTTGTGGTATAATAACATTTGAAATGAAAATGGTGTCTTCCTAATGCTGTTCAGTCTTGTAGTTCTATAGCTGTTTTTAGTTTACTTGGTTCTAGTGGGTGGGAAAAAGAGTGATCATCGTAATATTTTTAAGTTTTCATTTGAATAACAGAACAATTTTGATACAACAGTGCTAAAAATGGGCATCAGAGCTGTGCCAGTGTGGAAACTTAATTTTAAAATCTTATTTCTTTTCTATATTTTCTAAAATCTTCTTTGCTATAGCTTTTCTTTCTTACATTATTGCATAAGGTATTGCTTTCCTGAGTAATCCTTACAGTGTGTGTGCTTAAAAGCACACAAAGTTTCACTGCTCCTTGGTATATAGAGTGTAAAATGAACACACTAAATAAATGCTGTGAACATCTGGCAAATTAAGAGTTTGATCTTGTCCTGTTATCTGATAGAATAATTTTATTATATTTTTAAAATTATATTTCTCACTCTCCTCTCAACAAACCAGTCACTTCCCAATACCAGCTATTCAAAGAGAAGTGATCAGATCCCTGCAGAGTACATGTGAATGAAGTTTCAAATTTGTGTCTAGTCAAAGATCTGAATTTAATATTGTAGAATAAAAGAGACGAATATAATCACTCCATCTTCTTGAGGGGGCTGGGGAACTGGAATGCTGAATGATTTGAATGTGCTCTGGACGTTTAATTCAGTGTTTGTTCAGCAAGTATATTAGATTTTATTTTATTTTGTTTTATTTTATTTCAGTTTCTGTGGGTTTTGAGTATGAGACTTGCCCCAGTCTCATTTTATGGGAGAAGAGGACAGCACTGCTGCAAGGATTTGAACTAGATCCTTCAAATTTAGGAGGATGGTCTTTGGATAAACATCATGTACTTAATGTCAAGAGTGGTGAGTTAGTTAATCCCATGTGTTTTCTGTGCTATATGGAGTTTTGTCTGTGAACACTTTTTATTTGCATTATATTTACACTTTAAAAAATGCAATTTCTCCACTCTTTTTGTTTCATCTTTATCTCAGTAAGGTATGGGACATGTTTCAGTTGTCAGAAAATTTTTGTAGAATTCCAACAGATATTTTACTGTTCTGCACAGCATGACTTTCTCAAAGCCCAGATCTTTATCCTCTATTCTGTTGTTCATTTATTCCTGTGTAATGCCTTTCTGTCTTCCTTCCCTGTTTTTCTGACCTTAACCACACCCGTTCCTGGTTCCTCTTGTTTGACCTTCTTCCCTCTAATCTGACATGGGGCTTAAAAGTAGTATGAGTCTGTGACGAGATACTGAGTCTCATTTGTCTTGTCTTTTGTCACCTGTTTGTTTTTTCCTCACTTCTCTTTGTCTTTACATATCCTAAGCTGAATGTTCCTGGTCTTCATATTTCACGAGAGACTTTTAGGGAGCTGAATGCTTAGCATATATTTCATTTGATCCCTGTACAGTGTTTTCTACAGCCTCCCTGCTGATCCTTGCACTAACAAATTGCAAACTATATTGTTGCTCAAGAAATCTAAAGTAGTGTTCAGAACAGGCAAGATCAGGCTATTTGAACACAATTTAAGTGCTGTGCAGCGGATCAAACACTGTTGAGATAGCTATTTGGATAGTGCATGATATTCACTGTCGTCACCAGTGGGGAGCCAGTTAATTTACATTAGGATCATACAACTGCATTTCCAAAAGACCATGAGGCTAAAAGTTTCCGGCCAGAAATCTACAATCTTTGATACACTGAAAATGGTCACTCTGTCAGAGAATCCACTCCCTTCTTGGAGCAGGGGTCTTCTCTTTGAACAAGTATTTTGAAAAGAAATCCTATCCTAAAGGCATTTCTTGAAGCCTAATAAAGATCCTTACCACTAGCCTCCCTCTTGCCGTTCATCACTGGTCCTTAGCAGCCCTTCTAGGAGTTTCATTTTTCTCCTATCTTTTCATTTTCTGTGCTATCCTCTTCTCTGGCATCTCCATTTCTCATTTTTCATTTTCCATGAAAAAAGTGTGAACGACTGAGAGGTGGAAAGAGAATAGTAAGGTTGGCACAAAATTCCAAACAAAAAGTAACATAGGAAACTGGAGTGAGAGGATCCAGGGACACAAATACGGAACACGTCCTCTCCACTGTTGGCATTCTCACTTCCTAGTTAATAAGACAGTCTAAAGCATCGTGCCAGCCCAGAGGGATGTATGGCAGTGTCTTCTTTCATAATGAATACCAAAGGACTCTGGGTTTAGGTTTGGGTCTGTAGTTGTATATATGTGTGGTTTTTAACAGATAATCTTCATTACACCTTTATTTTTTACTACTGCAAAGCTCTTTCACTCTTTTTGCAGAACCAAGTGCTGAAGTCATTTCAGCGTACAGTCGTTAACAGCAGCTGTTGAAAAGAGAACTACCTGAAGTCCCCTGCAATGAATGATTGTAATAACCACTTCTTCTCCTCTTCGTTATTAGGTATATTGCACAAAGGCAATGGAGAAAATCAGTTTCTAACTCAGCAGCCAGCTGTGATAACCAGCATTATGGGGAATGGTCGCCGAAGAAGCATATCCTGTCCTAGCTGCAATGGTCTGGCAGAAGGAAATAAGCTTTTGGCCCCTGTAGCACTGGCAGTGGGTATTGATGGAAGTCTCTTTGTGGGAGATTTTAACTATATTCGACGTATCTTCCCATCCAGGAACGTTACTAGTATATTGGAGCTGAGGTAAGGTGTTAATCTAAGCACATCATTTCTGTAGCCTGTGCTCAAATCAGCCTTTACCATTACTTCTTATAATTTTGTAAAACATTGTCACTTTCAACCTATTTAAATTCCAGTGGAGAAATGGGGCACAGAAATGCATGGTTCAAAGTCTGTAGCTTATCAGAGCAATGACTATAGAGAAGGACTAAAGAGTACAAACCAACTTGTACAAAAAGTACAAACCACCTTCTTCTGTCCTGTCAGTGATCATTTGATACAATCTCCTCTCAAAACTATACATCATTTAGTTTTGTCTGAAAACTACAGAATTTACTGCCCTTAGGTATTGAGCCACAGTGATAAGCACAGGTATAACAGTGTTACGAGGTTAGAAGGAAGGTTTTCCTATCAATGGTTTTGAGACCCACTTTTCCACTTCTTTCCCATACTCATAAGTCTATTTCTGTAGGTTGGCAAGTGCAGTTACGATTGACATACAGAGTCACTTTGCATCATCAGAACTCTTTTTGAGATCTCTGTTCCCCCATCCCAGTCATGTGTCCCCCCCCCAACATTAAGATTTGGTCACTTAACAGGGAAGTAGTGTAGAGTGTACCACTTCACCCATTTCTGTTCCATCTCCTTTTTTCATTCTTCTAGGACAGGCAAGAGCTATTGCTTCAAACCATAACTCATGTAACTGGACCTTATAGTTACAGCACTGTTGAGTATTTGCAGAAAAACGGGAAAAAATAGCTTGCATTGGCTGTCTTTGATACTTCTGAAGCCCACTCAGGCAATAGGATTAGTGCTCTTGTAAATTGGATATAGCTGCAAAGTACATTGAGTGAATTTAGGTCATTAGCCTTTTTTTAATGATATGGCCAATAACCAATTCCTCTGCTTCCACTGTACTTTTAATTTTTAATTAGTGGGGAAAAGTGCAAAATGATTGGACTGTTAGAGGATAGGAGGATCTATTTTACACCTCTCTTCCATTCATGTCATTCTGTTGATGTCACTGTTGTGAATTCTGATTTATATAGAAGAAAAGAGATCTAATTCAGGCCAATTCTACTCTGAAATCATTCTCTGACACCTACCTCATACACCATCAGGCTGCCTCATTATATTTAAAAAAAAAAAAAGTCATAGATCACCCAGTGCTTCCTGCTAGCAGCTTAGTATAAACCACAGAAGGTAGCTAGTATGGATGTGTGACCTGCTACAAATATTTACATCAATATACACTATAATTCTGCGTTATATAGAATATGCTGATTTTTTTTTGAATGTTCAGTTCTGTTTAACTTTCTAGTAAATAGGACTCCAGCTTTATAGCTGAAGAGAAACATTTTCAAATTAGGATACTTAATAGAAGGCATTTATATGCACCTCACTTCCTAATATCAGCCAGGGACAAAGTTTCCTAGCACACCTGATATTTGAAAATGTTGACTCCAAGTTGACAAGAGTATTAGCCTGAGTACTTTGCTTTCTCTGTATGCAAGATAGAACTTGGGCTTTTCAGCACGTGAGGAAAAATGGGAAAGGACATCAGTAAAGAAACAGAAGATGGACTTCTTAATCTGCTTTTGTCCACTTTCTCTTTTCTTTTGTGAAAGTTTGTTTTCCATAGCATAGTTTCTTTAGCTTTTGTTATAACTATTAGCAATGAACAATAAAGCTATTGTATTTTGAGTGTTGTTGGACAGCTGCAAATGACTTGACACACAGATTTTTAGGATTTGCAGGGATGTCTTTTACCCCCTGTTCCTCTAAAGGGAATTAAGGTCCATTGCAGCAAACATCATCTATAGCAGTAATCATGATTCAGTGGTCCATCTTAAAATCTGTATGAGTTACATGGGTAAGAGTTTGACGATTAGAGCCATTTAAGTATGAATGAGAGTAGAATCTTCAGCTAGTATAAAGTAGCTTGAATAATGTTGCAAACAGTATGTTCATAAGTATTACAAACCAAATACATCACTTTATTTAGGTTTCACAATGGATATAATTTTTGTTTTACATAAGCTAATATAAATCTTGAGTAACTTTATAAGTCAGAACATCCCAGTGTGCATATGTGCTTCACACTGTCCTTTATGAAGGTGCCTGATCTGAGTGGCTAACAGGGATTTTGATTCAAGAGTGTTGCATGTCATGCTTTATGTTGGTATTGCAAGTTTGGGGCTGTGCATTGAGTGCTGCAGCTGAGTGCAGGAGTCATGCACCTCTTTGCTTCATTCAGTGGATATTCCTAAATGGAAATTACATAAACACAGTGAAACACTGTGGCGTGGAGAATGTATTAATTTACTTCTGGGAAGTAGAGAACACTTTTTCTTTGACTTTGTGTCTAGACAATAAACTAGGGATCAATTAATGCTATATATTTCCCACCGTACAGTATCTTACTGCTCACTTAGGTTTTTTTTACCCTAAGATTTGCTTTGATGGGCTTAAATAGATACCAAGTAGCATCCCAACTTGCTTTAAGCAATTATTTTAGAGACTGGGGGGAGAGGAAAATTTGTTTAGAAATAGCCTGTTGGAAAACTATTTTGATTAAAGAGGTTGCCTTCAACTGTTGGACAATATCCTAAGCCCAGTGCTTCCCCCTTCCCAGTTCCGTATTCAGAAAACTGCCAGTTTCTCTCGCTCCCAGCCCACAAGCTACACGTATTTCCATGTGAAAACTCTTTCAATGCTTCAGAAAGATTTCTGTAAAATATCTGGGGGGTGGGGGTTGGGGGCAGAGGTATCCTTCTAGGGAACTGGCTTGCAACTCTATCACTCCCCGTCGCTCTTCATCCATAAACCAAGCTAAGGCTAGTGCTGAAAAGAGATATCTTCTCCTGTGTCCTTTTGTAAAATAAAACAAATACTATGTTTGCTTTACCATCTATTCTTCAGCTAACTGTTTGTTCTTTTTTCTTCTGTTCCCTTTCTATAAAGAAATAAAGAGTTTAAACATAGGTAAGACACGAGCTCTTTCCCATATAATTTGATATGGTTTGTTTGCTTCATTGTGTTTGCTTTTTGTGTTGTGCTTCTTGTGTAATGTTATGTTCTTCATGTACCATATATAGAAACATTTTTATGTGCTAATTGTGTGTTATGAATATGATAAGCGTTAGCAATTATGAAATGCAGTCAAAAAGCAACCAAATAAGTTCTGACAGTAATTAGAATTTTCTAGTAGAATGCAAGTATAATGAACCCCAAGCTAACTTCTATATAAACACTTCTCCCTGCTGTCTATAATTGGTGAAAATGGTTGAGGTAAACTACAACAGCAGTTTTACAAATGCTGGAAAGGTTCACAAAAGCACTAATGATGCAAATAGGTCAAAACCTCATGTTCCAGTCATTAATGATTTTCTGAACCCTCTGTCCTTTTCCATGATTTAGTTTCTATTTTCTTTCATCAAATACATTTAACAGTCAGTCAACCTGTGGGGCTGGTTGTATGCAACCACTAGATGCAGTCACTGCAAGACTCACGAAGGAGGCGTAACCTTTCCAGACGTTAGGAGAAAAGATTTTTCATCATCTCACCTGAGCACTAGGCCTTCTCGATGGCAGCAGCGTAGGAAGCGCTTGTACCTTCTTCCATGCCACACTTGGGATGGGGGGAGATGTCTGCCCTGGATAATATCAAGGGCAAGAACAAGAAGAGCTGTTGTAAACTATTCTAGAGTGTCCTGTGCATCACCCTTTAAAAATCATGCTTTCCATTTCTATAATACAACTTAGATGCAAAAGATGTCTGGACTAAACAGTGTAATTTCCCCTTTACAATATATTTTGGTATAGCAAGTGTAACTCCACTGAATTTTCTTATCTGGATGAATTCATTCACAATTTGCTAATGATTATTGGTGATGCTGGAGGCTCCTCATTTGCAACTATAAGCTTAGTTAATTTTTCAGGTGCTTAGAGATTTGCTCTGAGCAGCTTCTCTTTTTGGTTAAATTTAAAGAAAAGCTATTGTTGCACTGTTGTGAATCTGATGCACGTATGAGAAGAATAGGGAGGACAAGCTGATCCTGCCTGTATTTGCTGTCAGGCACCAGGCTCCCTCACAGACCCGAGTAAGGCTGCATGTGGTGGTAACTGCTGCATCCATCGGGGAGGGCTAGAGGGGGAGACGTTATTGGCAGAGGCCTCTGAGCGACACCGAATGGTATGGAAAATCTTTTAAAACAAGGTACTTTCCTTGGCTTCCTATAACTCGAATAAAAGATTACAATGGCACGGAGAAAAGAGAGGCAGAGGTCTTTAATTGCTCAGGTGCCAGCTTGAGAAATATTGACTACTCATTTATAAAATACATCCCTGTTTGAGGTAATAATCTCGTAGATTCTTTGGGGACACGGTGAATGCATGTCACCTTCCGCCAGTCATTTTCTGCCAAAGTCACTCAAATATTTTATGTGGAGAGTCTTCCACTATCTGTTCCCTTACCAAGCTCAGGAAAGAGTAAAGGGGTATACAGCAGGTCTGCAGCGCCAGTGAGTTGCTCCTTGATCTGGAACAAAAGCTCATGACTGACTCCCTGGTAAAACTGCCCTGAGGGAGATTCCAGAGGAGAAAGGCAGGGTGAGCTCCATGGACACACCAAAGACTGCAGGAGAGGAGAGGGAAATAAGCCCATGTTCTGCCATTGCTCTTTACCCTGGCTCATACCTTATCCCATCCTGGTAACAGTGGGACATACCCAAGGCTAGCTGTGCGCAGAAGGGAAGCAGGGGTGTGCTCACTCAGGAAGGCAGGCACAGGCTGGCAAAATCATGTCCGAAAAGAAGGGAGACCCTTCCCGTCTCGCTGAGTGGCTGCTGCTCCCTGTCAGGCAGCAGAGCAGCTCCCCCAGGCACCTGTTGTGAGCAGCTCCCATCGCTGAGACCAAGCAAGGCCCCTGCCTCCGGCGGCAAGCAGCCATGTCTGTGCCCAGCTCCAGTTTGTACTTGCCTCAGGTCTCCCCGTTTGTGGAGGTGGGGGTGCCATGTGTTTTAGAAGGGCCAGGCAAAAGGCACTCTGGGCCAGAGCCCAGCAGGGAGGCGGCAGCCGCGAGCCTGCAGCAGCAGCACTCAGTTGTGTTGAGGCTGCTGTTGCAAAGCCTTGAGCTAAGTTTGGGTGTATTTGTGAAGTATGGCACAACACTAGTGTCACTGCAAAGTTTGTTCTTCAGTGTTATGGGAAAAGCGTGGTGGAGGAAGAGAGCAGAATTTCAAAACAGGGACAAATGTGCAGGTGTTTGTATGGCTCAGATACTCGAGAGACTGGAGAAATCTTGTAAATGGAAAGAAATAATTTTGTATGCGGCAAAGAAGATGGAGCTTTGTTTTGGAGGGATGAGAAGGAATGTGATGAGGGTCTAGTGAAGAGGTGCAGTCTGCTGCTGAAGATAAGGAGAGGAACTTGGGGAATAAAGAGATTGTGCTCTAACTCAAGCATGTCACTAGTCTCCCTGCATAACTTTGTCTATACCACTTAACCTCTCTGTGCCTCAGTTTCCTCCTCTGTAAAATGGGTATAATACCCATCTTTTTAAAGTACTTTGAGATCCATGCATGAAACAAACCTGCCAAGTATTTTTTGTTTACTGTATTTTTTTCATCTCTAATTTCTACACTCCTAGACTTCAGCAGATGGTATTACCTCTGCCTACTGAATTTTGCTGAAACCAATCTCCTTCCTACTTTCTACAGTTTTAGAACAAACTGTTATTGACCTAAAATCATGACACGTCAAAGACTGGCATAGAGGAAGATAACTGTAGAAAGTGATATTTTGGGGCCTCCTCATTCCTCCAAATCTGGTCATGACCACATGAACACAGTTGTCTTTGTGCTGCTGATAATCCATCTGCCGAAAGTGGCCTTACTGTAGTTTCAGTGAGTCTGATCAAGAAATGGCTTATGTCCATCATAACTTACCTCTGTGTATCCTCACTCTTGGAGATGGGCACTTTTGCCACATGAAACTAGGAGTGTGGATATTTGGAGGCAAATATCTCTGGTTACTGGTAAGTAACCTTCATTTTTTTTCTTCCTGTCTTCATTTGTCTTCTATGCTTTGAAACCACCATTGACCTTATTTACGCTCACGCATAGGCTCCAAAGGCTGGAAAATTCACATCATGCTTAAAATCCAACTAAACTGAGTTAAACTAACCAGGCAAGATTTTGAAAATATTTCTGCACTGCAGTTCTGTGTGTGTGAATGTATATATATTGCAAAGATTGACATTTCTCAATTTGCAGATGATTTGCTAAAGTAGTTCCAAAATGTGACAAGCTGTCAAAAAACATATACTTCAGAAGAGAAGTAGCTTTCCATATGAGCACCCATTCTAATCGCAAACTGAAGACCAGTTTTTCAATAACAGAAGGTTTGGAGTTAAAGTCAGACACTTGGGGTCTCTGGTTTTAGTTACATAACCAACTTCATCTGCTGTAAATGAGAATCTTGATAAGAATGAATGAGAACAAATTTGCTTTAGAAATAAATTTGTTATGCCTCTGCCTCCTATTTATACAAGACCTCACAAATCTTGTGGCATAATATAAGTAACTCGGAAACTGATTCTGTGATCTTAGTCCTATGACTTCTGCTTTCAACGGAAGTCAAACAAGGTGGCTGGGGGCAGGGGGGCAACGAGTAGAGATAAGCCAAAGAGAATTGACCTGGAGCACATCTAAAGGGCTAAAGAGATCAAGAGGAAAGTCTGCTGTGCAGCTTAGGCTTATTGGGCTCTGCTGTGCAAGGTTTGGTGTAGCAGGATGAACGAGATTTAAAATGACAATCCTTCTGAAACACTGACCAGGCCCTAATCAAGTTAGGTCCTCAGATGGTAGTCCTTCAGACCCCACCTCTGTATGAAGGTGTCAGACTTTCTTTCCAGATCTCTCTGTGCCTGATGAGTATCTAAGCTCTGAAAGCCTGTGAAGTTTCTAGACTGCTCAGCTGTTTCTGTTTTATGCTTTCTTTTTCTCTAAAGCAACAATCCCGCTCATAAATACTATCTGGCCGTGGACCCTGTTTCAGGCTCATTGTACGTATCAGACACCAATAGTCGACGGATATACAAAGCCAAGTCCCTCACTGGCACGAAAGACCTAGCTGGTAACTCAGAAGTGGTAGCAGGGACTGGAGAGCAATGCCTGCCCTTTGACGAAGCCAGATGTGGGGATGGAGGGAAGGCAGTGGACGCAACCCTAATGAGCCCTCGAGGTAAAGTAGGAAAAGAAGCTGGAGAAAATGACTGTGTGAGGCTAGGCTGGATGTGGAAATAATTATCTGGCAATTAAATCACTCCTTGCTCCGTAATTTTTATTCTGGGCTTTAATTACAGTGGATTGGCAAGTGTTCGTGCTTTGTTTAGTTAAAGCAAACTTTATTACCCCAACACAGAACGCTGCAAAAGGAGAACAGAACACAAATTAGCAGGGTACTGCTCACTCCGAGAAGCAAGCATGTAAACTGGGAAACAAATTACTGTTTGAGATACAGTCTTTGGGGAGAAAAACTGCCTGCTGTGGCTTTTTTCTGAGTTTTTATTCCATCTATCCCCTTTTTCTTCAGAGGCAGAGGAAAAATAAAAGGATTTTCGCCCTTTCCAGTTTCTAATTTTTAAGAAAAAGTTTTCAAGATGATGTAGAGATTTGGGGATGTGTTTCTTTTTAAGATTTTTTTTTCCATTGTTCCATCTTAATTGTAAGGATGAATTAATCAGATGTGTTGCCAGGTGTTTCAAACATCTTTGGGTTTTATTTCAATGGCTGAAAATAACTAGATGATCATAAAAGCAAATAAAAATTAAAGCTCCTGTTTCTTTGCATAGGTATATAGTTTCAGTTAATACATACAGAGTATATTAACAGGACAGAGCTGCTGGCATGTTTTAAGTTAAGCCTCTACATAGAAGCTAAGAAGATAAAGCTGCATCTGCTCTCGCTGCCCAATAGGAAGAGTACTGCAACCATTTGAAGACAAAATTTTTAGATCAATATTTTATTTTCAGCCCAAGAAACGGACAAGGCAGTGCGCCAAATCAAAGCAGGAAAGGCAAGTGAGAAAAAGCCTGCCCTCCTTCTCAACAGGCAGCAGCATCCTTCTGTTCATCCAAGGGAGCACCCTTTCATTCTGTGCCTTCCTCTCTAAGGACTCCCAATGTGACAGGCATTGAACCTTTCCTTTTTTTCTAGGTGGGAAACCCCTGTGTCTTCATCTGGAAACACCAGATGTTCTTCCCATATTCCTTACTGCAACAGGTCAAAGAATTAAAAAAGTCCTGAAAGAATATAATGTCCTCTTAATTTTTCAGCATTTTTAAAGTGATTTTAAAAGATTTCTAAAAATTCTTCATCCTCATTAGATCCTTCAGATGAAGAAAGCAACGCCTCAAATTTCTGAGATTAAAACTTAGGAGATAATTTTTTTTTAATTGGGTTTATGTAATATGTCATACAGAGTCTGAATTTAGAAATAAGCTGATGCATTCTGCTGGCTCTTTGGCATGTTTTGGGGATTTCTGTGGTTTTCTTTTCTTTAAAGCCCCAAAGGATAAACCTGCTTGCTACCATTTATTCAGCAGAACTGCAGGTACTTTGAGGGTTCCAGGACCTGTGCTCAAGTTGGAAGGGAGGAAAGAACAGGGGAAGTGAACAAAGGTCACCATCTTGTAAACTTATTAATAAGATGAAGCCTGCCTTGAAGCTAGGATCCTCACTGCTTCACTGATGCCTGGTTTTTATATTTGCAGGAATTGCAGTGGATAAGTATGGACTCATGTATTTTGTTGATGCCACTATGATTAGAAAAGTGGATCAGAATGGAATTATATCAACCCTGCTGGGCTCCAATGACCTAACTGCTGTTCGACCTCTCAGCTGTGATTCCAGCATGGATGTCACCCAGGTAGACTCTTACTGCATTTATTTTCTTCTCTGCCTTAGAAGAGATGGGCATCTATTTTGGATGACTGCCTGGCCACTTAAGAAACACATTATGCGGCACGAGATGATAGCATATTTGATTCATTACTGAAATGAGTGAACTGTCCTCTTAATGTGGCTAACACAGGTTATTTATGCAACTATAGAGAAATAAGGTTGAGATAATGGGAGTTATTGTCTTAATTGCCTGTTTTTCTGTAATTATTGTAGAGCTTCCACAATGTAGCATTCATTCCTTGCACAGAAACACAATTAGCCAAAGTTACCACTGCACGTAGCTGTAATATTTCCAAAAAACAAAATCATTGTTTGAAATAGTTGCCGTTCATGACTTGGTTTCATGATTTACGCTGATAAACCCCTCACTAATTTGCTGTTGTTACACATGGAATTTTAAACACTAGAAGTGTACTTTTCAGTTATGAGTTTTACAGTAATAATTTGTGCAACTCATAGGTACGGCTGGAGTGGCCTACTGATCTCGCTGTCAATCCCATGGACAACTCACTTTATGTCCTAGAGAACAATGTTATTTTACGGATCACAGAAAATCATCAAGTTAGCATTATTGCTGGACGCCCCATGCACTGCCAGGTTCCTGGTATAGACTACTCTCTTAGCAAACTGGCTATTCATTCTGCACTTGAATCAGCCAGTGCCATTGCCATCTCACACACAGGAGTTCTTTACATCAGTGAGACAGATGAAAAAAAAATTAATCGGCTACGCCAGGTAACTACCAATGGAGAAATATGCCTTCTTGCAGGGGCAGCTTCAGACTGTGATTGCAAAAATGATGTCAACTGTAATTGCTATGCTGGGGATGATGGGTATGCCACTGATGCCATCTTAAATTCACCATCTTCCTTAGCTGTGGCCCCAGATGGTACCATCTACATAGCTGATCTTGGAAATATCCGCATTAGGGCTGTCAGTAAAAACAGGCCCATTCTTAATTCTTTTAACCAATATGAAGCTGCATCTCCAGGAGAACAGGAGCTGTATGTCTTCAATGCTGATGGGATTCACCAGTACACTCTCAGCCTTGTTACCGGGGAGTACTTGTACAATTTCACCTATAGCAGCGATAACGATGTAACGGAGGTGATGGACAACAATGGCAACTCCTTGAAGGTCCGTCGGGATGCCAGTGGGATGCCCCGCCATTTACTGATGCCGGATAATCAGATTGTCACGCTGGCTGTTGGCACTAATGGTGGACTCAAGCTAGTCTCAACACAGACCCTGGAGCTCGGATTAATGACATATAACGGAAACAGTGGTCTCTTAGCAACGAAGAGTGATGAAACAGGATGGACAACATTTTATGAGTAAGAATGTTTTTGGATATATTAAGCATACATTTATTTTTCAAATGGTAGTGAGTGGGCCCTAAACTGACCCTACTGAAATTTGTTGTAGGCTTTTCACTGATACTGAATAAGGCCGTTACATCTCAGTCTAGTATGATACTGGAAATGATTAAGTGGCTTCTTGATTTCATCAGTTTTGCCAGGTCCTTTGTGTGGGTACCGAACCACCTAAATTCCTGCCTGCTTGAGGCCAGTGGGGAAGCTCACCCATCTCCAGCACGAAGGACTGTGTACCACATTCAGAAACCCATGTTTGATTTACCAGATTGGGCCCCTGCTCTTAGTCATCAGCAAGGCTGCAGATAACTCACATCCAGACCAGCCCCCAGCAATCTATGGCTCCTACTGAGCTGCCTCTCTCTAGGAACCCTCATGCTGCAGTTTCTTTTGGAACTCAAATTACGTATCTTTCTGTTCAGACTCATATATTACTCATGGTTGTTAAAATGTTGATTAACTTCACTGATTGTTCATTCTTGAACCAAGTGAGGAAATTAGATCCCCAGCTATCTGTCAGACACCTGGTGTAACTTCCATAATTTGTAGATAACCCAAAAGCACACTGGTGTTCATGAGCATATAGATGAAAAAGACAGAACTTCCTCTTTAAATGAAATTCATCAGAGATGAAGTTCAGAAATATATAAAAAATTTAGAAAAACTAGTCAGATTTTTTATTAATAGTTATCCTGTTCTTGGTAGTCTTATTGCCATTTATTGATCAAAACAATTTTAAAAATAGGAGCTAAATGATATATTGAAAACATATATAACTTTTAAGTGTGGCAAGTCTGATGCCTTATATTTTGTTTGAAATAATTAATGATTACTGAATACCATTTCTCAAATTAGTGAGTAGGAAGTATGAATAGGGCTTTATATTTAATTTTAAATTGTAGGCTTATTTTTAAGGTTACAAACTAGCAATGACAAACACCTATTTTAGTTTATTAATGCATTCATCTTGGCCACCACTTTCTTTCTTTTTAGAGAAAACATGAGTAATGCAGGAATAAAAAGAACTGTGTTCAATCTGCTCAAAATATATCTAAATCAGCATTGCACATCAGTATTTTGTCCACTATGTGTTTCGTTTCTGTAAAAAGGAAAGCAGTGCCCTCTCGTGGTCCCCTTCTGATGTGGCCCTGGAAATTGAACCACTGCAATTTTTCATCTAAACTGTCGGTAGAGATGTGGATTTTTTTTCTCCTTAATATTTTGCAAAGAGTATTTCTTTACCACACATTAGTTACAAAAATAATCCAGTTATGTGAACGCATGAAGGCATTACCTGATTAGAAGATCAAGTAAAAGCTCACTGTACTAGACGGTGGTAAAATCTCACATCATTGCTGATGAGATGTGGATGCCCTTCTAGGTAGATTTTGTTGTTGTTTTTTCCTCAATAGCGAGCTCAAGATTCAGATCAGAAGTCATATAAACTAGTTATTTCTCAAAACACCAGTCATTAACTGTAGAAAATTAAATAGCAAAGTAATTTAAAACTCTACATGAAAACCAATGAAACATTAAAAAAGGTCATAAGAAAGTTACAAGTTACAAAACCGGTATAACTGGTGGCTGAGAATCACATGAAGTACTAAGTTAGCATGGTTTATTAGAAAAATTGTACTACAATTCCTAAGTAAATATAGAAGGTAAGTGCTTTGATGCCTTACTGAGATGCATCTGAAAATATAATTTAACATGTATATAGTGCTGACATGTTGACTAGATTTTTTTTCCAAGATCAAATAAGAAAAGATGCACATCCCTTGCCTCAGGTCAGTGGAAGTTAAGTACCATGTTTGGGTCTAAATAGTACAGCCTGAGGTAATGTCTTAGGTTATTAGTAACTTTGATGAGGCAGTGGAAATAACTTACTTTCTCCCAGATTTGTACATACATTCTCATAAGCATAGAGCCCATAGATGAGAGGACAGTATAGACATTTTTTGCCTTAAAAATGCATATACTTTATAGTGCCTGTATAAAATAAACTATACATGGTGACTGTTATCTAGGTTAGAAAAAAAGCCATAAAATGCCATTCACAAAGACATTAAAAGAAGATATGCATCTATATGTGCATGGAAAACCCTACGTGAGGACTAGAAGTTAGGTATATGCACTGGAGATACTCATTACAAAATACCAGAAAAACAGAGGCATCTCCTTTAGGCTGATCCTAAGCAGCTGACTTACCATAACTCCTTAATATGCTTTTTCATCTCAGTTGAGGGTTTTATTAATCAGATTATGAGATTTATTTAAATTAAATTTACAAACCTAAACAATCACAGTCCACAGTCACTCAATACTGGTTTCTGGTTTCTGTTTGTTCTTCGAAGCAGATCCAAGGGGAAAATTCTGTATTCATCATTATGCAATTTATTTTGGTAGCTATAAGTTAATATCAATTCAAGATTAAAGAAATACTTAACCAATGAGAGTTTATAAGGACAACAAAATAGTTTTCTGTGCCATTACATTCATGCATTCATACAGAGATAGTCAATACCCAAAATTGTTAATATGGCAGCAGAACTGGAAAAGAACAAATGTTTTTTAAGTAGTAAAATACTACATGAACTAAAGTTCTTATGAAAAATGTATTTCAGTGCATTTATATCAACCAGACGTTGAAGTGCCGTGCTATCTTATTGGGTATATTCCTTTCTTTTATCTGAAACTGTACCCTGAAAATGCTCACAGAATTAAATTTGTGCAGTGTATCTAGGTATGCATGTATATATGCAGAGAAATACATACACAAACTATTTGTGTGTGTGTGTGTATACACACTCCATACGTATATTACATATATAGTGCATGTGTATATGCACGCAGTTCATTTGCAGTAGGAACAGGCAAGGCTCTTAAATAATATAACAGCTACCAGCAGGCTCACATGGGGTAATTTAAGCTTGGTTTTGAGCATGAAGCACAGATCTTTGAAGTGGTCCTCAGTGGTATTCCACTTGGTCTTGGGAGCATCCTAAGAGAATGCTGCAGTTTTCTTCTTGAATCAGCTTGGTTTTTATAAGGGAGAGAAAATAGGGATATATGTAAATGTATGTGGATCTGCACCTTGCCTTGCTCTATGTTACCTCAAAAGCTGCTGTTACTCCTTTCTGCAGTACTGTATATAGCACTGTCCTAGCTACTCCCACCGACTGTTGCGCAGTACACGTCCCAAACCTCAAAGAGCAGAATGCTAGCAATAAAAATTGCATGAGGTATAGAGGTGCATAATATTGGACATGGGAGAACAGCCTTCAGTGCATTATCACAAGCCTGCTGAAGGGATGCACAGGTCAGATATTTGTAGCTATCTGAGAAGGTGCCAAACAAGTGCTCAGCTCTCAGCTGTGTCTCACGGTTTGGTGGCCCAGCACACGTGAGCTGGCTGTGGCCGGCTCAGAGCTGCCAGGCTGTCAAGATACTGGGATTAAGAAAGGAACTCTCCCCTTGTAATTTTATTAGTAGAAAAACTTGACGTGAAACCTTACTCTAACTGAAGTCAGTAACAAAAGCTCGGGAATTTCAGTGTATCCAGAACCCACCTCATTTAAAGATATAAAGATTGTCTTATCAGATCTGATTCATATGATGCTGTGTCATCAGAAGTGGCTGCTTCTGAAGAAGATACCAAGAAGTCCAAGGTCGATTAGTATATTTTCCATTGCAAAATTTTCTTTTTTCAATTCATTAGACCCGGGTTCATGTATGAACAAGAAAGGTATATAACCATTTAATTCTTATATAGCTTTATTCTTATTATTCAGATAAATGTCTGGGTGTTGTATTCTACTAAGCATTTGGTCTCACATAATACATAATTTTTTTTAAAAAGCCTCAATAATACGTCACTTCTAAGTTTTGTAGTACATAAAAGGTTTCTGTTTCATTAATTTTGATTTTTTTACCTTTAAGGTATTTTTTTAAAATAGGATTTTATTGATGCAATGGATAAAGCAGAAATGCCTTGTTTATACATTGGTATTGCAGTGTGTATATATAATTTAAGTAGTGAATTTTTTATATGTCTAGCTTGTAAACTAAATGGTCTGCAGATCTTCATAGAGAGTACTTTTGTATGTATCATTTCAAGCGTGTCCATCACTTGCTTATAAACCCTTTTAATCTCTGCCAATGCTGATTTCAAAAATTGTGACCAGCACTGGGAAACATGCCCCATGGTGGGGGGCAAAATACTGATTTCTAGAAATAGCATTAGAATATTCTCATTTTTCTGTTTCAGTCTCTGTATATCCTCATCCATATTTACTTTTAGACTGCCCTTGCACTTTGAACAGAGATTTTCAGTGAGTAGCCCACAGCAATCCCCAGGAATTTTTCCTGGGTTAATTAAAAACCCAGCAATGTGAATGAAGAGTTTAAATTAATGTCTCATTTGCATTGCCTAAAATATATTTGCTGATAGGGAATTTCACCAACCATTTTTCTGGATGTTCAACAAGCTCTGCATAGTCATGCTGAAGCCACTTATAGAGTTTTCTAGTTTGTCCTAAATAACATTGTCTCTTCCATAATATTTGACACCTAAGTATTCTCTTCATCACTCTGCTGATCACTAAACATACCAACGTAGTTCACATACAGACTCTTAGGGCGTATCTCATTATTAACTTCGGAGATTTTTGAAACTGTCCATTTTTTGTACTTTTTGTTTTTCCTTGCTAGATGGATGCTTGACTGGATCAAGTTCTTCCCTCATCTATACCTTGCGAGTATTTTTCAATATTTTTTTGTGAAGATCTTTATATAGACTTAACCAAACCCCCTTTCATAGATTATCTCAACATATTATCTTTTATCCAGTATCTTGTTGATATGGTAAAAAAAAAATATATATATATAAATACATATATATGGGTAGAAACTTATGACTTTTATTAAGAAAAATCATGCTGCTTAATCTTTATTTGGTCCTGAACTGTTTAAATGAACACAATATATTATTGGTCCCTTTCAGGTCGCACGATGCTTTCTTTTATTGATTTACTTCTTTGCCTAATACTTCCATTGGTTCTGGTAAGGCTTGTTGCTCCACAGGTGATTTTTTTCCTTCCTCCCCAATATTCAGTTGAATGGGTGCAACCATTTGCAATGGATTTGAAAGGCATATTTTATATTTGTATTAACTGAAGAGCCAATTTGTGTATTAATTTTGGAGATATGCTATACAGTTCACGTGGCCTCCTTTGAGGTTTCTGAATGATTTAATTGTAAAAAGTCATGTTGAAAGCACTGATTTTTTTTCATCTTTACAGCTAACCACGATGTACAAAGAACTCAGCTAGCTCCGTGATACTAAATGTGCTCCTCTTCTCTTCTGTTACTCTCAGGCAGTGCAATGGATTTACCAGTTCTCTTCCAGGCTTCCCACTCCCTGGATTTCTACATTCGAAGGATGACCAGTTGGTTTCAATCTCTACCTAAACTTTTCCCTTTATCTACACAGGACATTTTTTCTTGCCTTTCTGCTGTTTAGAAGTATGTGCGGTTTGGTAGCAGCTGGGTGAGAGACTCTTGCACAAGTAGAGAATTGCAGCAAGCAGAGTGTCAGACTGGAATACTGATTTTGTTTCAGGTCCCCATTTCATGCCCTTAAGATCCAAGGGATTGCTTCTTTAGCATATGTATGCACAAAAATATAGCATACTAAAGGAAAGGGAGAAACAGTATGATTTGATTTCAGGCAGCATTCCTTCTTTTCCCCCTCCTCAGGCTTTATACCTCTAAATAAATTTAACTCAATAAACTCATGGAGAGCCCTTTTTCTTTTATTTTTTTATCTTTATGCTTCTGGAGCACTTAATTCATCTTCTAAGGTATATTCTGAGTGCTGACTGCTGCCCTTTGTGCAACTCCAGTCTATCCTGTGCTTTAACTCCTCGTCATTCATCTTTATGAGCCAAAATACTGACCCCAAAATGCAGTTCAATACCACAGATAAGATCTAAATGAAATTATTATGTTCTCTGATATGTCACTTAAGACCATACTTAGTAGTTTCCACTAAGGCTTCAATTGCAAATGTGCAGTGTATGCAATTGTATATTGTAGTATCCATCATAAATCCACTTCCTTAGAGTGAAATGCAACTATTAAAATACAGATTAATTTACTAATTATAATTGTTTAAGCCAAATATCAGTCTGTATATCCATAATAATTTAATTAATTAATTTAATAATTTAAAAGACGCTATCCTGGATTTACACTTATGTAGTTGAGATCAGTATCTCTAAAAATTATTATTTCATCATTATAGACTCGTTCAAGAACAGAGAAATAGGTATGGCCAGGGTGTTCTTGAAAATGTGTTTCATTCTGGTTTTTTTGCACAAATGTGGTGAATTATTAATACATTGGGTATTGAAATGAACATATATCCTCATGCTTTTTTGCTCTCACTAACTTTTCTATTAGCTATGATCATGAAGGGCGTCTGACCAATGTAACACGTCCCACTGGAGTGGTAACTAGCCTTCATCGAGAAATGGAAAAGTCTATTACCATCGACATTGAGAATTCTAATCGGGATGACGATGTCACGGTCATCACAAATCTCTCCTCTGTGGAGGCTTCCTATACAGTTGTTCAAGGTACCAAAGCACACTTCTCAGCACATCTCCTAACCACACACACAACTTGAGAAAGCAATTTGCAAAAGATTCGTGTCATTAGTATACTTATGAGCAGGGGAAAAACATATAAGGGTTGCAAGAAACACTCCCATAAAGCTCATTCCTAAAATGACAGGTCTTCAGGACAGGTAAGAGACATTTCACAAACATGCTTTGTGTCAAATATGTGTGGTCGTTATCTGCTGGTGTAAGTTAGTCCTGCCGTTACCTCTTGGGTCAGGTTCACTTTACCCACTCGCATATTTCTCTGTACTTCACTGCAAAATTGGTTCTGACTTCAGTGCCACAGAGATGCAGTCTGACTGCTGAATGTTGGCTGCCTGGGTAGAGATCCTTGTGGAGAGAGAGGCTCAGGTAGCTTCCTGCTATTAGAAATGAAATCTTCCAAATTTATACACTACCATTAAATAAAATGTAGAACAATCAAGGCAGTGGATGATCTTGTGCCACAGTTAGCACTTCCGAGAACAGTGTTACAGCCCAAGTATGGCAGGAGAGATCAGCAACAAAGTAGTTAAATATTTGTATAGAGCTTTCCAGCACTGCCCAGGCATTGTATCTGATGAAGCGAAACAGTCAGTTATCAAAGATAGACTGAAAGGAATTTGGTGAGTGATGGGTTTTTTTTAATTAAGATATAATGTCACTGGAATAAGAATATCATCATTGAACAATAGTCTCCTCCTGACATAAATGTCAACATTTATAGACTATTATACCATGACACATCTGGTTACAAAGACCTTATTCTCTTATAGCATATACCAATACCTTTATTTCTCTTATACCAGATGATTAATTATGTAGATGCTGTCCTTCTGTCAGACAAATATTGATGCTTTGGTGACAGTTGCACACTGTAGCACTCCATCCTGGCTGAGAATGGACTTGGCTGTGTCAAACAGCTGGAGAACTGCACAGCCATAAAAGTACGGGATTATTTTTATAACTCTTCTCCAACAGCCAAAAGGCCGGGTGTGCACATCAGGCTAGCGTGCTTTCTGGTGGGGTGGCAGGAAGTCAGGCAAGTAAAGGACTGTGGCTGCCAGCTTGTGTTGCTGGAGCCTCACACCTTGAGGATTTAAAGCCAAACTGTAATTCCGTACAAAGCCTCTGCCTGGAGACAGTTTTTAAACAGAGGGGAAGAAAAAGAAGAGGCGCTTACTTCTTCCCACTCATAAAGAGCCCAGCAGTTTTTTTCTTTTTGTCCTGGAGTTTAATGGTTTGTTGTTTACCCAGCAGTTCAGTTTTCAGGAGTTTTTGTTCATATTAGAAATAAATTATGTGGCTGAACACATATCACTGTGCATTTTGATTCACAATTAAGACTAAAGGGAAAACATAATGAAATAAACACAGTATCTCTCTGCAGGCTCACTGTTACACTACTGTTCTTTACATGAATCAGTAACATCTGTAATTTCCACCATAGTACCACGTAAATAGTAATTGCAGGCTGACTTCATTTAACATCAACAGGAGTGCAATAAAAAGCCAATCAAATTAAGCTATATGTTTTCTTTATGACTGGAGTAGCTAAATTATTTTCTTTTCATTATTGCTGTAGATCAAGTGAGGAACAGCTACCAGCTCTGTAATAATGGTACTTTGAGAGTGATGTATGCCAATGGCATGAGCATTAGCTTTCACAGCGAACCTCATGTCCTGGCTGGGACTGTGACTCCCACTATAGGACGATGTAATATTTCTCTACCAATGGAAAATGGTTTAAACTCAATTGAATGGCGTCTGAGGAAGGAACAGATTAAAGGCAAAGTGACTGTGTTTGGAAGAAAGCTCAGGGTAAGTAGAATCTGTCATTACAATCATGATCTTTTCTTCTGTGGGCAGAAAATTAGTTTTCCATTTTGAAGGACATGTCTTTCCTATTTTTGCTTCTTACAAATATACAACTCTGGGATTGTCTTTGGTATGACAGTCTTTTCTTTATTTGAGAGGTCAGTTAACTGCATGGGATCATCTGCTGCAATCAGCTATAGAAGTTTCATTACTAAAAGTGTTCCAAAAGAGGTTGGTAAAAATACCCAGAATACTGCTGCAACTCACTCTGCTTCTGGTGGGGGGAAAAAAACAATCCAACCACTCACCACTTGTAAAAATGCTCTGACACACTTACCACAGTTAGTCCTGGGGAGCAAACACAATTACAGCTTGAGTGGTTATGTTCGGCTTCTGTAAAATCCCCCTACAGATTCATTGAGACAGGCATATTGTGTTATTCCCTTTCCCAAATGGCACGACTGGAAAATAATTGCCATAATTACAAAGTCATAAGCATAGGATAAGAAAGACACTCAGGTCATGTAATCCATCCCTTGCCAAATTAAAGATCTGCTGCAGCCGGATTAATCCCATTCTGTGCTTAGCTGGCCTGTTTTTCACCCCTTAAGTATCTAAACTTTCACTGGCTGCTTCAGTATATGTGGTTTTGGAAGGGCTTTGAGATACTGGGCAGAAAACAAATGTAGCGCTGATCAAGTCCTGGTTCTTTTAATAATTCTTTCAACATCATTGGACATGAGATACAGTTCTATGTGTTCAAGATGATATATTAAATGCAAGTTATGTAAACAATTATGTAGTAATTTACAGAAAAATAATAAGACTTGGATGTTAAATTTTGGTATTTTCCTATTGCTTAACATCTAATTCACAGTGTTGAATTCACAAGTCTTTCCTTATTCTCACAAATGCTCAGAATGTACCTATTGGGGAGAGGGGGAAGGTTAGACAAAAACTGGAATGAGATTAGCAGCTAATCCTTAATGACTAAATTTCATGGCTGTGTAATTGATTTTTGATGTGTTGACCTGCAGAAGTTGATTATAAGTAGAAAATAGACCAGCTCTGCATTTTGACTAGGTGTTCAAAACAGAAATAAATAGGACCCTGAAATGAAATTGCTGTAATCCTAACTCTCAATACTAAAATTTTAATAGAGGTACTTGTGGTAATTAGCTGAAGTTAAACACGTCTTAGAGCTGAAACCTTGCCTGAGATGGGTTTTCTTGCATCATGTTTATGTAAATCAAAACACTGCTTTATCTAGCAACACCTCAACATTTAATTGTCTGGTGTTAGTTCCTGTAACAATAATCACATATCCATTTAGCTCTTTTAAATGAAAATCACTATGAGATTATAACAGGTTGAGTGGACTGAAAATGAAATTTGAAAATGAGGGAGAAAGCATAGAATTTATTTGCATCTCATTTATTCTAATTCATCTTTATAAATGTTTAGTGAATGAAATAGAGCAAGTGTGTTGGAACATTGGGGGGAGCAGGTGGCAGGCAGGGTAGGCTGCAGCAGCTGGGACAGCTGTGGCAGGGAGCGGTAGACGGGGGGGCACTGCTGCAGAACTAACGCAGTGCCGGGATGGCCAGTGAGAGAGCGCGCAGAGCCATCTCCTGAATACCCAATTCAGAATCAAGTATTGCTGAAAGGGATTGTTATTATACGGGACTCACCTCTCGTGTACTTACTGGAGCCCATACCCCTTTTCTCAATACTTAAAAGGGGCTTAGAAGAAAGATAGGGACAGACTTTTTAGTAGGGCGTGTTGCAATAGGACAAGGGGTAATGGTTTTAAACTAAAAGAGGGTAGATTTAGACTAGATATAAGGAAGAAATTTTTTACGATGAGGGTGGTGAAACACTGGGACAGGCTGCCCAGAGAGGTGGTAGATGCCCCATCCCTGGCAACATTCAAGGTCAGGTTGGACGGGGCTCTGAGCAACCTGATCTAGTTGAAGATGTCCCTGCTTATTGCAGGAGGGTTGGACTAGATGACCTTTAAAGGTCCCTTCCAACGCAAATGATTTGACGATTCTATAGTTCTTCAGGTAGTGCTGCTACCTGTGCCCCCCAGTTCTGCTCATCTGAGCTGTAGGCACATTGCAGCTGTACGTGTCAGCCTCTGCAAACATGCCTGGGCAGACTTCGTTAAGCCGAGAAAGGAAGACCTGCACTTCACCTTTATGTTATCCCACTTACTGTCTGCTACTGTTTTATGCACCACACGTTCAGTGTTTTGCGATAGTTTCAGATAAAGTCTTGATAAGATTCCCTTCTGACGAGTTTTTGTTACAGTGCAGCATCTTTTGTAAGCATGTAAGTGATTTTTGTTGCAAGGCCTTTACCCAAGGCACAAAAGGCTCATCCCTACTGCTACTTGGTCAGCAGCAGCCAAGGGAAAAACAGATGTGCATGTAGGTAGTGGAACAAAAGAGAAAGAGTTTGTTAGGTAATCTTCAGTCATGATACTTGTAATAGTGTTATTAGTGTTCCCAGGAAGAGTGGGAGTTAGTCATTCTGTTTGGGTTTCTATATAATTAATATGACACTACAATTACACTCTCTGGTTTTACTTATTTTACAAATGAAAATGAAGTTACTGAATTATCCAAGCAGGTGCTTCTTTATTCTCCAAGTGATGTTTGTGTGTCTGCATAGCTCTTGTCTGTGTAATCATTAAAAAAAAAACCTAATACTTTAGTTTTCTATGGCAAAAAACCAATAACCTTTATAATGTTTTTGAGAAAAGGGAGGATACTTGGAGTCAGACTTTCCTACATGCAGATTACAGTTGCAGTTACTGTAATGGAGGGAAGAAACCCCAGGAATCCCAGCTGCTTTATGAAGCCTCAGCAATTAAAAAAACAAAACAAAACAAAAACTAACAACCCAAAAGCTAAAATCAGTTTGTAATCTTTCTGAAAGACTTTTTTTTTTTTTTTTTTTGCTTTTTAGAAAATCTGCCTGTCCTTAAGAAATTGGGATCTTTTATTCATACATTAACCCTTTAATGTTATAGCTAAATGTTTTTGAGAAGTGAAAGCTCTTTTCTGCTTCCCCCAGAGCTGTGCAGGAAAGGGTTTTGATATGTCTCAGTCATCAGGCTTGATCCTACACTTACAAAACCAGTTGAGAAAGTACTGATGTTGAGTTTGGCTTCCCTGGCTTTGTTTCCATTACATGGGAGACCAGAATATGATTTATTTTGCCAAGGTTTTTTAAAAAAATACCCTATTTTTTCTTTGAATCACAGAAGTTGTTGCTGGGGTAACCTTTGGGAAAACCTACAGAAAAGAGCTTTTTCTAATAATTGCCCACTGAGGAAAGGCAAACTGTTAAAGAGCTAGATTTTATTAATGGAAAAAATTAGGATAATGAGCGATAATTTGAAATAATTATTTCTTTACAAACACAAAATTGTACTAATTTTAAATTTGCTTTCTGTATAACTGAATTCCTGCAGAGTTGGTTGGGATGGGAATTGGGTTTACCCCTGCCACTGAAAATATCTCAGAATAACTTTTATGTCCTTGAGAAAGGCTCAGGGTTAATTTACATATTGTTTGATGTGCAGTTTAATTTTGGATAAGAGAAAACGTTGCTTAATCAAAGCTGCTGTAAAATATAAGCTGAAGAACAAATTCCCAGAAACTGATGAATGCTTTTTAAGTAGTCATTGCTCTCAAATTATATCTAATTTAAAGACTTCTACTTTATTAATGATGCATCTACAATTAAATGACTCAAGAAGCTTTATCAGATTACAGCATTAGCCTGAATTCTGTGGCTTAGCCTCCAGTGAATATATTTATGTATCTTTCATTATAGCACTCTCACTAGAAGCCTCTCCATTTGGCATTCTTATGCTCCTTTGTTTCTGTTTTGCTCCTTTATTAAAAAAAAATAAAATCCGGGACTGAAAAACTTCATGCTGTACTTTGATTTGAAAATTGTAACTGAAAAAAATGGGAAAAAAAGAAAAATATTTAACCTAATTATTTAGCACTTTTGTTTCTCAAATCTACAAGTCCATCTTTCCCAGCCTGTATGATCAGGATTTTTAATCAGAAGAAATGAAACCCATCCCAAGTGATCGGGTTGCTGAGGGATGTATTGAATATTTGAAAAGTAAATGAAGAAAACATTAAATGAATGAATTCATAAGCAGGGTGTTGCAGCTACAGAACCTAAGTGGCTAAACCTCAATGAATACACAAAATTATAATTTCTTCTATTGTTCTTGGAGTTCCTGTAGGGAAAAAGGCTAAGAACTACTGATGGCAGAAGGAGACTCTGCACTTTAAGACCTAGGTGTGCAGTGTATGTCTGTTTTGACCATAAGAGGAGCCCTTCTTTGTAAGATTACAGCTCCCACGTTGCAGGGAGATGGGAAATATCCCAGTAAAACATTCAAAGTTACATATTTGAATATACCTAAAAGTAGAAAGCAAAAGCCAGTTAATAGGAAGACATCCTACACTTTTCAAAAATGTGGGGAAATTGAGTTCTCCATTGTGCATGTATTTTCACACTGAAAACCCACAGAAGCGTAGCGCCGACTGCTCACTGAATGCAGCCTTCTTTCATTCAATAGGTGCACGGAAGGAATTTACTGTCCATTGATTACGACCGGAACATACGCACAGAAAAAATCTATGATGATCACCGGAAATTTACACTGAGGATAATTTACGATCAGCTGGGACGGCCTTTCCTTTGGCTACCTAGCAGTGGCCTGGCTGCTGTCAACGTGTCTTACTTCTTCAACGGGCGCCTGGCTGGGCTTCAGCGCGGTGCCATGAGTGAAAGAACAGATATCGATAAGCAAGGCAGGATCATATCGCGCATGTTTGCAGATGGGAAAGTTTGGAGCTACACCTATCTAGAAAAAGTAGGTGACGTTGTTCTACCTGCTGGCATTACCTACAAAGAGACAAAGTCCTATTCAGCTTCATTTTAAGCTCTGTACATAAGATACACACACACAAATTGTCTAAAATTTGACATATTCCAGCTGTTAAGCATCCCTTTGTACCTGGTCTCAAAATTCCTTATTTTTCAATTAGTCAACTGAATTTGACTAATTTTTAATGGTAAATACTTTGTTCACGGTTTGTGTCTTTCGATATTTTCCTGAAAGTGGTTAGGCTGACATATAATGGCATAAACTGACACGATGAATTGTGCTTAATTAAGACCAAAAATGCATGACTAAACCTGACAAACCTGACAAAAGGTTCAGGTAGAAACAGGTAATTCATCTCTAATCATTATTTATTAAATGAAAATATGGTAATGCATTTTTACTTAGCCTAATTAAGGTGCTTCAATCATAAAAGTGTCTTAAATACTTCAAAATTGCATATTATTTTCCCTTTCCCTTCTTTGAATCTGTTGTTTTAAGCAAACCAGAGCTGATGTTCTCTGCTTAGTTTCTCACGTATTTCACAGTAATAGTTGTGAATTACAATGGCTAGCAGAAAGATAAATCAAGTCATTTATGTAACTCCTCTGCATCCCTCAGAAAAAAAGAAAAAAAAAAGTCCTACTAAAGGGAGGGTAGCTAATAGGTTGCTAACCTACACTTTCTCTGGAGTGTCAGCATATTGATTTCCAAGTAGCAGATCCTCTCATCTGGCAATCTGACAATATTCCTGAGCAGCTTTGTGCCCCTAACTAATATATCTAATTCTCTTTTTATTCCTTTAACATTAGTGCCTCTTCAGTAACCTTTTCTTTAATGCCCTCTCAGAGGTCACATGCTGAAAGGTAGTAACTGTGTATGAATTTTTTTCCTTATAGTCGATGGTACTACTGCTTCAGAGTCAACGACAGTACATCTTTGAGTATGATTCTTCAGACCGACTTCATGCTGTTACCATGCCTAGCGTTGCTCGGCACAGCATGTCAACTCACACCTCTGTTGGCTACATCAGAAATATTTATAATCCTCCTGAAAGCAATGCATCAGTGATTTTTGATTACAGTGACGATGGGAGGATTTTGAAAACATCATTTTTAGGTACTGGCCGACAAGTCTTCTACAAGTATGGAAAGCTATCCAAATTATCTGAAATTGTTTATGACAGCACTGCAGTTACTTTTGGATATGATGAAACTACAGGTGTCCTAAAAATGGTGAATTTGCAAAGTGGAGGATTTTCTTGTACAATCCGCTATCGTAAAATTGGTCCTCTTGTTGACAAACAAATCTACAGATTCTCTGAAGAAGGTATGGTGAATGCAAGGTTCGATTATACATATCATGATAATAGCTTTCGAATTGCAAGTATCAAACCCATAATAAGTGAGACGCCTCTTCCAGTTGATCTTTACCGTTACGATGAGATTTCTGGCAAAGTAGAGCATTTTGGTAAATTTGGAGTTATTTATTATGATATAAATCAAATTATTACTACAGCAGTTATGACACTGAGTAAGCACTTTGATACCCATGGACGCATTAAAGAAGTTCAATATGAAATGTTCAGATCCCTGATGTACTGGATGACTGTACAATATGACAGCATGGGAAGAGTAACTAAAAGAGAACTGAAACTTGGTCCATATGCCAACACAACCAAGTATACCTATGATTACGATGGAGATGGGCAACTGCAAAGCGTAGCAGTAAATGATAGGCCAACCTGGCGTTACAGTTACGATCTGAATGGAAACCTTCATCTCTTGAATCCTGGAAACAGTGTCCGATTGATGCCTCTGCGCTATGACCTAAGAGACAGGATTACACGCTTAGGTGACATACCATACAAAATTGATGATGATGGATTCCTGTGTCAGCGAGGCTCAGATGTATTTGAGTACAACTCCAAAGGACTCCTAACAAGAGCTTACAACAAAGCAAATGGGTGGAGTGTTCAGTACCGTTATGATGGACTCGGCCGAAGGGCTTCCTGTAAGACTAACCTGGGGCATCATCTACAGTACTTTTATGCTGATCTTCACAATCCAACAAGGGTAACTCATGTCTACAATCATTCCAATTCAGAAATTACCTCGTTGTACTACGATCTGCAAGGCCATCTCTTTGCAATGGAGAGTAGCAGTGGGGAAGAATATTATGTTGCCTCTGATAACACAGGCACTCCATTAGCCGTGTTCAGCATCAATGGCCTCATGATCAAACAGCTTCAGTACACAGCATATGGGGAGATTTATTACGACTCTAACCCTGATTTCCAGCTTGTTATTGGGTTCCATGGAGGGCTGTATGATCCTTTAACCAAACTCGTCCATTTTACCCAAAGGGACTATGATGTCCTGGCTGGACGCTGGACATCTCCTGATTACACCATGTGGAAAAACATTGGTAAAGAACCTGCTCCTTTCAATCTGTACATGTTCAAGAGTAACAACCCTCTCAGCAATGAACTGGATCTAAAGAATTACGTAACAGGTGAGACTTACTACATTTCTCATAAATAACACCCCAGTTTGGAAGTTGATTTGGGAAAGAAATCAGACTTCTCCTTATTAGCCGTTTGCTGAATCCTCCCATCAAGGTTGGGCCATTTTCCTTTTTGTGCTATGAAAAGGGCTGGCTAGTCCTGATTTTTTGATACTGCTCCTCGCCAAATGAAGGACGCTAAATGAGAAGCCACAATGAATTATGGAGGGTGGGAAAAAAAACAGTTTGCCTAGATATTCAATTTCAGGACAGCCATAGTACTCTTCCTATTAAAACTAGTACTTTATGAAGATGTGTTCATTCTAATTTTATATAAAGAAAAGTGAAGTCACCTACAAGAATCACTGGCAGGTTAGTTGCAGAACTGGGAACGAGAACTGCTCAGCATCTTTTCCCTTCAGGGCTACTTTCAAAATTAACTTCTGACTGAGCCCATGGGCACATTATGAATTGGCACCAAGAATGGATTTAATTAAACCTCTTTTTCCCATTTAACTTTTAATATGCAAACAGTCTTTAGTCTTTAAAACAAAAATCTTGATGTTTTTTAAAATTATTTCCTCCTGAAAGACTAAGAAATTTTATGGAATGTGTAGACCTGAGAAAGAGAAACAATAAAGTAGTTTTGATCGCCTATGTTAGAATTGGGTAAAACTTGTAACCTCTACTTAATTAGTAATAATTTTTCACTTAGTAAGATCACACAGTACTTGAACTAGCTGCTGGCAATTTCTAAAAAGAAAGGTAATTAGTATGTCTTCAGGAAAAGCTTTTCTCAGAATTGAATATGCAGTATACAATAATTAGAGCAGTGATATCATTTTTTAAAAGGAGCTATCTTAATTTTAGCAGTAATTTGAATTTCAAGAAAAGTGTCTATTTCCTTCAAAGAAAATTACAGCAAGTTTCATTAGTACATTGAGACATAATCATATGTGTAACACACCATAGGTTCTACTGTAGCTACTTTGCAATTTGAAAATAGTGCCATTTGTATCTGATAGTGTGAAAATATTGGTGACTAAATTACCTTGGGATCAAATTCTGTTGTCCTAAATTCAACAAAATTCCTATTTTCATCCACCAGTGTTTGATTTAGATTTTCAGTGTCATCTTATGATATTTTGCTACGTTCTGAAATTGCATTCATTTAATTTATCCATCTACTGGATGAAATCTAGGAAGATATATTGCATTTTGGTATAACACACACCTTGTAGTCTGTAAAAATACTTCACTGGTGATGAAAATATTTGTTGCTGTATGGACTAAACAGCTTATCTTGAAGAAGCGATTATGGTGGCACCTTGGTTGTCATAGTTTAAAAAAAACCCAAACAGAAAAAAAAAAATACTCCCCTGCCCCAATCCATTCTTACTGTTAACCCCTGACACTGCTTTATTCACAGGCTTTGCTGAAAAGGAATTCCGTAGCAAGTGCAGTGCTGCAAAGCGCATTAGCTAAGCAAAATAGTAACTACTTTGTATATAGGTCCTCCTCTTTTTTTGTGGAATTAGGGCAGCTGAAGTGAATTGTTCGTGAGATACCATTATACCATAAAATAAATTGAAACCTTAAAAGGAGCAGTAACCCTGTGCTGTCCAAAGCTAGAGGAGAAATATGGTAGGCACTGTGTGATGGGAGATACATACAAATATCTTCATAGAAGCAGAGTATTATACTACTTATTTTAGTGTCAGAATGGCTAAGAAAAGAAGACTTTTGCTGTCAAATGTCCACAACCAAGAAGTATTACACTTTTTATGATGTAACATTACCTCTGCTAAAAATTTTGGGAAAGCAGGCTTTGCAACAGCAAGCAGGTGCCGTGTTGTGGCTGAGCATGTCCTGGAGGTCTGTACGTACAGGCGGGTGCTCTGCAGGCACTCCGCGTGCCCGTGGGCAGCAAGCAGAGCCTGCTGCGCACCTACCTGCTGCGGACACCATGCTTGGAGTGTCTAAATTAGCCAGCGACCCTTGCATCGAGAGTGCCTTGCCACAGTCATGTCTCTTTTCAAACATGGAGTTCGGCTCACACGAAGAAGTGGCAATAGCAGCATCAGGAGCCATTGTAGGCCAGCAAGGAGAGAAGGCCACTGGAAAAGACAGGAGAGATTTTGAAACAAAAATGGTCATGAACATAGGTCCAAATCAACTGAGAAGTGCCCATGCTCCCACACTGCTTCTTATCTCCATGATAGCCAGAAAAGAGAAGCAGGAAACAGAAATGTAAAACGGGGTCATGGGCTTTTTTTTTTTGTTAAAAACATCAGTTTGATAACTAAAATACATAATTAGTTCTTAATACCCGCTGAGCGAGAATTACTGTTATTAATATAGTTACGTAGCTTTTTCAACTACGTACGAAGACAAGAGTTTTAATGGTCGAACCTAGAGCTGGAACTTCCCAAAGCTCACCCCAGACCTGAGCTGTAACCCTCCCATGCAGCTCCTACTTTTCCGTACTGGGCCCGGAGGGATGGGGAGAATATTCTTGGTACCTAAATTTAGACATCTGAATTACAAGTCTGGCTTCTCACTGCATTTAATGGAGCCTCCCAAGGCCGGATGACAGCTAACAGAAGTAGGACATAGAAAAGAAGCCATGTATTTTCCCAAAGGACTTAGCAGATGTTTTTAGGAGTACTAACCTAATAAAACATCATTTTACAATACAGTTTATAGGTTACAGTAGCCACATCAGAAGGTGTCAGAGATGGAACAAGTATTGCATACAGTAAAATGTTTGGATAATCCATGTGCTGTAATGGAAAAAGAATGAAAGAGGTGGTATATCCCTGATGAACTATTTAGGGTAAATTTAAAGCAATATTTCCTGTGCCTGTTCATGGTGAATTACTACAATTCTGTAAAGTGCCACACTGTAATATAAATTATGAGTTCCACTGCTACTTGAAATTAAGGAGGTCAAGGATGGATTTCCTAATTTTTTTTATTTTTTTTATTTATTACATACATTTATTTCTCACTTGCTTGCTTACTTTTGGTTTTTAGATGTCAAAAGCTGGTTGGTGATGTTTGGATTTCAGCTTAGCAACATTATCCCTGGTTTCCCTAGAGCAAAAATGTACTTTGTGTCACCGCCATATGAGTTGTCTGAGAGTCAAGCATGTGAAAATGGACAGGTAGGCAGAAATACAAAGTTATTTTTCTTGATAAATTTGCCCCACTCTATGAATAGAACTGCTGGGCTCTTCTGTAGTTACAACAGAAGGCCAAGTATTTATTTCAGTGTAAAATGAAGTGAGTATAGCTAGATTTTATGCTAATGAACATATGCCTTTCTTGCCAGCCTTCGTTGTTATCATAATTACAGCGTCATTACTTTGTCTTTTATTGAGTTCTTCCTTGATTAACAAGTTGTAACTCGATTAACTTGATTAGCAATGACAAAGGGAGACTTTGTCAGGGTAATTTATCATCTGTTGTACCTTTGGTAAAACCATCCTAATAACATATGTGTTGCAATAAACTTAGGTTGGTACATGCTGTACTGCTAAGAAATGGTTCTACTTCTCAACCTGTAATAGGATTTCTCATCACTTTTTATCTGACACTTTTTTGCTACTACAGTTACTACAGTTAACTTCAGTTACAGTGTTCGTACCTACTTGTTAGGTTAAGGTGGAAAATGGTATATGCTTTTGACCTTTACAATAAATTCCAACCCATTTCATAAACTTAAAAAGAGTACTAGGCCAATTTCAAACTAAGTCTCTGCTAGGCCCACTTCACATTTGTGGTAGTACAACTGAAATGGTCATATAAACCTAAACATACTGATTTCACAGGCTTCTAAGTCATTTGAGAATCTAAATCCCCTCTTCAGGAGTTGCTTTGGTATTTTGGAGCCCAAATCTCATCTATTTTCAAAAACGCTTACATTCATAAGCATTTTAGTCATATATACTTGTTGAAATCTCTGGGCAAAAGTGTCCAGAAGTTAAGTGTTATCTTTTAATAAATTGATTCCATTTGGTTTAAGCTCTGATTAAAATTGTGCTAGACTTGGGTCTTACTTATTCTTGTAACGGACATCATATAATTTGCCAAAATTAAGATTCGTGATACATATATGCTACAAAGGGTGATTAATGGGAAGTATTTTATTTGGTATTACTGATAGCAAAATAATTTGCCAAATGAGTATTTACCAGATTCTGAACGGGATATGTATAGGGTCGGGTAACGGAGGGTGGTCTTCCCATAGTGTAGAATTTTTCACTGCATGGCTTTCCTTTAAAAAAGCAAAGCAAAGATTAGTATTGGTCTCTGAAATGAGTATTTTCAGATCTGTATCTTCTTTGGTGTTTTTGTTCTGTTTTGTTTTCCCCAGCTAATTACAGGAGTTCAGCAGACGACAGAAAGACACAACCAAGCTTTCATGGCTCTTGAGGGACAGGTCATATCTAAAAGATTACATGCCAATATTAGAGAAAAAGCAGGTCACTGGTTCGCAACAACCACTCCTATCATTGGGAAAGGAATCATGTTTGCTGTGAAGGAAGGCCGTGTAACCACTGGCATTTCCAGCATAGCTGCAGATGATAGCAGAAAGATTGCCTCTGTCCTTAACAGTGCTCACTACCTGGAAAAAATGCACTACAGCATCGAGGGGAAGGATACCCATTACTTTGTCAAGATAGGCTCTGCTGACAGCGACCTTGTCACCCTTGCAATGACCAGCGGGCGGAAGGTCCTGGAGAGCGGAGTCAATGTCACTGTCTCCCAGCCCACTCTCCTCGTCAATGGGAGGACTCGAAGGTTTACGAATATTGAGTTTCAGTACTCCACCCTGCTGATGAACATCCGCTACGGACTGACCCCCGACACGCTGGATGAGGAAAAGGCAAGAGTGTTAGACCAGGCTCGGCAGCGAGCCCTGGGATCAGCCTGGGCCAAAGAGCAGCAGAAGGCACGGGATGGCCGAGAGGGCAGTCGCGTATGGACAGACGGAGAGAAGCAGCAGCTTCTGAACACGGGAAGGGTTCAAGGTTACGAGGGATATTATGTCCTGCCTGTGGAGCAGTACCCAGAGCTAGCAGACAGTAGCAGCAACATCCAGTTTTTAAGACAGAATGAAATGGGAAAGAGGTAACAAATTAACCTGCTGTCATCCTTTGCTGGATGAATCAGTAGTCATAACTGTTATCTCCTCTCCTAAGGAGATGAAGACCTAAATGGGGGCACTAGGCTGAGCTACTTTGGGATAGTAAGTGGCAAAAAAAGCTCATATTTTTTGAGTTAAATGCTACTGTTCAAGTGATTAAAAACCACATCCTGAAGTGGACTAAAGCCAGACTGAAAACTCTAACCATACAAATTAAAAAGTACCCCTGAAATATTACCCACTTGTTCTGGGTCTAAAGAAAAACAAAAAGAAGGCCTCGTATTGTATTACCTCACTCCATTCACACGTGAGCAAACTAAGAAATCCAAGTGGGCCACTTTCCCTAACCAGCTGATGAAACACAGATGATTCAGACTGCTTGTTTGATAAATATCCAAGAGGTTTTCATTTAAAGCAAAATACAGGTGCATTTAAAACATGACTTTGGGGTGATTTGTGTGTAGCAACTGGAGGACAATGAGAATGCAAGTGAGAGCGCACTGGAAATAGTAAAGAAAAATATATTTAAAAGTAACAAAACCACACTTGCACTCTGACCCTCCACTTGTCTGGCCTGAAGCTTAACTTATTCAAAGAGGGCAGAGTGTAAAGTTACATTCAAAATGGTGGCTATAAATCACTACAAATAAATTTCATACTCTGTTTGTCTTTGAAGATTTCCATTGTGGACAGTATAACACAGTTACAGGGTGTAGTCTGTTTAGATTCAGTAGTTTGTTGGTATCAGTTCCAGTAGAGCTGTGGGCATTGTGTTACACTATTGCAAATGGGCACCACGTCAGATCACCCTGTACATACATCAGCCAGAAGGCACAATCACTGTTTCAGATTTAAAGATTATTAGTGTGTTTGTTTGGTCGAGAAACTGAGACAATCACATTACAGTCACCACAAAAAAAAAAAAAAAAGAAAAAAAAAAGTCTAATAAGAACTTTGGTACAAGAACTTTTTTGTAATATACATGTATGAATTGTTCATTGAGTTTTTATATTAATTTTAATTTGCTGCTAAGCAAAGACTAGAGACAGGCAAAGATAATTTATGGCAAAGTGTTTAAATTGTTTATACATAAATAAAGTCTCTAAAACTCCTGTGACTTACTTGTCTTCCATTATGAAATCTTTCAAAAATGAAAAAATATTAGTGTCTCACTGTCACCTAATGCACACAGCATCTTGTATGTCAAAATGACTTGCTTTTGTACCATGGATTCTACAGAGGGCTGGTCCTTTGATCTCTGGGTAAGCAAAGTCTTACATATACATCACCCAAAACTCTGTTTAGGACACAGCAGAACACTGGTAAATGCTTTAGCAATTCCCTCTCTGCACCTCACAACTAGCAACCCTCAAACTGCCACGTTTCAATGCTGGAATTAGTTTCATTGCACTAAAGTAACATCCAAACAGTTTTAAAATGCAGTAACATAATATTAAATGGAACGTGGAAGGCTGTGCTGTGAGCCAGGAAGTCTCCATGAAATCTGTCTTCTTTGGGAGATTGCTTATTTCTACCACATTTAAAAACTGGAAGTAAGATCAAAGACCCTGTCCTAAGCAAACAGTCACTCCTGATGATGTTAAAAGGGAACCATCCATCAACCAGAGCCCTGCTGCTTTTATCTCATCTAAGTAGCAGTTGGACTTGATGATCTTAAAGGTCTTTTCCAACCTAAACGATTCTGTGATTCTAAGTATGTAGCTAGGGAGCTCTACTTAATTTTGAGAATAGTTTTGCTTTTGGGGTTGCAAATGAGGTTTTTAATGATTCATGATATCGACAGAGATGCTCGAGTTGATTATGGGCATTAATTCACTCTAGGGCATTTTTAAAGCAGAACGGTTCAGTGGCTGTGTTGTGTAACACCTATAGCACTCAGAAAGTGCATCTAATTTTTGCTGTGCAAACAAGAGCCATCCTGTTCTGACCGGAGCGTTACACCTATGTGTTTGCCCTATGCAGCGCACGCACTGAAACCCCAAGCCCTGTTACTCATCCTCTGAAGGATGAGTCTGGGTACATTTTCAGATGAAGTCCTGTATGTCCATCACTGCAGATGTTTTTCTGTGCTGATGGACTTGAAGTGCTGTTACGTTATCAGACTGTTCTTTACAAGTGAAACCTCTTAAAGAAGTAGTTACTTTTTTTTTAATGGTGGCATAAAACATGAAATCACAAGGTGGAGACACTTTTCATTATCACAGTTTTTCTGGATTACCCTTGCCCTGTACTGGTAAGCTTCTTTCTTAGGTCATTTTTTGGAATGGAATTTTTCTTGCAGTTGAGAGGGTTGAAATGAGAACCTGTTGCACAGTCCCCAACGTCCTCTATTCTGTTACCATTCTCCTAAAGCTGAAACTCTTCAGAATTAGAGATTCTGCTACTTCAAAAGGAAACTTAGTTAAACTAAAAGTGAAGTACCCTTTTTAATATTAATTACTATGGGAGGAGATGTAAATGAGTTGCAGGGGATGCAGTCCCTACCCAGCTCCTTAGCAAATAACATACATCATCAGAATGTTCTTGAACACAACATTTGAAAGTCGTCCAGTCACACTAGCTAAATATTCACCACAGACCATTTATCCAGGGCCATCTATGGTTTCCAAAGCCTGTGTGCAACTTAGCACATGTCCTGTGGAAAGCCCCAGCAATACACTTGAGCTCTTAGATCCAACTAACTATCGTGCTGGACCCAGCTGAGGTCATTCCCAACCTTACCTGTCAGTTCTGCCACTATGCTTTCTTTGTGTTTCCATACAGACTCCCTGCCGCATTTAACAGTGTATCTACATGGGCAAACTCTCCCAGCCTGTCCTTTTGGCAAGTAAACCGTAGTATGTCCAGTTACTTAGAAAACCCTTGTGTGGTGCATCAAAGAGAATGGAAGAATTAGTGTATTTTGTAATTATGACAAAGAGCTAGATGCTCTCACATCTGGAAAAATAGCTGACTTTTAGAGACCATACTAAAGAGCTTTTCACTTAATGAATGGGGTGATAACTGGACTGATGTGGCCATGGCCAACCACTTATTGCCTCCTCTCCTGTGTTCCCATCTGAATTTCCCTTGTTTCTTGAGGCATCTTTTTCTTCCTTTTCCTTTCTACAATGCTCCCTTTCCTCACTCCCCTCAAATTGGTATACCCTGTTCCTCTCAAAGTGCTTGTTTTCCCTCTCTCCTCCTTGCTACACTTTTCCATATGGACTAGGTGGTTAACCTAAAGCAACGCCAAGGAGACATGAACTGGGATCCTTCTTATGATAGTCGTTAAGTGGTGGCTTTAACAGTGACACTGTGCCTGTGTCCCCAACAGCGTTGCGACCAGGAGAGGCTGAGGGCAGCCATCTAAGGACCTGACATGAGAAGCACTCCTTGCTGTGGGAAGGCGCAGTGCATGAGCCCAGACCAGCCCAAGAGCTACAAACGTAGGTTTGCCCTTCTAACTCACTCGAGCATAAGCTGAGGTATCTGCAGAGTGAACACAAATCCAAGAACAGGCTTCTGTTTGAAGCTAAAACCAGATGGAAAATCAGCATTAGAGTATGTTTTGGTTTTTTCCTATTGGATTGCTGTAACTGAAGGAATTTGGTATTTATAACCTTGCTGTCAGTGTAGGCGCATTGCTCAGCACACCCTGCTCCTCACTGCCACTGTTTTGCCTCTCGGTGTTGCACTCCACGGCATTTTGGCCACATGATGGCAGTTCTGCCCATGAGATGCTCAGAGGTACGGACCTTTGCCTCCTTGCACTGCCTTGCTCACACCAGTCCCCAGCAGTGCTGTGTTAGCCTTCCTTAGTGGCCTCAGTGTGTCCCAAATAAAGGCACCAACAGAAGCTCCTTCTAAAGCTGGGCCAGACCAATGGATCCACAATACTCTCATGGGAACAAGTATGGGGAAGGAAGCATTTAGACCCTCTTTTTTTTTTTTCTTTGCTACCTGGGGTGCAAGGGCTGACACATGCACACGTGCTGCTCTCTGACAATGCGTAGAGCCAGTCTGAAACCTGCATGGGAGCCCAGCTCTGGTACTGTTAGTTTTCACCTCCCATCTCTTGGGTAATGTAGCCTCTGAGAAGTTTCCTGCCAGAAACGAATGTGCCAACAGCATTCTGCCTCTGTAACATTACCCTGTAAGCCCCTGATCTTCATGTAGCCCAGGCTCATCATTGCTCTAAGAGCAGAAGAGCTAGCTATCCCTCATCTGGACCAGACATGACTGTAGCACCTCCTCCCAAGGCTCTCTCATGTTTGTTGGTCAAGAGTTTCCTGTGCAAACAAGCATCAGCCTTCCACAGGAATCCAAGAAAACCACATCAGAACTGAGTGCCATTGGATAATTTGCATTAACTGCTTTGTGCTATAATTTCTGTCAGGTTGACCCTTTTGCCAACAGTCTTGCAAACACTTCTAAAGCACTCAGTGATGATCGAACATGGGAATATGTTCGACATTCAGCTTTGAGGCTACAGCCCTAGGAAACTCAAAAGGTAAAGTTTCTGTCACCCTATCATACTGTCCTGTGTTCATCTGGTGATCTTGCATGAGAACCACATGTTAAGGTCAGTCATATACTCAGGTGGCCTTTATTTTAACTGTGCATCTTTTCAAAGGTGAGATCTTACCTTACAAACTAAGGTAGGATGGCCTTACAAGTCCTACACCATCCAAATGTTAAGCACAAGGCCCTTAATCTCAGGAAATACTGATTTTATCCGGAAGACAAGTCCTTCTACAGCTATAATTTTTTCTCCAAAGAGGAACTAAGAGTAGATGTCCCTGGGCAATTTTGAATGTGGGAATGGGGCTTTACTAGCCAGATGTAGAGTGTAACAGGCTCCCTGGCTTTAGCTAGCAGGGTAATGAAGAGGTAACGAGACCCCTCTGCTTCTGAGCTGCCTCTGAGCTTTTCTGCCAACAAGGCAAGTTCCTTCCCAACCTCTTCTGGTACAGCCTGCAGCATAGAGGTTTCTTATTTACAAGGATTACTTAGTTTAAACCTTACTCATTGCATTTGAAATCTGCCACTCCTCTGGAATCAAACTCACTTCTCCACCTCAGTGGCACCATGTGCCGAGGGCTGCGTGCTCACAGAAGAGTTTAAGGCAGGGTCATCATCCGCCACAGTACAGTTGCTGAGGCAGCTGCAAAAGACATTTTACTCACCAGATCTCCGAATTAGCAGAGAGAGCTTACAGCCTTACAGTCACTTTCAGCCCATGGAAAATAGCAAAGGAGTGCTAGCTCTAGCAGGTGGCTCCAACGGGCAGAGGCTATCACAGGAGGCTCCTGGTGTTGGTAGGTACCAGTATACATACATTATATGCTGTAACTGCTTGTTTAGGTCCCTAATATCTAAACAATTCTCTCAACAAGAGAGAATTGTTTACATTCAGCCACATATGTCTGTCATCTCCCTAATAAACATAGTTTTATGCAATGCTTGAAATGCAATGCAAATACTATTGCCAGTGTCAAAGCACAAACTCCCCTGTGTTGATAAAACCTTTTCTGTTTCTGCCTAACCCAAAGCAGCAGTGCTGGGCAGATCTAGAGTCGCAGTCATGAACTGTGTGTGTCTACAGCAACACCTGACGGATGATTACCTGAGCTACTAAGAAGAGCAAGTGGTATTTAACAAGCAGCCGAGACTGGGTCACGCAACAGTCATCACAACATGCTTTGCAGCGCCCTCACAGCTGGACCCATCACACTAATGGGCTAAGTTGGTAGTTTTAATCTCAGCTGACTAAGAGCTCCCTATGTCAGCTCAGCCTCCCCATCACCACCACCAAAAATAAACAAAAACCAAGAGGTGGAAGCACTGGTGTGATGTGCTCAGGTACCCAAGTCAGGCGTTCAGCCAGATGACCCAGGCAAGGAAACAGCTTGGCAGAGAAGGCAGGGAATCAACGCTGCCAGCCTCTCCCACACGTTGTTTGGGCAGCTGCCTGCGAGAACCCTGCATGCTCCAGGCCCGTCAACCTCTGCAACCACCAGCCCCAAGAGCCACTTCTTAACCTGGGGAACGTGGGGTTTGCATCAAGACAAGAGTCAGTGTCCCAGCAGGTGCCTTGCACCCACCCATGTGCTTCAGTTCACCTGCAGCTCAGCAGGTACCACCAGCCCTGCCCAGACTTTGCCACACCTCCTGCGGCAGGATTGGGGTGTTCCTCTTTCCAGAAGTTCTGCAGTAGCTTTTCAAAATACATATGTAATGTAACAGGTTAGGCTTTCCCTTATTTCCTTGTTCGTTAAAGTATTTGTGTAGCATCTCAGCCTCTACCGAGGATTTAATGGTTCTGGGGTTAGAGTCAAGCTACTTCTGTGGTGCTTCTGAGCCAAGGAGGAAAAAAAAGCAAGTAATAAAGTAAAATGTGGTAAAAACACCATGGGAGAGAGCTGTGTGCTGACTTACAGAAAAAAGCAAGTGAATGGAGCCAATTTATAAATCCTTAACAAATAGGATTTACAATGGAAGTGGCAGTTAAGCCATCATGAGTACAGAAAGTGGCAGGCAGTATACTGTAACGCTGTCTGTGCTGTGTTACAGCAGCTCAACAGCATTGCTATTGGAGAAATTATATTTACAGAAGTTTTACATCTTTCAATGACAGCTTCTGGCAGGCTTTAGTCTAATTTTGTGGTTGCATGTAAAAAGAAATTCTGCCAGCAGAATTGTGTTGGCTGTACTACTGCCTGTTCTGCTAAAGCCAGGCTTTGTGACTGTTTCAAATACCTCTCCCTCCCCAAACTTCACTAACTGAAGCAATCATGTAAATGAAAGTAAAATATTAAGAAACATTACTCAGTGCTATAAATCAGCAATCCAACTATCCTGTTTCTAGTGGTCAGCAATAGTCAATGACTCAATAGGCTCTTCTTGATAAATCAGACTTTTTCATCTGTCAAAAGTTCCTCCTAGAGATAAAAATCATATTCCTGTTTGCCTCTCTGGGCTGTAGTGATGTTTTTGAAGACATCCCCATCTTAATGCCTTGGTCTCTGCCCAGGTGGGGAAGGCAGGACATTGAAAAGCCTGTGACAAAGCATCTGAGAGGAGAGTTTTCACATCTGACACAGCACAGGGCCCTTATTAAAAAGATGGGGGTGGTGTGGGTGGAGGCTGATGGAGGGCTTGGAGTCCAGCTCCTTTCTTTAGGTTTCACGGAGTCACGGGATGGGTGAGGATAACCTGCTGTTAAGAGCAGGGGCTCAGAACCATGTCCAGGTGGGTTTTGAGTATCTTCAAGGATGGAGACCACAACCTCTCTGGGCAACCTGTTCCGGTGCTCAGTCACCCTCGCGGTAAAATTAGTATTTCTTATGTTTAACCAGAGTTTTCTGTATTTCTCCCTGTGCCTGTTGCCCCTCGTCCTGTCACTGGGCAGCGCTGAGGCGACCCTGGCTCCCTTGTCATTACTTCAGATGTTCGTACACACTGATAAGATCCCCCCTGAGCCACCTCCTCTCCAGGCTGAACAGCCCCAGCTCCCTCAGCCTCTCCCCCTATGTCAGATGCTCCAGTCCCTTCATCATCTTCATGGCCCTTTGTTGGACTCTCTCCAGTATGTCCATGTCTATCTTGTACAGGGTCACCCAGAATCAGACCCAGCACTCCAGATATGTCTCACTAGTGCTGAGCACAGGGGATCACCTCCTCAACCTGCTGGTGATGCTCTGCCTAATGCAACCCAAGACGTTGTTGGCCTGCTTTGCCACAAAGGCACATTGCTGGCTCATGGTCAATTTGTTGTCCCCCACGTCCTTTTCTGGAAAGCTGCTTTCCAGCTGGGTGGCCCCCAGCTTGCACTGGTGCTTGGGGTTGTTCCTCCCCAGCTGCAGGACTCTGCACTTCCCTTTGCTGAACTTCTTGAAGTTCCCATCAGCCCTTCTCCAGCCTGTCCCACTGGACAGCAGAAAACCCTCTGGTTTATCAGCCACTCTGCCCAGAACCTGCCCCAGTTGCCATGACCCTTCAAAGATAGCAGGGAATGGCCTGGCCATGCCATCAGCCAGCTCCCTCAGTTTCCCGGGGGACTTGTCCATGTCCCATTTGTTGCTCCCTTATCTGATCCTGCTCCACAGAGGGTAAGTCGTCCTTGCTCCAGACTTTCTCCCTGGACAAGCTGAAGGCAGATCACACCAGGAAAGACCAGAGGCCATGAAGGCACTGAGTATCTCAGCCTTTTCTGTGTCACCAAGTCCCCCACTGCAGTTAGGCAGAGAGCTCACACTGCCGTGCTGATCTTTACAGAAATACGAAGCATCTGCCTTGCCGTGTTGCCCTGTGCTGAGTCTCACAGCAAAGCATGCAGAGCAGCTTCAGCTGTGGGGGGTGGCCAGGAGCCCCAGCTTGGCACCTGCGTGCTCAGCCCAGCTGCAGCCGTGCCGGCCTTCACTCCTCCCGGCTGGGCGCAGACCGGAGCCGCCGGGCACCGCCGGGCACCGCCGGGCAGCATGGCTGCTCTCGCCCTCCCCTGCACGGGGAGCACTGCCCGGTCAGCAGGACGTGGGGCTGCTGCGCTGCTGTGCTTTCTACAGCCCCGTTACTCTCTGTGAGGTTTGACACAGGTAAAGGAAAAATATTGTTCTTGATCATATTTGACATCAGGTAACGTAACTGCAAAACTCGCCTGTTTGCCTGAGGAAGTGGGTCTAGTTTGTCAGACTGGAGCTTGTGCTTCCACCAGCCCAACTGACAGCCTCCACCTCCCCCCGCCCGCTGCTCCCCGCAGCCCCCAGCAGCCCCCACAGGAGCAGCCGAGCACATTTTTCGGCTGTTGCATCCACCTCGGTTCAGCCGCCAGTACCTGGTCTGAGGTGTGGCAGGCACAGGCAGTCGCCCTCTCACCACTGGTAGGAGACAAATGCCGCTGTCCCCGTGGTCACAGGCCTCACCTGGCTTCATAAGAAGTCTCCTGTTCAGTGCTACGGGGGCCCTTGAGAAGAAGGGTGGATCAAACACCGCCAGCAAAGCTCAGTGCTGCGTTACCTGTCAGATGGGGGTGAGCAGCAGCTATAAAGCAGCATTTGGATTACTAAAGCGTGGAATAAGTGGTCCTTAGAGTCCTAGCCACTTGTTAAGTATTTTCTAAGTGAAATTAAGCTGCTTTAAATGGACAGTTGTTTCTTTAGTGTCTCTGATTTATGCAGTAAAGTAACTAGGTGGGATTTGTTGGGTTTTTTTTTTCTTTCTCTGCTGCTGCAGCTGTGAGGCTGCTGTGTTCTGGACAAGAGCGGTGCTCTGACTCCGAAGGGCTGTGGGCACACATTCATCCAGCAACACCATCGCTGCTGCGCTGCCACACGGCCATTCAGCCTCTTGCCCCCTGCCCCGTGTAGCACAGGGGATAAATCCCTGCTGCGCTGCAGGTATCAGCACCACCTCACCAGCCTCTGGGTGTCAAATTCAAGTTCATGTCTGACTGAAACAGTGTGGTGCTGAGCAAGCAAGGTGCGCGTAGGTGGGAAGGGAAAGCCCTGGAGAATTTGCTTCTGCTTTTGTGGTACTTTGCCCTTCGCTGGTACAAGTGGTCTTGTCCCCTTTGGCACCTGCCGTGCCACGGACAGCAATGGCACCCCACGGTGGGCACGTCCCTGCACTGTTCCTGCACTTGGCAGCTGCAGACATGCCACTGGACAGACTGCCAAGGCAGCAGGACAGGCTGCCGAGGCACCTGGCTCCTGTCCCACTGCTGCCTTGCTGAGCTGCAGAAGCTGGCTCATGAGAGCAGCCTTGGCGTCCCTTGCCCGGCCACTTCCCACTTTGAGAGACGATGGCACCTGTCCCTTCACCATTCATTGCTACCAGCTGCTGCCCCCAACTCGACTGCTGAAACTGTTCATTAATGCTAACGGGAGGCAGAGGTTTCGCAGAGCCTCATGCTAGACAACAGAAATCCCACCTGCAGTGCCCTGTTGTTGCTATTGTAGTGTAAAATGAGCCCCAACAGAAAAATCGCATCTGTCAGGTTAGAAACATAATGCATGTTGGCAAAACTAAATATATTTTGCTCCCCTTGCCCTGGGTCAGGCACATGTTGCCATCCCAGCAGCACCTGTGCAGCTTTGGTCCACGGTGGTGCTCGGCCAGCTCATTTTGATGTGGCATGACGATGGCATCGCGGTGTTTTTACAGCTCAAATTACCTGTATCAATGCACATTGACACACTTCCTTTACAAGCCTGCGCATGTGCAGGCTATTCCCTCCTTGTGCACAGCAAAAAGCACTTGTCACAGTTGATAAGAATGAGCTCCAGCCGTGCCATATCCCGTGCACATCCCACCACCCCGCTCTGCTGCCGCAGGACACCCGCACAGGGTTGTAGGTGACTCTGGGTTTGAGAGTCACAAGCCACGCTGGCAGCAGTGCAAAAGTTCATATTTTCAGACCAGAAAGGTGGAGTGCTGCGGTGGCTCTGTGGCTGGTGAGCTGAAAAATGACCAAGAGAAACCTACTTATGGAAGGAGGTCTCCCTAATTTCTGAACAAATAATGGGCCAGTAAAAAGAGCAACTGATACCAAACCAATTGCTTTTTCTGTCATATGTGTTCTCCATGACAGGCTGATGGAAATTTTTAAACTTTTTTTTATAGCTGAGAGTGACTGAGTGTTTGGACCCATTCCTAACTCCCACCCGCAGTGCCAGGGCTGGCTGCTGAGTGCAGACCTGCTTCTGCCTTTGCTGAGGAGCTCAGCACTGGCACCGTGGCCCTCGCTCCCACCGAGCTCAGCAGAGCCCCACACCGAGCGGCTGGGTGGGCAGCTGGGTGGCAGCTGCCAAGAGCTGCTGATGCCCCATGGGGGACAGCCGAGCACCTGGGGCTCACGCTGGGATCAGAGACTTTCACCGCTATGACAGCAGCTCCAGCTTCGCTGGGGTGGTCTCCCATTTAGGTTAAGCAGCTCCCAATTATTGCAAGGTAGAAAACACACATTTAGCTCCTAGTGTATGTTGCAAGGGATGTCCACGCACTCAGGGAAGACAGAGGACCGATCTTCCCAGCAATGTCAAGGGAAGATGGCAGTGCAGTGCTTCCAGTGGGCACACAAGAGTCTAATAAAACAACAGAGATAACGGTTGTTTGGGAAAAAAAAAATTCCTGTTTTGTTTGTAGGTGAAAAAAATCTCAGAGCACCCAAAGGTCATAGTTAGGAATTTATTCCCTTGCTGCAGGCTTGTTTGCTGAAAGATAAAGATCTTTGGTGCAGGTGTACAAAGTGCCAAAGATCGTGAAAGCAACACAGAGTAAACCCGTGGCTGAGTGACGTACTCGTGGCAGCCCCAACAGCCCCAGGAATCACGAGACCTGTCCCTATCACAGGTGTCCTGCGACGTATCCTGTTCTTCCAAGGCAGAGCTCAGCTGACGGAGGGTTTTCCTGCCTTTGGGGGTTAACGATGCTGTTGTGTTAAAGCCAGCCTTGCCTGTGGCAGGGGATGGCCTGAACATTTGCGCTGCTGTAAATATTGACCCATGGCTTGGGAGAACTCTGATTCAGCAGTGGCTGGGGACTGTCCTACAGATCGCAGTATCTCGCCCTGTTTCATAAACAGCCCTGTGTAATGGCCCTGTCACACACTCACTTACAGCTCCTGATTATTGCAAGCTACTTCTAAACAGAGTAACCAAAAAAATATCCAGAGCAAAAGATTGGAAAAAAATTATTTCAGGCCTGGCAGGTTGTTGGTTCAAGTGTGCAGTGAGGCAGCTGTAGCTCAAAGAGCATCTGGTCAGTACAAGCCTGAGAACTCCTGAGTCCTCCTGTGTCACATGAGGCGGTCAAGGCTTGAAGGTTGGGGAGGGGTCAATTTGGACAGAGTCCTACAGGCTTCGTGCTGCAAATGCACTTGTATTTTCACAAGGCTTGCAGTGGCTGAGGCTTCTTAAGGCTGTAGCTTCCAGACTCACCCCTAGGTCTCTTGCCTTTACTTTTCAGTCTTGTTTTAGCTGCCACATGACATATTCTTGACTTTTCCCTTAGATACACAATTTTATCCTATGCGCTCACAAAAGCAAGTAATATATTTACTATTTAATAAACAAACGTGAGGGATTCTGCTCAATTTTTTCAATGCTTAGGGTAGCATAAAGAACCACATTATGTTTACTAATGCTGTTCATGATAAACAGCATGACAAAGGTAGCTTGAAATTTAACATTAGAAATCCAGAATCCGCTGCCTGAGGCTTTGATAAAAGAAGGCTGAATTAAACTTTCCTCTTTGTCAGACACCTTTATTTAGTTTGATTGGCTTGTCACAAGCAGGTCTTAAACCTTCCCACACTTATTTTCCAGCTGCTCTTTTTATTTTATTTAGTTTTCAAAATTTCTTTATTGATTGCTCTTTCTCTTTCACACTCTGCTGTCTTTGACAGAAGCCCATTGAAGAAGCCTGTGTGGTTTAAGTCAGCTTAAGCCTGTGTGGTTTAAGTCAGTTTGTTGGCTGCTTCACTGTGCAAGTGCAGGTGTCTGATGGGTCACGCTGCAACCCGGAATGATGGGATAAAAGAAAAAATAAGCAACTCCTGAAGGAGAGATCAGGGACCGGGTGGTTTGTCTAGGGGAGCGGCCATATTTCCTACGCACAGCTGTGCTAGGATGCCTGGAGCTGTCAGTAAGGGTGAGGACAGAAACAAAAGCTGGAGGGATAGGAGCTTCTTAACCCTGTGTTAAGGTGCTGCCACCAAAGCCAGCCACCAACGGGACTGTGAACTCCTCACTCAGGAGCCACAAAGCTTTCTGAGTCTGGTTTTCTGATGCCTGGTGCAACTGGTGCCTCTGTACAATTTAGACTTCTCCTTCTACAGTGAGCTTGGGAGTCAGATACAGGAGCCTTTTTACACTAGAGTACCTCGGGTATGTGCAAGAATATTTGCTAACAACTACCTCTGCATTTTATTTCCTACACAGACACCTAAGAATGTATGAAACCATAAATAAGAAAACATAATAAAGATTAAAAGTGGACTTGTTTTTAATACAGCAGGATGGTGGTACGCTCTCCCAATACACTTTGGGGCACTACTGAAATCCTGTGAGGTTTGATCAGTGCTCCCAGCTCTGCTCCTCAGTAGTGTGAGGTGGGAAACAGGAGAAAAAATAAAATTGTCAGAAAGTAAGACCTTAACTATAGCCTAAAGGGACAAAATACCCCAGAGCTTTGTTTTCCATACAACAAAGTCAAAGAGTTAAGCAGCCTTGTTGGATCACTAAGGGTGTGCCCATGTAGCAAACCTGACCAAAGTAGCAATCTCCCTGCATGGATGCACTTTGTGAGAGAGTGATCAGCACATTTCCTTACGAGCAAGTCCCAGGTGAAATGATTTGTTCCAGACAGTGCCCAGTTAGGGCATAGTTAAATGGTGGTGCACTTGGCAGTGCTAGGTTAACGGTTGGACTTGATGATCTTAAAGGTCTTTTCCAACCTAAACGATTCTGTGATTCTATAGCATCTTGTTTCACAAACAAACTAGTCAGGGACCTCTTATAACCCTCTTGTGAGAGGCCAAAACAGAGCAGAAATCCAGCCAGCAGACTTCCCAAGGTAGTGGGAAACCCAGCCTGCTGCATGGGTCCTATTTAATAGTCACCTTGCTAGATGAAGCTGAAACTCTCACCATTCCTCACATCTCACCTAGGCTACATGACACTGTGTGTGAGGAAGCATTGTACCAAACGCTGCGTGCGTACAGAACAAAACGACAGATGCTTCGTCTGGAACAAGGGGTGCAGGGACCCGGACACCTGGCAAGACGCAGCCAATACCTGCCAGAGCAACAGGACAGCTTTGTGGATATCAGCTGCTTTTTTTTTTTTTTTTTTAAGGCCTCCAGCAATGGGTCTTTTAAGGAGTAGTTTGAAAGAAAACAATGAAGCGGCTTTGCCAATGTTTACAGAAAGTTCCTTTCATGTTGGGACTGGAAAGTACAGCAGGTTGTGTGCACTCTTCCCTGCCTCGTGGGCACCTCTGCTCTTCCAGCCGGGCTGGAAATGGCTTCTGAAAGCGGGAAGGCTTTGGGTTTCTTCCAAAATGAAATGTTCCATCTTTCCAAACTTGGTTTTGACTTTTTTAAAAAACTAAAATGCCATTTGGAAACTGAAAAAAAAAAGACATACAGCTTGGGGGCAGGCAGAGTGGGGAAGAGGCTTTTTTGAAAGATAAGGTAACCCTCCACAGAAACTATATGATTGCTTCAAGTTGAACAATGCTGGAGGTTTTAAGCAAAATGTGGTATTTCAGGTAAATTTAATTGTTCCCTGGCAATTGAATTTAAACCCATTTTTCCTCCTATTTCAGTTCAGACACCTGAAGATATCGGCTAAGAGACCAATATTGTGCTCTAGTAGCTTTTGACATTTGTGTGTTTATTATTCGCAGTCAATTAAGAATAGTGCTTGAAGTTGAGTACAAAAATACAGACTTTTGAATGTATTAGGAAAAAAACCCCAAGCAGCAAGCAACCAGCTTCTCTGAAAGAGAAACCACCAACACAAAATGGCTGCTCTTGTTACTGAATAATTTGTTACCTGGCCCATTGTGAACTCTGCAAAGCTGGATGGGACGGTGGTGTGCAGCACATGAGGTCATGCTGGAGACACTGGCCCCAGGGCAAAAAAATGAGGTTTCTGCAGACTTTGTTCTCTGCTCTGTTCTTCCTTTTCACATAGGTAAGCGCTTACCTACGAACTAAACCTTCCCTTTCTTTGCTCATGAGAAAACAATCACCTGTTTGTTTATTGCTTTACAGTTCAAACAGACTCTGATAACACTGAATTCTTTTGTTGTGAGTGTAAGTGGTAAAAGGGAGTAAGTTACCACATGCACATTCCTGATTACATTCATAAATTCATATGGTTTGATGAGAGGGGTTTTTTTCCGAGTTAAAAAAAAAAGAGGAGCGGAAAAATAAGATCTTTCGACCTGAGTCAGAACTACCTGCAAATATTTTCCAAGGTATTTATTTCAAAAGCAATTATCTTTAAAAAAATTACACAATAACTTTCTTCATAAACACAGTTGATGACATCTGAAAAAGAAAAGGTATTTGGTCAGCTTCTTTACATATAGCCTTTCTCTAGAGGATCTACATATGTTCTGAAAAGTTAAAAAAGACTTTAAAATGAAACATGCCTTTTGGAAGTATCTCTGTGCTTGAACATAAGACCACAAATACAGGAACATGCAAATACACATTAATTTGTGATCACTTTGTTATTCGCTTGTTCTCTTGCAATATTTAAAAACATAAGTTGTTGCTGATTTTTTTTTCCATTGTTACAGTTCCTCCTTTTAAATGTCTTAAGTACTTTGCTGAGTGTTACAAAGAGAGAAACACCATTATCCACAAGATTAAAAGCAGTAAAGAGAAAATGACGGCCGCAGTGACTAGCCCAGTGCCCTGCAGAAACCCATTGCACACCGCTGGCGTCAGCCCAGGACTCCCAGCGGTCCCGGTGTGTCTGCTCGCTGGAGCGGCACTGCTCCCAGTGCTCCGAGTCTTCGCTTCCAAAAGAAACCACAAGCTTCGTTTAGAGTTGTGGACAGATACAGTGTTTATTCCTTTTTTCTTGCTTTATTATTAATTTAAAATCCTTCTGTATGGTCCTGTTCATAAAAGCAACACCTATAGTGGCCCCCTCCAAGTTTGGCTTCAGATAAAATGGGGTTAAACCAGGCTATTTTCCAAATGCCTCACTTTCAGTTTTACTTGTCTTCATTTTCTTCCCGGCTCAACCACTTCATCAGCCAACTGCTACTGTATTCTGCTTCAGCCCCTGGAGAATTAGTAGTTCTGACTCCCAGCAGGTTGTCAGAAAGCCTGAAAGAAGTTATCTTACCTTCAAAATCTGGCACAAAAAGAAGATGCTATTTCTAATTGTCTTGCTCGCTTTTACTTTTCCTCTCCAGCCCTTCAGAGCTCCCTTCTTCCCATCCTCCAGTTTCCTTTTCCACCCTTGTGCTTGGCAGGGATCCCCACTCCATTCTGCTGTTTCAATAGCTGGAGCTCTACAAAACTTCTTGCTTTTCCCCCATCCTTGACAGTAGGAAACTAGCGTCGGCTGGTGCTCCCCAGGGAAAATGCTACCTCGTGCAAAACTCCCCTCATTGCCACGCTGTGCAGGTCACCCACGTTAGTTCATGGCCTGATCGCATGCCATTGCATGAGATTTTATTGTGACATTTTTGTCACGGGCAGTCTGTTCAAGCCTAAATTACTGAAATCTGGGGACAGCACGTCCTCATAGATCCTTCCATACTGCACTAGAGCTCTGCCAGAGCCATGCTCAGGTACTGGCAACAGCTGAGCCGCGGAAGCAGCTGCTCTGGAAAGGTTAATGTGTCATGCCGTGTGGACACCATCTGGCTTACGGCTTGTACCTGGGACTTCCTTGTGTTACCCTGACTTATTTTTATAATCCTGCCTTCTGGTGATGGTCTTACTATAGCGACACATCCAGCTGCAAAGAGCTTTCGCTCTTGAAGCTGCATAAATGGAAAAGTCACCAAAGTCACCCCCCTGGAGACCTGCGCGGGCAGCTCGCTTACTGCCAGCCAGCACAGCCTGGCAGCGGCAACACCCGTGGGGAGCCCAGCGGGCGCCGGGAGGCCCTGCACCGCGGGGGCCAGCCGCGGCCCCGAGGGCAGTACCGCCGCGGTGCCCCTCACAGCCTGAGGGGTGTCCCCCAGGGCGGGGAAAGAGTTTACGTGCTTGTCCGTGCAAGTGCCAGCACCCCTGACGCCCAACGGCCTGTGTCTCGCCGGGGGCACCTAGCAGACCCTGATCTATGTTTTCGGCCATCCTCATCGCACCCCTATCCTCCACCTCTGGTGCTTCTCCTCAGAGGGGCCGAGCTGACCGCAGGCCCTTACGTGCAAGAGAGCGGTTATAATGGCACGTTTTGGCCTCGTAGCTCCCGCCCTGCGTTGGTCCCCGAGCGCCCGAACTCCGCTGCCCCTCCCCCGGGGACCCCGGTGCCACCGCCGGGGACACCCGCCGGGCCGCCTCTCGCGCGGGGCCCGTCACCCCGCCCCGCCGCAGGCGCCCCCACCCTCCCCGCCGACAGGGGGCGCTCTCGTGCGTGCGGCGGCGGAGCGGCTCTGCCCCGCGCGGCAGCGGGCCGGGGCGGGGCGGGGCGGGCGGAGCCTTTAAGAACCGGCATCCCCCGCCCGGGGCGCCGGTGGTGGGCGGGGCGGAGCCGAGGGGGCGGAGCCGCCCCGGGACTCGCCGGGCCGCCGCCGGAGCAGGAAATGGAGGCGTGAGGGGCCGGGCGGGCCGGGGCTTCCCGCGCCGCAGGGCTGACCCAGGGGCTCGCCCGCCGCCCTCCCCGGACCGTCCCCGCCCCGCCCCGCCCCGCCCCGCCGCGGCGCGGCGCGGGGCCGGGCGCTTCGGCCCGCCTCAGCCCGGCCCGCCTCAGCCGGCTCCGCGCCCCGCCCCCGCCGCGGGGCCGGCATGTGAGGCTGCCCGGCGGCGGCGCCTTCCCTGTGCGGCTGGGCCGGCGCGGCCCCCGCACCGCTCCTCGCTGCCCGCGGGAGGGGAGGCCCGGGCCGGCCCCCGGCGCGGAGCGGAGCGGTGGATGGGGCAGCGCGGCCGGCGGTGCGGACGATGCCGCGGAACGAGCTGCCGCTGCCCGAGGGCTGGGAGGAGGCGCGGGACTACGACGGGAAGGTGTATTACATCGACCACGGCAGCCGCACCACCAGCTGGGTCGACCCCCGCGACAGGTGGGCGGTGGCGGGGCCGGGGGGGCGGGCGGGCAGGGCGGGGGGCGCCGCTCCGGGGCCCTCTTCGCCCCCTCCCGGGGGCGGGGAAGCACCCGCGGTCAGAGGTGTGTCTGCCGCCCGTCGGAGCCCCGGCGCGGCTCCTCGGCGCGTCCTCGCCTCGCTCCCAAGTTGCCCGGTCGGTAACTGCTGCCATCCCTCGGGTCCAGCCTGGCTCCAGTTTGGCCCCGCGGGAGGGGAGGGCAGGACAGGACGGTCGTTTCGTTACCCGCGGCCCTGGCAGGGCACTGGGCGCCTGCCTGCTGCTTGGGAGGTGAGGGACGGAGGGAGGTCAGTGAGTTTTTTTGTTGTTGTTTTGTCCTCTCGTCTTCCTACTCACCTCCTTTCCCGTCTCCAGACATCTTGCAGATCTACGTTGCACACTGCCCATAGCTTGTGAGTGTAATGCAGCTGGCATCAGCACTGCCATCTGAACCCTGGCAGGGGTGGGGAGCCCACCAGGTTCACCCCACGAGAACGGCGGTGGCTCAGTGGAGTAGGGAGGGACTGACAAAGTAGGGTAAGAGTGGTGTCGGTGGCTCGTATCCTGCATCGTGGCTCACCTCTGCAAGCAGCTCTGTGGTCTTGGCGAGCGTGGTGATTACGGAGGTCACTGACTTCACAGTGTGTTTCTGATCTCCCCTGTCTGCCTCCTGCTTCTCAGCAGTCTCCTCTTGCTCCGAGGAGCTCTTTCCCTGTATTGCTCGCTTTAAAAAGTAAGAGAAACAGAAAACAGTCTACTGTTCAAGACCCAGGTCATTTTCCGAGCAACACTCCGTCCTAGCACGCTGTAGTTGTGGTAAGCCAGCATACAGTAGCTCAGGCATGCAGGAAGCTCAACTACTGGATAGCTGTTGTGAAATCAGAAGTGTCTAAATTTCACATTTAATGCTCTGTTAGCTGAAGTTCCTGGACACAGCAACTCAAAAATCCATCTTGATGAGCTGGAAATTCCAGCAATCTGAATATGCAGTTTGTTGTTGATAAATTTTACACGCTTCCCCCATTTGACAGTGAGTATTTTCCTTGTTATGGGGCAGCTAGTGTAATTTCTGAATTTGTTTTCCTTTCTTCCCCTTGCCCCAGCAATCAGTTCTTTGACAGGGCTTCCATTGGTGGCGGGATGTCAGCCTTCTTTCCAGTTCTACTTCAGTGTTTTTTGTTAAGCATGGAAGTGAATGATTGTCCAATCTTACAAGATTTCAAGAAGTGTTCTGCATTCCAGGAATAATCCTTGTGCATACTGTACACAAATGTAACCTGCTGCTGGCTGGGGGTTTGGAACTTGTTTTGAGGCTTCTGTTTTGGTAATGTGGTCAAGAAAAGCTAATAACACAGTTGTTTCAAGGTGTGTGTTTTAACCTTCATAAGTCAATACAAGCTTAAATTAGGAGTGCTCTCCTGGCATCTTTATTTTGTAACAGAGAAGGAAGACAAGTGAGAAATCTAATAGGCCTAATAGTGGCTTATAAAAATACTCATCTGTTCTTGGTTAGCAATTCAAAAATGACAGAAATGACTGAATGGGTACCTTGTGTACGCATGTGTACTGAACTGTCGCAGAAACATTACCTACTCACCACTATTAAAGAAGAATAGTCAAACACATACCGATAACTCGTATCACACAAAATATTTGTTGTGCACATAAATACACCTCAATACACATGGCCCTGGCGAGCTTTGCATCTGAGTCATCTTCCAGTAGGGCTCCCAAGAAAACAAGCTGAATTAGACACTCCCCCTGAAAATCCTCAAGGTTTTGAAGAGTTTATTGGTCCAATGCTAAAACAACTATGTGATACAATATTTTCTCATCACCTGGGGGACCATGTGCTTGCATGAGTTGAAACCCTGCTCTGACATGCAGGAAAGAAGTTTCTCTTTCAACTCATTACCACTGTCTGTGAAAACCAGCCAATGTGGAATTTCTGATCAGTTCCAGTCATAAGATAACTGCTCCCTGTGGTAGTGAACTTGGATTTATGCACTGATCATTGAACTTTATCAGTGTATTTTAAGTTTAAATATTTGTAAGCCTAGCCTTTTACAAGTCATCTTTAAAACTGCTGCAGCTGAGAGGTTCGTTTGTGTATTTGCTACAGTGCTCTGTGTGCTGTGCTTACACATGCTGTCTTTTACCCAGCGAAAAGCAATAGATATTAGGAAACGTAGCTGTAAAACTGCAAGTTTGAGGGATGTGGAAGAAGATGTATGTGTTAGGGCTCACTCTGAATGCAGTTGCTTTTCAGTGGGACTGTAGCTTTGTAATACCTGATCAGTTTATTCAGGGAGCAACAACTGGTAGCTAAAGATAGGATGCACAGGTTTTTAAACCTTCCCTAAATCTTTCATTCTAGCTTAATTTAGTGGAAATAAACATGATCAAGGATACCATCTAGCTTTGGGGCATGGGCTTGCCCATTGTTTTTGTGACAACAGTTGGTGTCAGGTTTGTAGTTGTGCTAACTGAGCTTGGTTTAATAGGCTGCTAGGGAAGCAGGCCTGGCTGGGGGCACACAGAGCAGTGTTGGTGGCAGGGGGTGTAAGGTGGGACCTAAGCTGGGCTGGTGAATCTGGTGGGGCTGGTGGTTTTCCACCTCTCATGTAACGTATGACACCAGTCCTGCAGATGAGCTATCGGTAAGAGGGGTCATTAGACTTTGCCAGTAGCAAGTCACTGGCACCTGGTGGCCTCTCACTCACCTGTAAAGCTGATTTGAGTGATGCTCAGATGCCTGAAATCTTGATTGAAGCAACTGCATGCCAGAGCACTTCTACCTTGCACCTTTTAAGGGTATACTAGACTTCAAGGCAGTCCTGGGAAGCCTGTGGATGTTAGAGCATTTGGGGAAATCAACTAAGGTTAAATAATCTGAAGAATTTTGTGACTTAACCATTACTGTACCTGTGGTATGGTGTAACAGAAGAGAATCAAGGTACCTTGTAAGCAAGAATTTTGGGTTGAAAAGCTGTAAGGCAGTTCTAGTGACCAAGTAGGACAAAAAAACCCAAACCTACTGTGTTTTTCCTTGTGTAAAAGGAAGATCACGTAGCTGACTTTATTGTAGATTTGTTTGAAATTAGGTAATTCAGGACTTGGGTACAGTGTCATGGGAGATCAAACCTTACTAAGCTAGGGGAAGAAATTTGTAATTCATAGTTTTAAAAGCAAGCATGATCTTTCAGGTATGTACCAGTACATACCATTTGGTAAAACATGCCAGAGAGTTGTCCCAGTTTCTTTCTTACCAGAGAGGATGCATCTGCACTGAGAGCTGCTGTGCTGATGACCAAACAGAAAATAAGAATGGTGTCTCAAAACATTAGCACCAGCTGCTGCCTGTTCTTAAACATCAGTGTGAATCAGGAATTTCACCAACAGAGTGCCCTGAATGAGATTTCTGCTTTCATCAGGCATGAGGGTTAGAGGTGGGTATCTGGGTTCCAGTGGGTGTGCTGTCCTTGCATTCTTTACACCGGGTTTAGAGGAACCTCTATTCTCCCTCAAACTATCTTGGAAGAGGATAGTTTTTTTCACTTCTCCTTGCCTTTCAATCCAGAAGCTTCCTAATTGCACTGAGGATTTGGAGATGCCTGATAACCTGTCCCACTCTCCAATATTTGTGTTCTTGTACTCTTCCTACTGGCATGGTGGTATAAGCAGTTTTTTCCTAGGTTATTTTAGATGGAGCTGATTGACCATCTCATTTTACCCCAATCACTGGACTCCTGTTGAGAGGGAAAGCTAGTTAAATAGGAGCACTTCTAGCTTAAGTTTGGTGAAGCTACTAAACAGCAGCAGATGTTTTCAGTTTTGAGAGGCAGCAGTGCCTCAGTTGATGGCCCTTCATTTCATGAAGGCTCTTATTGATATAAAGGGTTGGAGATGTTAATTAAATGAAAGCCCAGATTCTGCAGTTGCTCCCTGAAATCCTTTCTACTCCATATGGAGGTTTTTCCAGTCTGAACCTCCAAAGTAGAGCTTTGGTAAAGAGAATTAAGGAAGAGATTTGCCAAGGTTCAGGGTCAATATGTGCCAATGTATTTGTTGTCACTTGTAGAAGAGCTTGTGCATTTAAAATAGTTAGGGCCATTGATTTGCTCAGGAAGATTCCGGTTTTCTGAGCCTGAGGATCTTACTGAAGAAAGGCTAGGCATGTCATATAGAGAGCACAATCATCCAGCCATGCCCCTTTAGGCCTGCCTTCTGGGCTTGATGTGAAACACTGCAGAGTATTTTGTCTCCTCTGCATTATTCTGATCTTGAAGCTTTTCATCCCCAGTCTGCTTTGCACACTTGGTCTCCAAACTTCGTGTATTAAAGATTTAGAAATGTGAGCATCATGCTAAGATTTCATATGTAACTCTCCACTACTTGCATTATTTGCCTATAGCATAACTATAGTCACTGGAATAAAGCTAAATATAGCTAACTTAAATGTGGGAGTTCTCCAAAATAAAAGGGCTAGAAGAAGGGAGGGCAATGAAAAGCAGCAAGAATAAAAGTAGCTGTGCTTTTCTGTAGATAAAAATCAGTAAGCGTAAGGAGAAGAGAGAAAAATTCTCAAAGATGGAGCATTTCTCTTCCCTAGGTTTTTCTTTCATCACTGGCAGCAGCATAGGTCATGCAGCTGAAGGCTGCTAGTTTGATGTCTTCTGTTGCCTTTCTTTACTGATAGCTAGCCAAACACCCCATCATATGTATGCGAATCTGCTGCTTTCTCATGTTTACATTCCCCAAAATAGCTGATTATTTTATAAAGAACAGGGAGTTCAGTGTGTACCCATAGAAGCCGTTGATAACCATTTTCCATGAGTACAGGAGTGACAGAAATGCAGTCTTCATAGTCATCTAAGTGCCATTGCTGGGAACAGGTATCTTAATGTGTAGGACTTGTGCTGTTCTTACAATTTTTTTCCACAGTAAATGAAAATTAATTGGTTTAAGTGCTAATGTATAGGGAGGCAAGGACAGCAGGTAAGATCATTGTGACACTTGAAATTTTTTAAATTTATTAATATCAAGAGTATTCCAAGATGAATTAATACAGGTTGCACCTGTAATTGGAAAAAGTTATTTCAGCTCCAATCCAATCAGACCTCTTCAGTTATGAAAAATCAAACTTTATTGTTTTGGTTTTTTTCCTGAGACTCCCCAGACAAACCCTGTGGTAGGATGTATTGATTGCTTTGGAAACTGCAGGGACAACCTTCAGAGCCAGAGTGCTTCCTCACTTGTGTAAACTCACTTTGAACTGGGGTTGGTAGCTGGAAACAACAGGTATGATGCTTTTTAACAAGGGCATCATTGTTAAAGGTGTGGGACGTACACGTGTGTAGTGACAGAACATGTTGGCAGTGACTTTAGAACTACAAAAAGCATTTTTTTATCTTCCCTATGGAACATGAAAAATGAAAAATGTGAAGCTTTGTTCAGCTCAGCAGCTTTTTAATGCATCTTGGGGAATTCTGAGTCTTAAAAGGTCAGAATTGCTTTTGGCTTTTGAAGAAACCTCTGTAAATCACATTGTTTAGAAATATGTAGGTTGAGCTTCATCTTCTGCTCTGGCAAGGTCATCTTGCTCACAAGATCAGTCCTTTAATTTTGAGGCAAAGACTGGTGGCTTGTGAAGCTAGTGACACTGCCACGGACTGGAAACTTATTTGGCAAGGGGATCAGCAATTTCATCCCTATGTAGGTCATGTATTTTCATATCAAAGTAGTTATCTTGATCTCCATGCAGTGGAATAGCAGAAAATGGGCTAGTAAATCCCAGAAGATGTGGGTATGGCAGGTGAGAGGTGGCTGCTGTGTTGGTCACCTTGGGTGGGTGCTTGGTGGTGGTGCTGATGGGGCACCTTAAGCTGCTGCTGCTGCCAGAGTAAAATTCTGTATCAGTGCAGGGAGCAAGGTCCAGAAGCTGGTCTGGCTGAAAAATGTTATTTTTCTGTCTGGGTTTATTTTATAGAAGCAGTTGATCCACGTTGTGTATGCTGGTGCAGAAACTTGTCCTGGCAATAGCTGGGGCTGAGCGGGAAGCTAGGAGATGAGGGAGTGGGGCTGGCTCTGGTGGCAACCTGGGAATGCTGCTGAGGGTGCCCTTGTGAAACTGTCCCCAGGCACTTGACCTGATCAGGCTTTCTGCCAGCCTAACTGGGGAGGTGTTCCCAAAGTTGGAGGTGCTTAGCCTTTGCCCCATGATTTCTGACTGAGTTTTACAGGAAGAGTGGATTTTCACTTGCTGGAGCCCAGATGAAACCAGCAGTGGGGTAGAGCATCTCCTAAAGGTGTAATTCGCACTGATGTCTTCATAGCTAGCACAGTTATGGGAAGATGAGTTTGCATCAAACTTTCCGTGTCTGAATCTGATTTAAATTCCTCTAGCTTGTGCCAGAAAATTATTGGAAGACATGGGAAGACTTGTCCAAAAAAGTTCGATGAAATAACTTGTACATAAAGAAGTGATGTGTGTTAGGTGGCTGAGGGTGGTCCTGTCACTGACCTGCCACACCACCTTTTCAGACTGGGCTCTTATCTCAGTTACTGGAGGAATCTATTAGTAAATGATTGATTTGTATTCTGTGCTCTTGAAGGTGACTGCACACTGCCAAGGCTAGCCTTGCATTCTGCTCAGCATGCCAAGGAGCGTCACCGCCCCACAGTGCGTTCCTGCACGCGTTATGGAGACTGCTGATCTCGCTGTCTGCCAGGATTGAAATGCTCTGGGCTTGACTTGACACTCGGTTGTATCAAGTATGGGAGAACTTCAAGTCTTTCTCAAATAGGGGGAGAGATCATATAGCTGGCTTGGGAAAGCCTTGCTGATGTTCTCCCTGTGCAGGGGCTGGCTGCCTGAACCTGGTGGCCTTGAGTTGCCCCACCAGCAGCAGGGCAAGGGTTAGCTGAAAAAATAAATGAATAAAGGGGGGTGACAGCAGCTAGGCAAAGTCAGGTGGAGGTATGTAGACTAGTGCGACTACATACACGTACGAGAGCTATGTAGATCGACCGCTTCCTTGGAGAGAAATACTTTTTGTGCTGGCTGGTTGCCATTCATGGGACCTGTTTAGTAAGGTTATGTGCTTTGCTTGTGGTAATGAAGACTTAGCTTTAACTGCTCAAATAAAACCCAGAGTTCTTGTTCACAGAGCCTAAGGTTACTGCTCCCCCCTCCCTTTTAAGCTACATGAATAGATAATTGGCTGAACAAACAACAGACAAAACTGCTCCCAATAGAATAATAACTGCTTTTCACTGCCACTCATCCAGTCAAATGACATCTGGAAGACTCTCTGGATGGTCACAGGAGGTTTGGTGTGTAACAGGAAGATGCAAAGAAGCCAAATCCTACAGCTGTCAGTGTTCTCTGTTTTTTCATTCTTTTGGATGGGTTCTGCTGGCTTGGTTTGTTCTCTGTTTATGCTGGTACTTACAGCTTCCACCCCAGCCACAATGTTCTGCAACATAAGTACCCAACACATTTAAAAAGCAGATGAATTGCTTTCTCAGTCTTATAGAGGTGCTGTGGGGATTAATTAGTTCTGACAAAGTGCTTTCTGGCTGGGATGTCAAGCTGATGTTTCAGGACTAATGGTATTGTTCAGTGAAACTATTTAGTTCTCCTCAAATGCCTAATCACTGTTTTAGAAGAATTTACTCTGTGGAGGAAAGCTTTATTGATTTAAAGCACGCAATAAACAGTATTGATTTGCAAGAGGCAGTCATTCATATCTGCTCTATGCAGAGTTGAGGTGTAAGGTGGTCACATAACTATTTTGAACTAAAATGTAAGTGAAGCTATTGCTTAAATGACCCTGCAACAACTTGCAGATTTCTCATATGTGAGTTAAAACTGCCTTAATAGCCCTGTACTCACAAGAAGGGCAGTCCCCTGCTAAGGAGAGGGCTCTCTGCTATTTCATCCTTCACAACCCTACCACAGGGAGGATGGCCTGCATAGGAACAGCAGTGGCCAAAATAATCTTCTGGACCCTTAGAGCAGCACAGGAAAACATAGGTGGCCCCAGAACTGCTCTATAAAGCTGTGCTGTGAATAACTTTGCAGTTAATTTTGCTTGTGCCAGGTACAACTTTTGATTTCATGTGGCATCTGAGCCATCTGAACCTCTGCAGCTGCTAGAAGACATGCTGGTGGCCCAGCTGTGCAGGCTGTCCCCTTGCCCATGCAGCCTCCAAGCCATCCAGTGCACGAATCCTGTGGGATGTCCTTTGAGGAGCTTGGGCAGGTTGGCATCATGGCTTGGCAGCAGCAATCTGTTGGACCGTGGCACCTAAAGCCTGAGTGATTGGGAAGAGTCATCTCAGTGACAGCTTCATCCTGTCCACTTGAAGTTCTCGTAGTTGGACTGTTTGAAAGATTGAGTATGTTTTTGAGCTGCTTATCCAAGTTATCTCAAAGGGAATTTGGGTGCGGATGATAATGGAAAGTATTTGACTGTCACATGTGATGCAGCTCTGCAAATTATCCAGTCCATTTCCTGTGAAGTGTCTTAGGTTGGTGGCCTGTCTTGGGTGGTGCTGTGTCAGCCAGCCTGATTCAGGCTACAGAGAAGCTCTGAGTAACGCCTTTGGGAGGTGGAGTTTATCATACTCATTTGGTAGAATCAGCTTGCTCTGCAGCTGCTGAAATGCAAGGGAGGAGGTGTGTGGGTGGGAGTGGGGTAGCAGGCAGCACCCTGGGAATGGGGTAGCTGTTGTCCTGGGCTGGCAGGGATGGGACATTCAGGTGAGGGTGGGCTCCTTGTTGCCTGCATTGCTGTAGTGCACCTGGGTGTTTCATGGTGCTCTAAAGCTGAAACCTCTGCTCACCCCAGTGCTGCTTTCCCTGAGGGGAAATCTTCAGCATGTCTACTGCCTGCTCCACAGGGCTCCGGTGGTTCACTGGGGCTTTATTAAGATTTCTGAGGCAGCATGTGTATGCTGTGCTTCTGCATCTATGTCACTGATCTAGGAGATGTGACAGTTCTACTGCAACAGTGCACACATGACTCAGTGATGCTGCTGTAGTTTTTAACAGCTGTTAGATTGTTGCAGTGCTCTTTAGACAGGCTTTTGCTGTTCAGACCTGACCTTTGTTCAGGATGGTGCCACTTCTGTTCCTCAGCATCTGATGTGACTTTGGTTCAGTCTTCTGGTTGCTGCTTATGACTTTTGCTGTTTTGATGGGAAGAGAGTGGCTCAGCTAGCCAGAGACCTTCCTTCTTTGGAAGATCTCTGCTGCCGCAGTAGCTTCTGTGTTCTTTTTAGGATTTTTCCAGATGCTCCCTATGACTTGTGGAGTGATGCTCATGATGTAGCTTCATTGAATGCTGTTACCCTGAATGAATTCCTGTATAGCAGAGGCGGAAACTTTTCTCAAGGAAGAACTTGGTATGAAAAGGAAGTATTTTTAAGATAAAATGCTAAGGCTTATCTAAATTAGGATGACCTCTACTGTATATAGTGTTCCAGATGAGCTTTTCATATTGAATTGTGTTTAAAAAAAAAAATTCCTTAACACGAATAACATTTTTGTATTGCAGAGTTTTGGCATGGTTAAACTTGAAATCAAATCAGCACTTTGAACAGACTTTTTTGTTGGAGTATGTATGTGGTGATGCTTGGGTATATTTGATTAGTGGTTTGTGTTAACCCTGCAGAGAATAAGGAGGTTAAACTCTTCTGTACAGTATATCATTCAACATTTCTCAACATCTGATCTCTCTCCAGTTGTCAGTTCACCCACTTTTTTAGATTTTTCTGAAACTGCTTGAAGTTATCTCTACATCCAGCTAACCTAAATAGCTTGTCAGCCAGCAAGGCAGTAAGCCTTGCAATTTGTCTTTCTTACGTCACTAGTAAGTATTTCACACCGCAAGATCTAAGCATCGAAGTATAATTCTTATGTGGACACATACATAGAAGGCTTTAGGGTGTTTAACAGCTAGTTCTCGAAAAGTATGTTTTCCAGTATTCTAGAAATAGGCAGATTTGTCTGGTAAAGAGATCTTCTTACAGTCCTCAGTGAGTGTTATTCTGTCTTATTTTAACCTATATATGCAGGAAAGTGAAATGTCATGGCTGCTACCTTGTCCCATGGCTTTCTGTGGCACCAAGGTTTTGCAAGGTATCTTAGACTTCCTAACTTTCCTATTTTTTGCTTTTTAAATTTGAATGTAGAAGCTTCCAGATTTAACTTAAATCCAGTATGTCAAATATCAGTGTGATATCTTTTCAGTTGAAATGGTCTGTAATGCTGAATAAAGGTAGATCTATTGTCATATGGCATCTGTTAATTATTCAGAGACTATCGTATGGCATTGCTAGTTTCTCATGCAACTGGCTCACTAGTAATTCAATTTAGAAGGTGTGTGCCATCATGGTCTTTGATGCTAAGGAAAGCATAACCTGAACATAAATACTTTCTTAAAGCACATGTTGCTAGCTTGCCTGATCTCTTATACTCCTTGGGCACTACTCCTCACTGCCTTTTTAAGATTTCTTTTCCGGAGAAGAATGTGTGGGTGGAAAGGGAGGGGTATGTGGCCGAGGAACCTGGCTTGATCATTTGCAGAAGGTTTGCATGGACAAAAATCTCAGTTTGCAAAGACAAATTTGCAACTGAACTGGTGATACAGAGTCCTCCACTCAGGCTTGTTTTCACACATCCTTTGTAAATGCCACTCTTATCCCTAAAGCAAATGTCCTGCATTGAATTTTCTCATCTTTATTCTCCATTTGTCCAGTAGTCTGTAGCTAGTACCCCATAAGTGCTTCCTGGTTTATTTTCTATCTGTTTCCCAGAGACAGTCTCCTGAAGTTTGGATGGTAGTTCTGACAAGTTGCATTGCGTCTTCAGTAGCTTAGATGGGCTGGCGGTCCTTTCTGGTGTGGTCACTATGGGTTTTGAGTCAGGTGCTGTGGTGGTTCTTCCTTCCCATTGCGACAAGATCCCTCGATAATTGGAGGAAGACGTGACTGTAGCTGAACATGCTGCAGTTCACAGCCTGGTTTAGACGTGTGAACAGACAGTGACTATTTGGGGGTGGGAGGAATTGGTCTTGTGTCAGGCTATGTCCCATCATGTCTCCGTGGCTGCTGCCAGAGCCCTTGTGCTCTCTACTGCAAGGCAGTGAGATGGGGGCTGGGACTTGATGGCTGCTCCCGTTTTTTGAACAGAGCCAAGTGACACCAGGTCCTTGAAAGAGGAAGGCAGCTGGTGCAGTTAATTCCTCGGTGGTTAAGGGTTTTGCTGTGTCGTAACAAAAAAGAGAACAGTCCAAGTGGTAATTCACACCCATAATCGTTCTGCTTGGAAATCTGCTTGTGACACTTGCTTCTGATGGAGTGCTGCATGTTGGTAAGTGTTTCTTTGCAATCAGATTTATTACAGAATAGATTTGCAATGAAATAACCTAAATAATTTTAACAATGACCTTTAAAGGCATTATTGTTTGAATTACTTCCCTGGAGTAGTTGGGCAGATGTGTGGCAACACCTCTCTGAATGACAGGAGTGCCTCTTACCAAATGTATTGTTGAAGACAGGCTGAAATGCTGCTTCATGACCAGCCTAGATACCTGATGAAAGGTGTAGGGAATAATGGAGTTATGTCACTATGAATTAAGGATTTTACAATAAGAGTTTTATTATTTATGTTGCTTCCTAGGTGCTTATGGAGGGTTTACTTCCCCTTAGCTAGTATCTTTGCAGTCGAAGGCAAGCTGTTGACCTGTCATTTCATGCCTTTGTGTTCCCAGCTCTGATGCTCAGAGCATGCCTTTTTCTAGTGATTGTTGCTTCTACTTTCTCTCTCTCAAGCTGTTTAACACTGTTGCTTAGTTCTCTTATGGCCGTGCTTACAGGGTCTTTAAAGCCTTTCATGAAGTAAGCATTTTGCCTGATGGGAGAAGGAGGTTTACAGAGTTAAAAAAAAAAAAAAAGGCAAGAAATACACTGTAGATAATGGATTCCAAAAATGCAAATTTGTTTAAGCAACTGCTTAAAAAGAAGGCAGGGAGGAAGGAATTGGAGATTAAAACCTGTGTTTATATACATGTAGAAGCTGGAGGCAAAGCAATACATTCATAAATATACAATAGGATTTATGTCAAGGTGAGAAGTGCTACATGCGTATTCATGTGTAATTTGAAAATCCTTTAGCAATTAAATACTTTACTCCAAACTCTAGAACTAAATAACGTTCTTGTTGAAATGAGATGTCCAAAGGCTCTAATGCTTCTCCAGTGGAGGGGAAAGGCTGGGTGGTGTAATAGATCTGATACTCTAATTTTTGCTCTTAAAAGATTTTTCATGTGCTTTGGGTATTATTTTATTAGGGTAATCAGTAAGTCTTGAACAAAACATGTGAAGCAGAGACTTGCAAGAAATATTGTAAAGCTTATCATGCTAAGAAAAGCAAATAGACTTGGAAACTTGTTAGGATGTTTTTCTCAACTGATTTTAATGTCAAATACCTTTGTCTAAACTTTCATATCCTGTAGGTAAAGGAGGAGGCAGATGAGTAACAGAGCTTGGAGTGCCGATGTCTGAAAGAAGTAGCCTTTGTGCAAGTGAAGTGAATCACCTTTAAAGGGTGTAGCTTCAGTTCTTTGTGTAACACTAAAAAAATGAGTATGAATGTACTGTTGCTGATGCTTTTGGTTTTCAAAAGCTTTAAAGTATTATAGACAAAGTATACACATTCCGACATCATGAATGGGGAAAAATCCTATAGAATAACTGTGTCCTGCAACTTGGGTTGTTATGGCTGGTGAGTGCTCTGTGACAATGCAGCATTTCTGGGTAGGGTGGGATGATGTGACCGGTTTATCTTCCCCCTCAGTCATCGCACTAAATGATACTCTGCAAATGGGACAGCAACTGACAGGCAGCCTGCTGAAAAAACAGAGTTCAGTGTATGCCTCTCATACTAGCGTGATAAGATAAGGTTGGGACTTGTCATGCAATTGTGTTATATGCTCCGTGCCTGCCCTCGCCTTCCTCGGGGTCCTCTCGCAGCTGGAAGTAGCAGGCCTGTGTCCTCTAGATTCACCAGCTGCTTTGCTTGCACATCAGATGGGTGGCCAGGAAGCATTGGACTTCTGTGATGGCAGGTGTTTCTGTATTGCTATGGCCAGTTACTGAAGAACCACATTGTTTTTTTGGATTAAAGTTCTGCTCAGTTCTGAAAACTGGACCTAAGGATGTTCAGTTACGTCAACTGAAATTCTCTGTTTATACTTTGGGAAAGCTGTGGTTTATTCCTGTATCTGGACCATCACAAAGTGTTGCTTACTTCATTTTCCCCCGGTGTTCCTGATGTCTCATCTTGGAATTGCTCCTTTTTGTAGCTTTATGAGCTCTTTATCTTTTGCGCATCAGGTTTGTATTGGGAAGAATATAAAGTACGTCCATGCTGGATGGGAAAAGCCAGCAAAATTCTCGTGTTCTTTCCTCCCCACTGAGGTTAGTCCCTCTTTGAAAGTTGCATTGTCTGATTTAGCTTTCCTGCTCCTGTTTTGTAACAGCCTGCTTCTGGCATGCTTTGATTCAACTGAACAAGAAAACAGGGCAATGCACTCAATTCACTAAGGACTATATATGCATTTTTCTGGCTGGCACAGGTGTAACAAATTGCCCTTTTAGCCCTGTTTACTTGTTTTTCTCATTCGGTCATAGGTAGGTTCTGCTCCTTGGTGATCAGAGAGGAGCCCTAGATTCCCTGTTGCTGTCTTGTGTTCTGATCAGGGAGGCATGTAGCAGAGGTGATGTCCCTTTGGTGCTTGGGGGCTCTGCTGTACAAAGCTGTACTTCGGTTGATTTGAAATCATGTTTCCAGGTAACTGTGAAAAGTTGTTGCTTTTACAATGAGCACTGAGAATATGTTATCATCTGCTGTGTCAGAGCATCAGTGCGTCTAAGCTGGTGGCTAGTCACGTAAGGGGATGAAAATGCAGTACTGGGTACTTGAAGAATATAAATTGGTTTAGTTCCATAGAAAGGACAAAAATTGGGGTAAACAAACCCAGTCCTCCTTAAACTGAACCCTGAGTGGGTGACTTCTTGGCTTTATATGGTGGACACTTTGCCCATCAAGCAGTTCAGGTGCAGACAGAGGAATAGCTGATGTGTGAGGCATAATGTTTCTGATTACTGTGAGGCTGTATGATCTGGTTTTATGCCAATATTTTGTATTATATATTAATGAGGAAAAATAGAAGGGATTAATTTATTAACAAACCTCACTTTTTAAATGAGTGCTGCTCGTGTAGAGGCTGGATGGGATGTGATTTTGATTCCCCCCCCCCCCCCCCCCCCCCCCATTTTAGTAACCATAAGTGATTTGCCTCTGGATCTATCTCAAAAGAGTGCAGTGAACCATTGCTTACAGTATTGTAACCACTTGTATATTTGCTGGTGGAAAAGCTAAAAAGCTTTGCCCTAGAGCTTGGTTGTGGCTGTAGTGCATCATTTAAGCTTGCCCTCTTGTGCTGCTGGAGGTCTGGCTGTGGGCCTGAGCTCAAGCCCTGCTGGCAGGGCTGGAGCAGACTGGGGAGCGACTGAGGCTTCCCACCATGGGAGGTGGCTGTTCCTCCAGCCCTGGTGCACATCCATCTCCTCACTAAGCTAGCTGGCACACAGAAAACTGCTCCCCCTTTTTCTCGACACAGTTTCTGCTGCTGCAGTAAATTGAAATGGCTCAAGAACTGTCTTTTGCAGCAGTGACCTGCTGGGTTGGAGTGACCTTCCTGTAAAACATGGTTCCCATAGGAGTCATGGCTTGCTCCTGAGCTGCAGTTGGTGCAGTTGTGCTGTGCTTGCCTGGCACTGTGGGTGGTGAGCATGGATTCAGTAAGGCAGCCATTGCACTTGTAGTTTGTCTTTCAAAGCAGACAGCTTAAATATCAGATCTATGCTTTCTCAGTGCTGTGCAGTGGGCTGTAATTCCATCTGCTGCAACGCTGTGAAGGTGACACCTAAAAAAGTGTGTGCTTCTATCTGGATGTCCTGCCTGTATCTTCTGCATGCATAACTGAAGGCACCATTTTACCTGCATGCTGGCTTTGCTCAGCATGTGGTTGCTCGGGAGCCTAGCAAAACACTCAACATTTTTCTCTGGAATGCTGTTAGAGAGAATTTCAATGTCATATGTCATTCATCCCAAGCACTGCAGTTTCTGCAATATCACTGTCCTTTGTCTTCTCTGGACTGGAACTGTAGAAGCATCTGTTTATGCCATTGATTTGGCAATTGTTAGAAGGACATTGAATAAAGGGCATTATTAATGGAAAGGAGGAGTGTTCAAAGACCTCTGCCAGTAAGGTCTGTGTTTTTAATAGTTCTGCAGTTTCATCACTGAATTTGGAACTTGATAGCAAGTTGGTTCTCTGGATCAGTCTGTAGGTTAGCTTAAAGATATTGGACAAGGACAACAGGAGTATTTTGTTTGCCAGAGAAGTTCAGCTTGGTCTTTGCAGACGAGCTGAACTATGGATAATGATTTATTTAGCTGAGCTGATAGAAGTAAATTAATATACATGTTGAGAATTCTGCACTGATGGTGTAGATCAGGTTTTGGGTAGAAATGAACAAAATGGATAATACAGTGAAACTATTTGCTGAAAAAATTACTGGCATGGGAGTTGCCTCTCATTCAGGTGCTGAGGGTGAAGTAGTACTCAGTTAAGCAGCAAGTTTCAAGCCTGTGAGCTCTTGTGATGGCTTGCTTAAGACCAGATGTATGGTGCTATAAGGCACAATGTCAGATCCATTAAACACAGCTTTGACTTAAAAAGAAGAGTGGAAACGAGTAGCTGAGATTTTAGGTAATTGCCTTGAGCAACAGTGATAGCTGTATTCTAATAGTTTAGTTTTCAGTGAGTTATAAACAAGCTACAGCTAGGGCTAGATCAGGCAACCAATAATTTGCACAATGCCTGGCATAATTTGGTTGGAGAGCAGAGCACACAGTGTGTACAGGCTGTACTCCTTGGTGTCTGTCCCAAGCCCCTTTACAGAGGCTGTGTGTACCCACAGAGGTCTGGTTCCAATAACACTTCCCACCTCCGCGGCTACTTTAGTTTTACCTGAAGTATCTTGCTACAAAATACTGGTTTTCACTGAGTAAGACTTCAAATGGGGTTTTTACTCATTCAGCTGCTTCTTACACTTTGGCAGCGACAAAGGCTATGAAAACTGATTGTTATGGGGGAAAAAATGTTATTGAGGGATCTTGGAAAAAAAATAGTATTTTACACTGTCTGAAAAAAAACCCAGATTTTTCCTTTTTTTGCATGGATGGAAGAAGTGAAAATATGACTGATGTAAGCTGGACAAGGATGTCTTTCTAACAGTGTCAGCTATACAGGATTTGGATTGTGCATAGAGAAGGCTGGCTCTGAAGTAATTTGTTTTTCAGAACCTAGCTCTCTAAGTTTCAAGCAAAGGTACTGTTTAAGGTAACTGGAGATGAGAACAACCTAAATCTATAGAGAGACATCCGGTTCTGGAATTTGACATCTCTTGACATGTGAGCGTGTCCTTGTGGAGGTGTTAGCTTGGAAATCCAGTGGTGGTGATTTAAATAGTCAAATTTGTTAGTACTTTCTTGTGTGATCAAGGTGGATGTATAAAAGAGTTGCACATAGCAATTGAGTTGCTAATTAACTTGGCTGTTAAGCATGGCTTTTTGGAAAGTAATGCTGCCTCTTGTCCCGTTCTTCCCAGAAAGGCAGGGTGTGCTCTGGCTGATGTCCCTGGTGACCCGGGGCATTTTGTGCCCCACAAGAAAATCTCAGGAGTGAAATGTCTTGTGCTTTAAAGCACCTGCAGATCCTGTGACTTGTTTGCTAGGTAGCTCTACAAGGAGGGCTTATTTTGTGAGGAGAGCATAGGAGTATCTACACCATCTTCTTTTCCTGGTTACATCCCCTGTGTTGAAAACTGAAAGGGAGAAAATACCCTGATACAGAAGAGCAGGTGCTAGGGCTTGATATGGTGTAAATAAATATATGATTTCCTACTGTGCCTTGCTAGGTTTGTGTGGTCTCTACTGGATTTTAAGAGCTTATTTTGACCAACTCGTATTTTCCAAGACAAACAGGAAACTCTTAGAGTTGGTGCCTTCTGCTGCTTCTCCTGACTTGCAGGGTAGAGAAACATGTGAAATGGAGGTGTTTTGACTTGACTTGTTACAAAGCCCCTAAATAATATTTTGTGCCTTATGCACCAAATGCTTAAAATCCTTCTGTTTTGGAGTTCACGTTAAATAATCAGGCTAAATGGCAATGCATAGAAGGTAAAAATGAAAAATCTGGTGCCAAGTACATCCCTTTGAAAGTATAGCATAAGGTATAGGTATATGATTCCTTAGGATAGGAAGGGCTTTCCATAGGATGGAGCCATGCTATAGGGATGAAGCCAGTTGAATTGGGGGGGTAGAGCTCACCTGCAGGTAACGTTGGTTATTTGGAGATCTGGGAAGCTGAAGCGAAATCCTCAGCAGAAGAAATTCTTTTACGAATAAGAAATGCCAGAAACGGCATATCCACAGAAGACAGCTATTACTCCCAGTTTTTACATAAAAAGCACACAGATGCTTAGTTAATGAGTACAGGAATACAGTGAGAAGCCAACTAAAGTGCTGAGCACAGGTAGATCTGTGCAGCCCTGTGTTTTTGTGCTGTGTGCCACTTGTTTTTAGCCTTGCCAGCCGCTGCTGTGTGAGGACATGTGGAGCAACTGGAGGGGAACCCTAGTCTGAGCTGCGGACCCAGAGCTGCCGGGTGCCTCACTTCGGGTGCTCTGAAAAGAGCTGTTGTAGTTGATCTGCCTGTAGAGCATTGTAGTTGATCTGCCTGAAATCAGTGGGAGCAAAATTGGGCACTAGTAAATGCAGACAAAATGACTGAAGGGAAGAGATGGCATCTCTGACATACCACAGGCATTATCTGTCTGGGAAACACCTAGGACAGGGATCTCCATCTGGCATGGGCTTGGCTGTCGAGGAGTAGCTGCTGCCATAGGAACAGAGGTCCTTGCCTTCCGGAGCGCGAGGGCCCTTCTGCCGGGATTAAACCCGGGACAGCCGCGTTATGGCAGGCAGAGCTACTGGCTCCCATGTTGAGCTCTTTGTCTTCACAACCCATCACCTGCATTGCTGCTTTTTCCTCGCTAACATCGCTCTTAGAGCTTCAGAATATGGCTTAAACATTATGTTGTACTCTGCTTTCAGATGCTCGGAGTGGTAAAAAAGGGAATAGGGATTTTGGGGGAGCAATATGAGCAACTGGGGTCACACACAGCCAGTCACTCTTGCAGGGCTCAGCTTTGTATTCAGATACGTTGGCCGGCGAGCTGCAGACATTCCAGATACTTGTGTTCGTTTTGGCTGTATCCAGGCACGCACTCACAAAGAGCAAGATGCGTGCAGTGAAGTATAAATCCCGTCCTCTAATGACTCAAAGCACCGTTGTGTGCGCATACATGCTTAACAGATTGTATAATTAGCTGGCTTTGTAAGCAGGCAGCATGTATGATTCTTTAGCAGTTATCTAGAAATCTTATGTGGTGTGAGGAGTATATGCGGGTCCTTAAGCTTCTTGTATCCATGCACTGATGACTGCTGGGTGGAGGAGAGGGGGCTACATCCCTTGTGTCCAGAGGAGAGGGGCTTCCCAGGCCCGGCACCATCACCTCTGCCTTTTCTCTGAGCCCTGGGCTGGCAGGCAGCTCTTTCCCTTTGGCTGCTGATGCTGGGCTGGTTTGGCTGGCTGCTCTGGGGGTGTGGGGACAGGGTGACAGGGGCTGTCCCCAAAGGCAGCCTCCACGCAGTGCCCTTGAGGACAGGCTCACCGGATCATGCAGCCATGTGCTTTAGTGTGCACAACTAGAGCTCTTCTCTTGGCCCCATGAGTTTGATTAGGTTTTGGCCCAGGCTGCAGCCTGTTTTTATATGAAATATTTAATTCAGAAATGTTAATCCTGGAGGTCACAAGCCTCATTGCAGAGTTATCCTGACCCTGCAGCACAGGGACTGCTGGGCCTGCTGGCAGAGCAGCCGCTGCTGCAATGCTGTGCCTGCTTGCTCTTGAGAGAGAGGTGTTGCTAAACCCTGGGAGCTGGCTGCGAGCAAGTAGGAAGGCTGGGGTTTACTGCTGTGGAGGAATGTGACAGGTTGTGCTGGTGTCTGGGAGACGCGGAGGGTGGGAATGCATAGCAAGGCCCAGGGCTGCATGCTTGGGATTTCACTGGAGCTGGGGAGGAGTCGGGAGGGAAGCGATCGTGACCTTGAAAATCCTTATCGAGATGAAAAGGTGCAGTCAGCGAGCACATTCCTCCGCTGGCCACGCTGCGCACAGTGTGCTGCCCAGCTGGGCTGACAGCAAGTGCTGCGGCTGCACAAAGCTCCAACAAACAGCTCCTTGTCATGTCTTCAGATAACTTCCCGCAGTCGGCGGCAGGGCGTCCATCGGTCCTGCAGCAGGGCTGGCGCGATCTAAGGGTGCACGTAAATCTAAGGGACCAGCTTATAAAGTTGACTGTTTCTACGCACTTCATTTATAAGTAATAATGAGTCTGAAGGCAGTAGCAAGGCAAAGTCTGGCAGCTGGAGAAGATGGGCCACTCGAGAGGACCAGTTTTAATTATGATTCCACAGCAGATGAAGCTCATCTGCGAGTCTGGTGCCCAGAAATCTGGTGAGCAGCCAGACAGCTCATCACAACTGACAAGGGGAGTTGCAGTTTTCCCTAGTGCTGCTTGTGTTCCTGACACTCCTCTGTTGCTGGCATGCTATCGACCGCTGAGTCCTGCTAACCCAACTGTAAATTCACTCGGCAGAAAAGTCTGGGTACTCTTCTGTTGTGTAACTGAATGGAAGCAGTTTGTGGGAGGGCTTGGAGGATGTGATAGGAGAGATGGAGCTGCAGGACAGGGAAGAGGAGCAAGGAAAAGGTGTGTAGGGTGGAAGGTGGGAGAGATGCTTTTTATGGGAGCAACAAGCCATTAGCCTGGCTCAGTTGATGATGTGTTTGTACTGTGGATCTGACACAATTCTCCCTCCTTCCCCTGTACCAGCACGTGTCCTTGTACAGTCACATGCTGATTCAAGTTAAGAAACTGCATTGCCTGGGAATTGATCCTTTTCTTACATGCTTTGTGGGTGCATTTAATCCTGAAGCACATCCCGGGAAAGTGTCTAGCTTCACAGTACAGATAAAGCAAACCTTGCAGTGCAAAAAAGAAATCAACACTTACTACTGCGACTGTGAATGTGCTGCAAAATGATAAATGCTGCATTCTTGAAGAAACCTAAGTATCGCTACAGCTTGACTGTGACTGTGGCACTTTTAGAGCTGAGACTGTGCTACAACTTTGGGAGCAGATACTTAAAATTCAGGTTTTTTCTCTTCACAAGGGTAGAATAAAAACCTCTCTCTCCATGGCTATATGAACTTACTCTTGTGTGCTGTGTGTTTTTTGTTAGAGGAATTCAGGTGTTTGCCAGTGTCTTTTAGCTAATTCCTTTCTAAATGCTTAGCTTTGAGCACTGGGGCAAAAATCTTGTCTCGCTTATCAGATTCAGATCCTTTTCAGTTTTAGAGGATCTAGATGTGTGCTAGGAATGTGGATGTGTGCTAATGATCTTGGGAAGTCTGTTTTCAGCTAGTGTGGAACAGGGTGGCCTCTGCTTAGGGAGATGGAGCTTGGCTCGCTCCTGCTGGCTGAGGCAGTCCATTGGCTCTTGTATGTGAAGACTCATCTCCCAGTTGAATGGGCTGAATTGACTTGCTGAGGAGTGCGATGAGTAGTCTTGCCATCACCTCTGATGCTCTCGTGGAAGTAGTATTTGGTCCTGTTGAGTGGTGGAGCTGTCAGTATTGGTAGGCTGACATGTGCTATATCTAGTTGGGTTACAGAGAATATAATATGCTGCATGTCCACAGCATGCTCCTGGGCAAAGCACGGGATGGCATGAACACACCATTTCTCTCAAAACTGATAGACTTGCTAGCCAGCTTCCTTATTGGTCCAAGCTTGATGCCATAACCCCAGCTTTCGTTTGCCATGATACTTGATTAAGACGAATGTAGCATCTTTGGTTTTTTTCTTTGAAGTTATTCAGCTTGTAAGGCCAGGATGAAATGCAGCCTGTTCTCTTGTGATTCACCTCCTTCACTTCTTAACATGGAGCAATTAGCATGGTGGTACTGAAGCTGGTGTGTCTGCTGTCATACGAGCCAGGAGCTTGAATGAGGTACAGAACCTTTAGAGACTTGAAGCTAATTTTTTTGGCAGGCTATTATTATAAACCTTGAAACCACCAGTAATGAAACAATCACCAGGCATTCAGTTATGATGAAAATTGAGGGGAGAGGATCATTAAATGCTGACCCACTTACATCTTTCCACTGCAGAGTTTATGACCTGGGTTTCTGAGGAGTGAACTGCCTGCAGAACCACTGGCTTGCTCTCAGCTTGACTTAGCAGAATGCTGGTTGTCTTCTCACAAGGACCTGTATCTCATTCACTTAATGTGCATGTAGGAGGCCTTGTCTGTTCTCATTAGTTCTGTGACTTCCAGCAGTGAATGGCCAGTACTGTTGAGGTGAAACTTTCCTGTACTGTAGTGTCAATGCCAGTAAGGTTATGTCATCACCAAAACCAGAATTTAGTCTTCAGGGGCTACTCTGGTTTTATTTTACTTTGTTTTACAAAAAGTTGCAGTCTTTTGGTCTTCCCTGAGAGGGAGTGCTGTAAATCTGGCCTTTGTTTAAAATGTGGAAGAAGGTTGCTATTTTTTCCCAAAGTTTGGAGGCATTGCTAGCAGAGTTGACTCTCTGGAACAGCAAGAGACTGACTACAGAGAAGGATTAATTTGGTAACAGTGAGAACCTTCAGCACACCAAAGCAAAGATAATATGCTAAGACCATTGACAGCTGATTTATTTTGTCTAGAATATTTCTCATATGAGAAATATTTCAAAGTATGTTTTATTGCTTCCAAAGGGATTTACAGTAGTTGACTTAACTTTGCTGTCAGGAGATGATAATCTTTCAAGGTCCAAATGAGTTTTGCACATCTGTTGTATGAGGAAGAAGTTGGGAGGGGAGAAGTAGGAATATAGCAATATCAAAAAGACACAAACAATCTAAGGTATTTTTAATCACCTTCACCAGAGTATATTGGAAAGAGGAAGATCGCTCCTTTGGAAGGAGGTTCCTGTGCTCTTTTCTCATACACTAAAGTAAAACAGTAGCTAAATATTAATAGTAAGACTATGTAAGGTGTGTCTCTGACATATACCTAGTCCATGAAGTGTGAGCAGCAGTGATGAAGTGGTACCTATGCTGAGTCTTTGCTTAGTGGAAAGAAATGCTGCGAGTTTTGAACTGAGGAGTAACTAAAAAGCTTTTGATACCTGGTACGTCTGTAAAGATCTATTGGACAGTTAAAAAAATTATAATACACTGCATTAGGTGGAAACTTGGTTAACTGCCTCAGGCCAAAACATACAGCAGTGTCTTCTCCACAAGGCCTTTACAGCAAAATAACTGTCAGCTACACCATGGTAAAAGATGACACTTTCACACACATGCATGCGTGCGTTTAAAGATGCCACCTTGCTTTTTTGGGAACCAGTTATAATTTGTGATCAGTATATCATTTATTTCTTGTACTTAACTGCTGAGCCCTTCTACTTACATCCTCTTTAAACAATTGATACAGATTGCATCCATGAGCTTATGTTCATAGAGATCCTCAGATAATACTCCCTGCAATAATATTTGAGTTGTAACCAGTCTTGGGAAATGAATTTTTCATAAGGAGTTTTCCCTTGAATTCTGAAAAATAACATGTTGCTTCTGGGATTTGTCTCAAATTTTTAAAATTTTGAGTAAGACTAAAATGCTCCTCCTGTCAGGAGACAAGGCAACTCAATATAATGAAACTTGTGCTGAATTCAAGATTCAATTCATTACTGTCCCCTTTCTCAGTCACATACACCAATCTAGAATGCTTTAGGAAATCTCATTTATTTTTCCTGTGGCTGTGTAAATTCCGTGCAAAGAAGAGGGAAAGGATCCCTCGTGAGCACAGTGTCCCTGGAGGAGACTGTTGGCTGTGGGCTGGTCTTTAGGGAGGGAGTGGGCAGCTCTCCTGGTGTCACACGTGCTCCAGCTGTGGAGACTCCCTGTGTGCAGGGCAGTCCCCTTCATCACCGCCCCTGGACCTGGCAGCTGGGAATTGCAAGGGGTGCTACAAGCAGTATCCCAGTTTCAAGATACCATGGTGCTGATATGTTTGGCTTTGCCTGTGATGAAATGCATGTTTGTCCTGAACCTGAAGAAGGCTTTCGCCTTAGTGGCACTGTACCAGAGTCTTGAAAGTAGACGGTACCAAATCCGTAGTCGTTCTCCCAGTTTGATCTTAGCTGTGGTCCCTGGGTCTCTGGCCTGTGCCTCTCTGCAGAGGGACTATTTTCTTTCTTCCTGAGCTGGGTGCTGGGCATGCAGATCTTCAGCAGGCAGCTTGTGCCACTTCGGAGCTGGCAGAAAGACTGCAAGTGGGCTTTAAGCTGTGAGAGATAGGTGGGGAAGGGGAATGCAAAGAGCAAGTGGCGTTATAACTTCTATGTTAACACAAATTTAATCTGTTGGCAAAATATATTAATAGTGGATCATTCAAAATAAATGATGTTTGTAAGAGTAAATCAATTACACTCACTTGGTGATGCAAATCTCATTTTTGCTGTCCTCAAATGAGCGAGTAAACTTCAATAGCTGTTGATTTGTATTGACTCCCTTGCAAAGTGTGAAGTACTGGGCTATGTTTTGTGCTTTGTACAGTTCTGTCTATAAACGTAGTTTGGAATAATTGTTTTGTGGCTTAACTACATAGTAAATCAAGGCTTTGTTACTTTGGATGAAACAGGTACTAAACCTATTAGCTTTATACTCTTATCTTATGCTTCCCGCTCTTTACATTTCCTAAAGCTTTACTCTCCCAAGGTTCTTGTTCTTGTTTTGACATTTCTGTTTATTTTTATACAGTATAACTTTTCAGGAACTGAGAAGGCATTGCATCAACACTAATAGCAACAGTAGTAGATAGTAAAGCTGATATTGTGAATTCCGGCTGCTTACGTGCTTCAGCAGTTGCTGCATCCATGAGCTGAGTGCTGTGTAACCTGGACATTCTCCTCTTCGGAGCAGAAGCAGGGTGCCATGTCTTCATTTCCAAAGGCTGTCTTCAGTGCTAACCCGCAAGGCTGGGTCTGTTGAAATAGTTTTGGTTTGCCCCTCTTGAAGGATATGGCATGGATTACAGTTTGCAGGGCAATGCTTATGCTTAAGTACATGTTCTGTATCTTGAATTCACAACTGCTTTGCAACAAGAAGGATTTTTGTTCTTCCATGTTCTCCACTGCTCCAAGATCATCTTGACTGGGCATCTCTGATTCTCACAGGCAGCCAGAAATATTCCTGTTCATACCTGGCACTTCTGAGTTTACAACGGCATCGAAGGGGCCCATGTCCTCTTATGACTACACTTAGGCCTCTTTGGGGTTTGCTTGACTTGGTAGCTTCCTATGTGTAGCGGGATTCAGCTCTATCTGGACAAGATTTCTGAGTTGACAGGCTGCTGTCAGATCAGAGAGCAGTGAAGTAATGTTTCCAGAACTGATCTAGGCATTGCATAAAAGCAAAGTACTGTAGCTGATCTGTCTTGGGGCAAAGAGCAGAAGAGGCTGTGGTGATGCCATGCTGCTTGCCTAGACTATGTTCTGCAAGTGATGCAGAACAAAGAGCCTGCTAATGTTGCTGTTTTGGATCAGGAACGTCAAATAGCTGTAGTAACTCAATACAAACGTTTATGATGCAGAAATAGCAAGCAGGCAGTCCTACTAAAGCTGCTGTATGGAGTTAGCAATTAGGCCAGTGCTAGTAGGTGAACCAGGGAGCAGCATACAAACTATGTGCATGTAAAACCAGCCTCCTGTGCTTCCCTTGCCCCTTTCTAAATACACTTCCATACTAGCAAGGCTTGGTTTCTGCATTGGGTAGACTAGGGAACCTAGATGAGTCAAGTGATGCCACCCTGGAGTTGTCTGTTTTCCCACTTCAAATGCCATGTGAATAAAGGGCACAGGAGCTGGTAATGTCGCAGGAGGTATTTGCTGTCATACTGCTCTTTTTCACAGTAGAGAGAACATACTGGTAAGAAATATAGCAACGTGCATTGCTTCTCAAAGAAGTAAGGTTTTTGATTACCATACATGAAGTGAAAATTCAGTGCCCAATGAAGTCAGATTGTGGGGTGAACCACACATCTGTTCCCCCAGTGCTCCCTTTGCTGCCACTGCCTGCCTCTGCATGCTGCCGTCCATGGGATAACGTGTTCCTGAATGCTGAGGTACAGCAATTGTTTAATACTTGCCTCATTGCCAAAATCTCAAATATTTATCTTTTTCTGACAGTAGCTATTGGTTCCCTGCTATAGGAGCTGTATTGTGGGGGGGAGTCTGTCCTGTACACCTCTTTATCTTGAGGCATCTTGCCAATGTAAACTGCTGCCACCCACACTATAGGCAGCCTTTCAGAGAAGTAGGAGTGCAGGCTGCAAGAACAGAGACAAGCCTTCCAGTTCATAATCTCCCAAATATGTCAAGAAACTAGTCTAACTCCTCTGTCTGGATGTTTGGTAGACAATTTACCCCTTTCAATGAAGTGACCAGTCCCCTTCTTTGAGAACAGTCGAACCTCTGAGCAAAGAGAGAGCTGACTTTGTTTTGGTTAATCTGTTGAGGCTGTGCAGGTGGCAAGGCTGCTTATCCTAGAAGAACTGCAAGCAAACTTAAAAATCAACCTCAGCTATTTAGAACTAAAGACATTTGAACTACTTGCATGATTAAATTCCAACTCTTGCATGGTTTTAGTTTAGTAGTGTTGCACTGTTCTCATCAAGTTGTACCTTACTCTTTTATATCTTTTCTGCTTAATCGGTTCAGGAAAGCATGCAGGATATACAGTCTGGCAGGCAAGTTAATGTTGTGAGAAGCCTTAACTCCCATTTCCTGACTTTTTAACCTTGAACTATCCCAGGAATTTTGCATTTGAGTGATTAAGAAGGTATGACTGACCTCCTGCCTCTCTCCTGCTAGCAGAACCAGTTTGTTAATCTCTGGGAATGATCTAAAATCTGTAAGTGGTTTTTGATAGTCTTCTCCTCGCAAGTAACTTAGTAGTTCTTTGCTTCCAGGGGTAAATGATCTGTACTGAAAAGAAATGCATGGGCAAACAGACTGTCACTGTGTGCAAAGTAGAGCTTGTAAACATGCAAGCCTTTTCAAAAGTGGATAGAACAAGCAAGCAGCAAGTTAGACCGATATGTACTAGGCATGCTCGTTGTGGCTGGTGGGGTGGTAAATTGTGTATTATATAGCTCAATGCTTCTGTGAATCTGTTTGAGTAATAGAAATGTATTACTATTAAAGGTATAAATGGATTTGTGTTTGGAATACTTGAAATACAGGCTATTGTCTGACTTCAAGTGTCTTTGGTGTCTCCTGATCTGCTTTGTGTAGAATCTACTTGGGCAGCATGTGACTAATTTCTGTAGAAAAAGATGTTACCCACTCATGCGAAAGGAGTAGAGGGTCTAAACTGGCAAATTACATACAACTCAAGATCACCTTAATGAGGTGGAGGGGTTATTCTCATGTGCTGGCCAAAGAGCAGTAGAGGACATCACTGAGTTCTTGAGTGTCAATAAAACTGTTTAAAATTAAGATAGCTTGGAAAATAAGCTCTGAGGATAGATGTTGGGCTTGCTTATCCCAGAGGTGGCCCAATGCATGGAGCATCAGGAGCCAGGAGGAGATGCAGGATGAGAGATCTTTGGGAGGCTGAGAAGGTGCTCAATAATCATGGCAACGAAGGAAACCACTTCTGAAAAGAAAACAGCTCTGCAGTCTGAGTTGCTTGAGATGTTGTGTTGTTTTTTAGGGTATTGTTATTGGTGATGTTTAGGTTGTAGTTTAAGCAAATGTGTTTGGTTTACAGCAACAACTTCAAATAAGCTGTTTTTCTCAGACTTTACCCCATTTTTACTGTAAGGGGTGTTCCTAGTTATCCTTTATCACAGCAAGACCAGGACCAGGCTGCAATGCTGTACACACTGACAGTCATTGAAATGACATCCGTTTGGGGTAGCTAGAAGTTCAGGGTGACTGTGCCTTTGTGTGGGTCTTGGAATAATGTCTGGCTTGCAAAACTTTGAAATGTTGTATTTGATCTCTCATCAGATTCCTTGGAGCACAGTTAAGAAGCTTCCCAAATTTGTGGTCACTTCTTAAAAGCTTCTCGTTGTTACCTGGGAAGCACTTTCCCATTCATAATTCTTGTCTGCTCCTGGTGGTCCTGAATTACTCCTTTCTTCTCCCCTCAGTGTGGAGGTCTCCCTTTCTAATACCACTGCAGTTGCTGAGGTTTTGGTGCAATTGAGGGTGTCATTTGGCCCAGAGCTGCCTGTTGTGTCACTGTTGAGTATACTGGCTGTTAGGGATGAGCTGTTCTCATCACCTTTTCCCTAAATTGCAGTTGGAGTGGGAATCCAAGGGAGTGTTTCATCGTGCCCAGGTGTGTGATGACAGGGCGAGGAAAGCTTCACCAGCAAGATCACAAAACAGCGCCTCTTTGCTGCCACACCTCCAGCCTCCAATGGCAATTCTCCCTGCAGTGAGAGAAGATGCTCCCAGGGAAAATAGTTACTATAGTGACGGATAGCCCTGGTGTGTTTGTGGGCTGGATCACCAAATTGAGTAATAAATGTGTAGGAGTCTATTTTTAAAAGCTTTTGTGAGGAGGAGATTGCTGTAGTCCTAGAAAATTTGTCTGCAAAGTGATAGGTTTTTCTATGCTGAAGCTTAAAAATAATCATCGTCTGTCTTGAGAATGAGATGACCCCATTAAAAACAAAGAAGCTTGTATGTCATCGTGTCGAGACTCCTGGCAGTGATTCTTGCAGCAGCCTTCTGAGTTACAGTAGGAGCTTACGCATTAACAGGTTCCTCAAAACTCAGACCTGCAGGGATCTTGTGTACAGCTACCCCAGTGTTGCAGCTGGAATCAAGGTGCTTTTAGCCTGTTCTCTATCCTGGTCTGTGTAGCACATCCTGGCACATAATAAGCTGTGAGTTTTATTGAAATGAGAAATGGAGAAATGCTGTGTGGGGGGGGAAAACTTAATTAGAAGCCATCGAAAATAAAACCTGACTCCAAGCTTCTCCCACAAAACACTGGGTTTAAAAACTATTTGGTTTCGTAAGAGAAATGGTATGAGTGGAAATATCTGCCAGAATTCATGATTTTGTTATCTTGCTTGACTTCTTGCCCATGAAACCTGTATGCCTCATACATTTGCTGTGTACCTGTGAGTGCAGAAGGGAACAGGAGAAATGAATGGAGCTGCTAAGCTGTTAGGTTTTGGTGGCTAACGCTGTAGCTGTAAGAGGAGCTGACGTGAAGGTCCTGACTGATCCAGGTGCTACCTTTGTTCCTTATGCAGTGAGCCACTGCTGTCGGTACAGTATACTGTATTAAATCCCTTGGTCTGTAGTTTCACCCATATAGAGTCATGAAGGATTTTGTATAAGGCCATGTGTTCTGTACTGAACTGATTAAAATAAGGCTTTACTGTTTAAATGGCTTTACTGTGTTATAGGGGTTTGAGGAACCCTGCAAACACAGGGATTAAGTGAGTTTACATACAGCATAGAAGCTTGGCAATCCACTGTTGGTTTATAAATGCTTAATGTCTTGGTGACCCAAGCACACCGTTTGCTGTCTGCACATATACGTACATGCACATACATACTCACAGCCATGAGCCTAACTAAAAAGCTGCGTGTGGGTTTGCTAGATTGCTGTAGGCCACCAATTGGCACTGAAATCCAATAATTACAAATATAATGTTTCCTGGTTTAAGAAGTTCAGAATTGATTTCTGTTACCTTTGTAGTATTAACTCCAGATTTGTAAGTGGCACAGTTCACCCATCTCCTGCTCCTGTCAAGAACCTCTGTGATCTTCAAGCTGTGTTTAACAAACCTTCTGTCAATCAAAAACTTGTTATACAAGGATTATTTGCCTTCAGTTTCCTGTGTAATGAGGTTTTTGATTGACAACAGTGGAGTTAAAGACTATAGAAAGGCTTTTGGAATCTGAGATGAGCAAGTTTCCATTTAATAGTGTTTGCACGTGATAACATTGGCTTCCAGTTTTATCTGTGAAAGAAGCTGAAGGTGATAGATCAAAATTATGAGAAATATAGAAACCCTTCTCATTTAAAAATGATGTGACTTATAAACTAGAGCTAGGAAACTAACTTCCTATTTCCTGCTGTGGGAGCGGGATTTGAACATCATTTGCTGTACAAATACTTGAGCTATTGGGGGCAAATGTTTTGCAAAGACGGAAATGTCTCAGTGCGTTCACTGGCCGGTGGGTGGGCAATGGCTTTCTCTTCAGCCTGCCTCTGCCTGAAGACCATAAGATACTCCTCAGGTTAGGAAGTTGGGTGATGCGGTTATCTTTTACCTCTGTTGTCAGGATTAGTTTCTGAAATGGTGTCCTCGACTTGCTGTGTGTGGTGGTTGCTGAGGGTACCTGGTTTCCAGGTGTCCTAATGAGCAATTGTACTTGCTCAAGTGAATTTGAATTTCTTGAATGAAATCAAATGAAAAAATGACATATTGAAAACTAAGAAGGTATGATGGAAATTGATAAATCTATGTTGATGTGTCTTTTTCAAAACACTAAATGTTCCTAAAAATGACCCTGATGAAAACTTAGCTAAACTTAGCTAATGGCAGTCACAGATAAGACGAACATGAGATGCAGGTGAGTTGATACGAGATGAACATGTGGGTTACTTTTTGGTGAGCTAGAAGGCCAGAGTTAGGCTATGATTTACAAATGTCTTCTCTAGCTCAGGCTGGTTTCTCTTGTAGGACCTCCACACCAAATTTAGGCTCCAGCTTAGAAGCCAATGAAGCGCTTCAGAGGTAGTTCTGGTCTAGCTGATGCTCTAAAGGGTGTTAGAGCAAAGCGAGCGTGGCTGGAAGATGCAGACAAACTCATGTGTCTGAAAGTGTCATCTCTTTTAACGAGACTAGCTTGGGTTTAATAAAAAATGCTATACCTACAGACTTTTAAGTTTTCCCCCTTGGTTCTCTCTTTGTGACTGGAGATCACAAGTCAAAGTCAGGATTTTCTGAACTTTTGGGTGCATTGCTTTCTTTTGAAAGCTGGATGAATGTATCTGGAGGTTTCCCTAATGGAGGAAGGTAAGGAATGCATAAATAATTTTGTAGGTTTCCTTCCTTAGTTATAAGCACAGTGGGTGAAAGGGGTCCGTTTTTCTAGATTGCTGCTTTGAGTCTAGCTACAGAGAGGACCTATTGTATGATAACATGGTTTGACTGAGTTGATGAGATTTTTTCAAGGCTGCTAGGAAGCTTTGTGAATTGCAAAGGAGATGTTGCAAAAGAAATAGTTCTGCAGATGTGCCCTAGCTTTAACTTCCCAAATGTAGGAGCAGTCCTGTTTTATGCAGAAATAATACACTAACCAAATCATGTCTTGCTGTGAGCAAGAAACTTTGCCTTTTGCTTGTTTAATCCATCACGCTACATAGTGAGTGTGCTTAGGGAGGTGCTTGATTTTGGACCCCTTCTGGAAAATTGGTTTATTTCAGTCTTCGTAACAGCCCCTGAAATCATATCTTAAACAAAGAAATAATCTCCTTTTTCTTTCTATGCTTTATTAATGGTCTGGCCACACAACATATTGCATGTCTTTCATCTATAATTGTAGCATTGCTTCTTTGATTTGTGCCAGTTTTTCCCACAACAGCAAGGGAAAGGAGTTTAGAAGAGTAAGTAATTTGGTTATGAAGCTGCAGTTATTTGGGGAAATAGCCATACGACATATGTTGTCTGTAATAAATGGAATTACTCTCTTAATTCTAAAACTAATTACTCTTCTGTTTGCTAGTTGAATGACAGATTTCTCCTTTAATGAATACTTACTCCTCTGTACAAATGGGATAGTCGCAAGCTTGTGGTCAGCCAGGGAGGACAGCACTAGTCTGTGCTTGGGGGTGGGTGCTTCTTGAGATATGCTGAAAATCTGAGTCTCAGAGGTGAAATTATTGTCTGTTTCTGAGCCCTAGTAACTGGCAAGTCTCCAGCTGGCTTGTGTCATTGCTGTAGCAGACTGATCCTGCCTTGCTTTTTCTCCCCTTTTTCCAAAACTCCAACTGAAAGAACTGACTGGATGTAGTTCATGCATTACACTTCATATGGAAAATAGGAATAAACATCCTTCAGTTGCTTGGTCTTGGCTTCCTATCGAGTCTGACAGTTCCTGAGCACATCTAGAAGGAATTCAGCTGCTTCTAGCAAAATAGGACTGGACAAAAGCTGAGCAGAAGCTTTATGAGTTTGGTATTAAACTTTGGAGCAATGAAGTTGGCACTACAGCACCATTCCCTGATGAAAGTAGTCTCAAGTCCTGGGGCTGATAGTGCAGCTCAACGCTGTTTTTTTGGTTTTTGTTTTTGTTTTTGTTTTAAAAAAAAGGTTTGATTTTAATCTTAGACGTGATTCTTGAGCAGAATTCTGCTGCAGAAAACTCCAGTCAGTGTGTAATACAAATTAAGCTACTGAGGTATGTTTCATACCTGCAGCACACCCTCACCTAATATACTTGAAGTATGGGTTTAATTACTGCCCCATGTTGAGGGATGTTTGCTTGGATCACTTGCCAAAAATGTTCAGCACTGTAGCTGGGACATGGGAAATGCATGGTTTCTGGTTTAATCAACCCATAGGGCTGAATGGAAGCTGGCGTCCAAGGTCAGAGACTCTGCAAACCCAGGATGAAATGACACCTCTTCTGACAAAGCTCTCTATAGAAGTAGCAAAACAGCAATCATAAAACCAATTCACAGCAATATTTTGAGTGTTACTAATCAAATGATGCACTAGAAAAGGCCACTTGGACTTTGTGTGGCCTAGATGGTGCACACTATCCCTGCTGATTTTAAATATATTTTTACAAATAAATAAATACTAACTTTTCCTCCTTTCCCTTGTTCCAAATAACATCTAATAAGCATTAAATCTAGGCTTTATCGTGGACTATAGGGGAAAATTTTTCACTGAATTTTTTAAATAAAAGATTTGGTCATGGAGGAACAATGTCATGCTTATCAGGGCAATCCAATAATTACTACAACACAAGTCCTCAGCAGTTATGTTGAAGTATCATCAAGCTGGTTTTCCTGATGTGTGTAAAGTTGAGACCAGCTTTTAAAAATCAGCTTGATTTTTAAGTCGTAAGAAAATAAGCAGAGACCAGTTCTTGTGGTTGTCTTCTGTTTTTTGCAAATGTATCGCCATCCTGAAGACACTGAGGTTTTTCTGCATTTATTTTGATGGGCTTGAAGGAGAAGGCACCCTCAGGAGCACCCCTGTGTCTGCAGGCAGCACCCTGTTTTGCCCAGGGGAGCTCAGCTGCGGCCGTGCCCTGCCGTGTGGCACAGCGGAGGTGCTGGGCAGCCAGGGCAGGGCAAGCTGTGTTCACTGTTACCTGCTGTGCCATCCCAGCGTGTCTGTGCCCCTCTAAGGGATGAGAGCAGGCCCTCTGGAGTCCACTGCTCCTTCCCCCTTCTCTACCTGTCCTGCGTCCACTTGCTTTTATTTAATGTTAGCAGTTCAGTTTTCAGAGTGGTGAAAGTGCTAACCCTAGTGTTTAAGTTAAAATTGCTGACATGTTTGCACCAGCACTTTCATCTGCGTTATCTGCAGAGAGTTGCTTGTATCTGACCTTGCTCTGAATTTTTACCCTTGTGCATCTTTGACTTGATCAACTCAGAGCAGCACATACTGGATACTCTTGGGCTGAGGAAACAGCCTGATCCACAGGGAAAAACATGGGATAAGGGATAGCAATCAGAAGTATTCAGATTCTATTTTACTTTCAGGTAATCTCTATTTTCTATACAAACATGCTTTTGGTACACAGTCTAGATTAAGAATAGTAAAAATAAACCTTTCAGTGAAACTTTATTGAGAAAGTTTCACAGTTCTATGTTGTGAAGCTCTGAGTTCTTTTTTGCACTGCAGAGCTTTAAATTAAATTGAAATGTTCTGAGAAAATAGTGATTCAAGCACTGCTTCAGATGGCAAAGGCAATGTGTTGAAAGTGAAATGCAGCAGTAAGTAAGTAGAGATCTTACCTGTCTTACCTCTGCTGTAAAACCTCACGTAGGTTTTACAGAAATGTTTCCACCTCATTCTTACCATGTACCAGACTTCCAGGTCATGTTTTGGCAGGGAATTATGTTAGTCATTAAATGTTGATTTTATGTTGAACCTCTTACGGTTGGAGGCTTTTTCCTAAAATTCCCCTTTACACTAATGAGTGTCTGTAAGATGTTAGTATGAGGCTACCAGTTGGTTGCTCAGTGCCTCCAGATGAAGTATGCTCAAGTGTGCTCAAAACTTAATAAAACTCCTTAACTGCCAGCCCTGCTGAATTACCTTTGGATATGAACAACTTTCTGCAAACCTGTTCAGTCTCTTACGGGGGGTTGGAAAATTGCTTTCTTAACCACCTTACCTTCCTGTGGCATGTGGCTTGTGTGTGGCAGAGTTCGATACAGTTCCGTGGCTGCTTTTTGACTGAGTTGCTCTTAATATGTGCAGCATAACTGCTAGAGAGGAGCTGTGGTGGTTTACGGTGTGCTTTCTGCCCAAAGGGCTCTTCTGGTAAATGCGATTCATGGGCCCAACATGAAGTCATGGCCCTCCTTCCAGATAGGCCACGTGTGGTGCATAGGGGTTGTGTGATGGATCTATGGGCCTGTGGCATATTATGCTTTTGGCAGCTGGATATACGAGATACCTGCAAGCTTAATTCTTCCTGGCTTGTGCCTCCCTGCAGTGATACACTTGGTTAGTTGGTGCAAGTAGTTTTGTTGGTGCAAGCTGAACCTCATTAGCTCAGAGTCAAAGAGAGAAAGGGGCATGGTTTCGGTGACTAAAATCTGTGGGGTCACTCAAGGAGTGGCCCCTTGGCTAAAGCTCTAAGCTTTGTTTTTAGCCATACAAGCCTTCAGACTGTTGCTGGATGTGGTCTCTAATAGAAAAACTCATCAGAGCAGTATTGCGGAAATACTTCCTCATTTGGATGGAGTGGGTTACACATTTTTGTGATACTGAGAAACTAATCTAGTTTGTCATTAATGAAACAGAACATATTGCAATGCAAATGAGTGGAGTTGCATGACAAGTGGTCCCACAGTCCTCAGCACTTGCTATTGATTGTGCAGTCTTAATTATTCATGCTATGCAAATTGCATTTCTCATCTTGCTCCTTCTTGTCTACATATTTTTGATACAGAACTTGCCTGCAAACAGTCTTGTTCTTTCAGTTGAGAGACGAGGATTGTTTCTGGCAAAGTTCTTATTGTTCCTTTGTCGAGCGAGTACTGGCTGAGCCGGGCAAGGCTTGGGAGCTCTGTCAAAATGAATTCATCTTGCTGTAACTTCAGATGAAGAAAGGGAAGAGTTTGTGGAGTATTATTTGATAAGAACAAAAGCTTTAAAATAGTTTTCAACTTTCTTTGTTTTCTATGCTGAAGCCCTTGTGGCACTTGTTTTCTGGTCAGTTGTTTGGAATAGACATGTAGGAGTGTTCTTTTATTCATCCTAAATATTATTTTGCATTTCAGGTATACTAAACCACTAACCTTTGCAGACTGCATTAGTGATGAATTGCCGTTAGGATGGGAAGAAGCTTATGACCCTCAGGTTGGAGTTTATTACATAGACCACAACACCAGTAAGTGACACATTATTGTATTTTTACAGAGTGATTGTTCTGTGCCTGTGTTAAAATACACTGAACACAAAATCGCTAACAGCATGCTTTGGAGTAGATGAGATCTGCAGCTCATGAAATCAAATCCTGTCCTTCATCATACAAGTTACTTCCTTCTCTAAAACAGGAATTTGAGACCTTTTGGTTTTCAGTTTTCAAATCAGCAATCACGTTCAAGCTGATACTATGGACACACCTCTGTAAGATTTGGCTCTACTGAGGAGTCCGACTAGGTAGCAGTCATTTGGAGTTTGTTCTTAGCCTGGAATTTGTCCTTGTGGCAAGACCATTGGAAACAGTGCAAAGGTCTTGTGTTTATTCCCCTGGCAGGGATAAACTGAATGACTGCACGAGCTCCCTGAGCTGCAGCAGTTTGCACTGCCTTTACTGGAGAGGAAACTCTCAAGTAGGATTGGGATATCCTGAGAGGTGTGCAAGTCGAAAAAGAGTTAAGTTCAGGCTTGTGGTATTTTTATTCTGTATCCTCAAACTAAGCCACTGCTTACTGTCTTTGTTAGATTGCTTGATAGACCAGAAGTGTTAAGCTTTATAAGCTCATTTGCATTATAAGAAAATACAGAACTTGATCTATCATTACGGACGTTGTTAGGAAATGTGTGTTGGGTTGTGCTAGAACAAATCCCCTGAAAAAAGCAATAAACAAAATAAATCAGCGACTTTGGTTCTCTTTACAGAACAGCTCTAATTGCAGTCCAGAAGTTCACAGCAGAACCATGCCCGGGCCCTTTTGGAGGTGTTTGTAACTCATGCAAAGAGAAAAACTTTTAAAAGACAAAAGTGCCTTGAAGTTTTTTGGGGTTTTTATTGTTTTTTGTTTGGTTTGTTGTTGTGGTTGTTTTTTTTTTTTTTAAATCTGCTTCTAGGACTTCAACTGAGAACTTCAGTAACTTTTTTTCAGCAGGTTACAAGATTTTTTTTTTTTTAATAAAAATGTGGAAGTCTGTTTGGTTTTTTTTTTCTTGGCTATCTTCACACCCTTCCCTTTTTCAGGAAAACATTTTCACCTGGCCTGAGGCTGCACCTTCCAGGTTTTAGCAACTTCTCTTGGTTATTAAAAATGCAGTATGAAAAAAGCCTGTTCTCAAAAAGCACTAACTGCCCTCTGCAATACAAAGATCAAATGTCTTCAGATGTGAAGGTGACACAAATATTTTTATTTAGAGCTTATGTCATCCCAATATCACAGTATTTACATATCTTTAAATGGCTTTATCCTAATTATTTTTCTGTGAGGCAGGGGATTTTGACTTTTCCTTTTGCAGGAAAGGATAGTGGGGAAGAAAGGGTAGACAAGCGTACAGGGTCACACAAGGGAGATCTGCAAGGGCGAAGACTGGACAAAATTTGCTTGAGAAGGTGCTGAATTGCAAGACACAAATTGGGGTCTCCTATAGGTCTGTAAGACCATGTCTTGTGTCCATTTCACTTCCACAAGAAAGCACGCTGGAGACTTAATGATGAGGTTGCTTTTTAAAGACAGTCTGAATCTTAATGCTTTTTCCAGTCTCATTTGGGTCTGGGCTATTCCTGTGCTGACCACACTTACAAAAGGAGTAAGAGCTGAGTTTAGAAGTCGTGTTAAGACTTCTTTTTACCTTCTTCCAAATGATTTAATGTTTTCATGACTGTGTGCAGCCAGGAAGGGAGAAGAACCTGGGCAAGCTCTCCAGAGGAGTCAAAAATATGGTTTCAAAAATATGGTTGGACTTCTCTTCCCTTCCCTCGTGGTTGGAGGTTTGCTGTATCAGGTGTTGGGATGTGGGAGGTGCCTACCAGGATGCTCCAGGCCCAGAGACAGGGGCATGCCGCCTTCCAGTGACTCTGAAGGGTTTTGCTGTGTTAGGCAGCAGTGTTGGATTAAGAGGTTCATGCCAATTCAGTTTTACCTGTACAATGCTTTTGGGGAAGCTGTTTGTTCCCTGTCCCTTCCTAGTGAAACATCTGTGGGGCTTGGTGGTTTTTCCCTTGATGAGTTCCGTCCTCTGGTTTATCAGGCAGTGACATGGATTGTTGTAGTAGATGTAATGTGGGAGCTGGCATTGTCCCCAAATAACAAGAAATAATCTTCAGCCCACCTTCTGAAGTGAATATTGGGGTCAGCTCTGACCACAGGAAAAACTTGCCTCAAGTAAAAGGAGAGGATGTTTCCAAGAGTCTTTGCTTTGTCCCCTCTGAACTTTCTCTTCAGTTTGAGATGTATTTTTATCTTCTAATTTGTCTTCCTCTCCTATCCACACTGGAGGAAGCTGAGTGCTTGTTGTCACTGTGGCCCATCCTAGCCAAAACCTGGGGCATTAACTTACTCCACCTGTATTTGCCTAAACAAGGATGGCTAACTGTGGTCCTGGGGGGACACAGTTCAGGTACAGGGAAAAAATCTTGATCTGAAGCCTGCTGTGGGACATGGAAGCTTGTCAGGCTTCCTGAGTGTTTCAGCTAGCAGAAACTGCAGCACGTAGGTGGGACAAACCAAATGTGATCTTAGTTGTACTTTTGAGTTAGCCCCAGGGTGAATGCACAAAGATCCGGTTGCAGGTCTGAACCCTATGTGGTCCGAGCCAGTTACCCCTAGCCTGTGCCACTCAAAAGCACCACAGGCTTCAAGGGTGTGCAGAGAAGGCTTCAAACCATGCTGGCACCTGCTTAATAGCAGTTGCTCTTAAAAAGTTTCACTTTTATGGGATGCCAGTGGCTACAAGACTTGACCTAGAATTTCAATTAAAAGGTTAAAAAGAAGAGAAACAAAATCATGACCCTGTTTCTCATGCCAGCTCTAATCCAAATCATGATAAAGCAAACCATATCCACTTATCTTCAGCTAATCAAGAGGCTCATCTTTGTGGTTTATGTTGAAGTATCCTCCAGAGAGTGTCTAAAACCTTCTTCCTCTCCAAGGTCTCTTGCAGATTCCCTGTTTAGGAAGGAACCGTCATCAGGGGTGTGAAGGGGATGGAGGCATGTTGGTTCTTGCTGCATACTTGAAGTATTTGAGACTAATTATCAGAACAAGCCCGAGGACAGACCTAAATTAAATCTAAAGCCAGGAGCCATTAAAAAAAGTGAGATGGAGAACACTTCTAACCTTCTCTCTGAGGCAAAATAAATACAATTAAATTTAATTGAGTACCCAGAATATTCCTGGTACGGTATTAGTGCACAGCCCTGAGTGTCTCTCTCTGGGAGAACTTCTTTGGAATTTGATTTGCACAAAGAAACGTTGGTTTTCTTGCCAGATGCAGATGCAAGCATAGTAAGACTACACTCTTCAAACATGAAACAATCAGATTTATTTGTGACAAGCTCAACATTAAATTAAAAATTCACAAGACAACAAATTATGTAATAGACTACATTTCTGTAGTCCTTTCATCTGACTTTTGAATGTATTTTGCATTTCTCAGTAGCTGGGACAGATCGAGAGCCCTTGGCCAACAGTTTCATAGATGTTATTTCAACATGTTATTACATGTTTGGAAATCAAAGCTCAAAGCTGCAATCAAGGGGATACAGTTAGTGCTGTGATTACTGAAAAGGTTGAGGTGAATATTTAGAAGAACAGGAACAAAGTTTCAGCACATAAGTGCATTGCCCATCCTCTCCATCAGCTGGCTGCCAAGTGTTCACTTTGTTAGGTGGTGTGCGTGTTTGGGGCAGTGTCAGTGTTTCACCACCTAACGGAGGTGTTCAGGATGATGTAGATTTTTATAGTCTTCCTCCTGGTTGCTTATAATGGAGGGATTTCCCTGCAGCAGCTTCCACTGCCCTTCTTGCCATTATAGGAAGAATGGGCTGCTAGTTTAAGGTAAAAACTGGAAATAACCAAGCTTGAAGAAGCCATAGGTACAGGTAGACTTATGACCCAGTATCCTAAATTAGACTTCAAGAGTCATGGGTACTTTGCTAACATACTCATTAGGCTTGAAATTAGGAGTCCTGAGTCATGGTTGCTGGTGCTTGCTCATGCAGTCTGTTCCAGGGAAGCTGCGTGTCTGGGAATATGGCGGGCAGCTCTTTGGGTAACTCGCAGCAGACTTTCCCCTTCTGGTTCAACTATGGAGTAAAGGGGGTTACTCCATCTGGGTGTGGGTAATGGTTGTCTGGAAAATGGGATTTGGGGGCAAGAATAGAGACAGGAGCCTGGGGTTTTCAGACTCTTGCAGTTGATATGCTGCTGTGTCTTCCTGACTTTTCTTATGCTCCCTCTAAGAGAGACCATAGTGCTGTCTGGGAGGGCAGCAGCACCTACAGTTGGCACAAGTAGCTGCTTTTTCCTCAAGTTACTTTGGGGCAGTTTTTCAGGTCCACGCTTAGCTTTAATATTACATCAGCTGAAATGTTGCTTCTGCTAGCAGGACCTATAAAGGACTTTTTGTTGAAATGCTTCTACAAACTATACTGTTAGTGTCTTAAAAGCTTTTTTAGTCATCTTTTGCAGCTTCTCTAAGTTTTGCTATGTAACTTGAAATGCCACGTGTTCGTTCGGGTGTTGAGATACTGTTAAAACAAGTTATTGCTGGAGTATCCTGCTAATTTTCTCCTCAGCATGATCATGGACAGCTTGTGAAAATGGTTGAGTGTCCATCCCTTGGGTAAAATCCTTTATTTCTATTTCTGCTCCTAGGATTATTGTCAAACTGTTCTCTTCCCTACATCCTGTGTATTGTGGTGTTAGTCTTACGCCTGACTCGCTTAAGAGCTGCTCATACCTTCCACCGTGGCAGCTTTTACTAAATATTTAAAGAGGCTCTTAAGATATGCAGATTAGATTCCTACTGATAGTTTCAAGCAGCTCCTTTTTATTAATTATTCATTATGTGGTAACTAGGCATCCTTATTCAAGCACAGTAGTTTAGACAGTTTAGAGCACTTAGTCAATTGGAATGCGAATATTGGAGTGAATATTGGAACCTGTTCCAAGCAAGAACATATAATAGCCTTGAAAGAGAAATGAAAAATATTTTGGACACTTCTTCACAAAACCGAGACAAATACTGACAATAAATTTGCCTAATTAGTATTAGGACTAGCTGCCTGTCTGTGACCTTATGCCTTTTTCATGATTAGAAACCTGAACAGCAATGTATCGGTTGTGTTGGGGTAACGGAGATGGAAGTGGTATAGCTGTTCATGACTGCGTTGCCTACGTTACCAAAAAATATTTTTCTTAAACTCCGCCTCCTGTATTCTGCAGTGATTTACTGCTGTGCCTGCTTTCAGTGAAGGAAATGTTTATTCCCCTTCTGAGATGCTGTTTATATAATGTCATTTGAGATGCTTTCATGAATACATTCTGTGATTTAATGAGTCTTTATTTTTACTTACCTATGGAATCTGAGTGAGAAGGTTTTCTTTCCCCTTTTTAATAAAAGCCACTTGGCAGCCAAAGAGGATGGGCAGAGTTGTAACTGCTTTCATGTTGTCAGATGCAGTATAATGCAGTCATGTGGCAATGATGTTTCCTGGAAGTTTTTTATCAGTGAAATAGTAGAGGTATTTTATTGGTAATGTTATAAAGCAGTTACAGTAAAGATAAGTCTAACAGTCAATGTCAGTATCTTAGAGCTTCTGTGTGCATATGCTTGTGTGGATGTTTTGAGAGACAGAACCAGGATGGCTTCAGCAGCAGAGGAGTTGGAGAATTGTACAATGATTTCATCACAAATTGTTCTGTACAGTGATTCAGTGTGGCAGAGCTCATTGGAGTTCATTGTGGGTCAATGGTCACCTCCTAAGAAAAAAGGAAAATGTCCTTATTCCACTTTTTTATTAGGGGATGGGGCAAGGGTCTATTTTAAAATATTGCCATAAATGGTGGAGCTTCTCCAGGCAGTGGTACAAACCTGTTTTCCATTGATTTGCCTCCTTCTGTTTTCTCTCTAAGAAACTACACAGATAGAAGACCCTCGTGTGCAATGGCGGCGGGAGCAGGAGCATATGCTGAAGGACTATCTTGTCCTGGCCCAGGAGGCGATTGCTGCACAGAAGGAGATCTATCAAGTGAAACAGCAGAGGCTCGAATTGGCCCAGCAAGAATATCGGCAGCTGCATGATGTTTGGGAACACAAACTGGGCTCTCAGACCAGTTGTGAGTAGTTAGTGAACTCTTACCCAATGACTTTCTCAGTCATGAACCCACTAGGACAGTAAAATGCTTGAAGCTGGTCCTCTGATAGAGCACTGGGATGTGTTATGCTGTGTCACTCTCCACATTTGCTCAGTTTGTCTCAAAAGCAATAGCTGCCTAGCACCTATTTGGTAAAGGATAATTATTATGAAATACTATTGTGGTTCGCTCAGTCACAGGAGTCAGTGTGCAGATTTTTAGCCTGGGCTTCAGCAAATGTGAAAGAATGTGGTGGTTGGCTCAATGTAAAAAATTAAGTTACATGGTATTTTCCTTGATTCTCCAGTCCAAAGTAGAGAAACAAGGCAAGAAGGCTCATCTCAGATAGCATTCCCAGGCCCTTTTGGAGTATATCATCCCAGGTAGTTGAGTGACTGTCTCGGGGAGGTAAGGGTCTGTATTTTATGCCATGTAAAAGCTAACATTGGTGGATTATCTCTCTGTGTATTAAGAACACTGTTTTGTGCTCCATATTCTTTGTCATACAGGAAATATCAGTACCTGTTGCTTCAAGAGTTGGTGCAGAAATATTTATAGAAGGCCAAATTTCCTCCTTATTGTTCACTAGTTAGGAGCTGGAAAATGTCCAGAGGAAGATTTATTTCCTGCAAGTCTTCTAGAATTTTTTTTTAATAATCCTTAGTATTGGAAACTTTTTATGTTCTTGCTAGCCACATCAATGGTCTGACCTCCCCCTGCTTCACTCTTGCCGAGTAATATCTTATGGTGGTGAATTCCACAGGCTAATCCTGTGCCTGATGTTAAAAAGTGTTTAAGTAGTTTTCTGTCAACTGAAGGATTCTTATTTGACTAGGGTCCTGTCTGTCATCTCTGAAGTAGCGTTTTCGGTCTTTTCTTAAGAGTAGTCTACCTAAGTACTGGTATACCAGAGCAATACACTAAGAGTGCTGTGAACATGAATTACATTGGCGTGATGTGATCTGTTTTTAAAAATACAACCAAACAGAAAGAACTAGAAATGCTTTCCTATGTTTTATAGTGCATAAACTGATGGCTGCAAGGATCAAAACATCTCCCTTGCCTACAGCTACCTCTAAAAACATTGCATGTTGGGGAGCTTCTGTACCTTCTGAAGCAGAAGGGTTTTAACCACTGCTGAGAAGAGAATTCTGCTCTTAATGGGACATTGATTTAATCCGGTGTGACACATTGTATGATTGGTCATGTCCTCAAGGCTGTGAGAAGGCTTGCATCGCATTTTTCAGTTTCTTCTCATTCTTTGCTCTTCTTTGTTTCTAAACATTCAGTGGATTGTTTACTCAATGAGAAAGTCTAAAAAAAAAAGTAAACTTTTATGCAATGCCTGTCCCTTCAGTTCTGTTAAATGCCTTTGGAAATGCAGGAAGCCACACTATTGAATGGAGCGAACGTGTTTGGGAGTCTGAGTTAAGTGTGTCAACCTGGAACAAATCAAGACTTTGGAGATGCAGGACATGCTCTGGCCTCTTTAGTATATGCTTTTTGTGGAGTACTTGACTGTACTATTACCTTTCCCTGCCTTTGGGGGGTGAGAAGAGATCTGGAAAATGGGTAAAAGGCCTACACCAGCAACGTGTGGAGATCTGAGTGTGCAGGAGTGATGGGAGGTCTTGATTTGTGGTGGGGCTGGTAGAAGAGTAGGGAGGAAGGCAGAGCTGCTAAACTGGGTGTTGTATTTGTTCTAGTGCTCTCTGGCTCATCATCAAGTTCCAAGTATGACCCGGAGATCCTCAAAGCAGAGATTGCTACTACAAAATCCAGGGTAAGTAGTATGAACGAACCTTTGCTTGCCACGAGTGATCTTCAGATATTTCCAAACCTCGTGGCAAATACTGAAAGGAGATGCTAAAGCAGTTGAAAGAGCTAATGTTGCCATTCTTAATCTAGGAGATAATTTATCAGAATTCTAAAATGTTGCCGTCTTAAGAGTCTGAAACGCCTTTTTTTCCCTTAGACCTTAGACTTCCTTGGAAGCTGCCAGTACATACTGCTGTACAGATACACTGTGGGGTATTTAGCTGCGTGCTGGCTCCTCGGTGTGCCGCAGCGCTGGAGAGCTGTGAGTTCTCTCCAGAGACTGGCAGCTGTTTTGTCCTGGGCTTAGTGTGGGTTGTTAGCAGCAGCAGTGTGTGCTCTCATGCAGAGCTCAGTTTGGGAAGAAGAAAGGACTAAAGTAAAGTAGGTCAGTCTGGCCTCTGTGGAGGAATATAAAACAGCAAGCTGTAGGGTCAGTGGATTTACAATATGTATTATCATCCTGCTGTGTTACTCATGCAGTGGGGCCTTTTAGTTTGGTATCTTGGAGGATGGCCTCTATTGCTGCAGTATAACTCCTGTCCTGATGCTTAATGGTTTTTTTAATGACTGGGAAGGTTTTAAACTTTACTGAGTAAAATCAACATGTGTTTCATTCCTGTCTCTTTTGAATTTTTCTCAGCTTTTCTGCTTATGAGGTTGGAACTTCCCTTGAGCCCCTTATTAAGTGGTGTAATATCTGGGTACTGGGTAAATCCCTAGCCAGTGATAATGTCCTGGTGAGGATGCAGTCAGGGCTGTTAGCTGCTGTTGAGATGAACTGATTATCTGGAAACTTTGTTTAGAGTACTGTCTATACTGAATAAGTTTTGAATTGAATGGGTAATGCTCTACCTAAATATTCATATAAATTATCATTCTAAAAATGTGACACCTTGTTACAGGTTAATAAACTCAAGAGAGAAGTAGCTCACATGAAGCAAGAGCTTCAGTACAAAGAGCATGGATTTCAAACACTGAAGAAGTAAGTTTGTTCTCAAGATCTTGTTTTCAGTGTAGAGCATCTCTGGCTTGTAATGCATCCCCCTCTACATTTATAAATAGCTGCCTAAATAACGTAAGCTGAAATATGTTGCTGATGATATCTTTAGGCATATGCAACTGAAAGCAGTACACAGCCATGGGGGTAGTTCTCTCAAATCAATGCCTGTATGTGATTGACCACATCAGAACTGACTTCATGGCAAAAAGACTTTGAACCAGACTCTCACCAGTTAAATGGTATTCTGTTTTGCTCAATATGGATGACACAGTACAGCCTATTGTCTTAACTGTAAGAGCTATTGTTTTAGGGCACTGAGGAAAAACTTGGGGTGGAGTGTAAAGGGAGGAAAAGTTTCAGGTACTTACCTTTGTATGAATAGACATCTGGCATGTTTTAAGTAATGTCACTGGTTAATATCTTATTTATTATAAACATCAACTGCAGTAGAATTCCTTTGAGAAGAGGGAAGGATGAGGCAGCTTGTAATTAGGTTGTGCAAGCAAATACATCTGTGCATGTGAGATCTGTGCCTGGTTTTTGAAATCATGACTGAAAATAAGGTAATTCTCATAGATGACTAAGTTGATCCTCTCTGGGTTAGAAACAAGGTAACTAGCAGCAATCTGCCCAAACATACTGTTTTGGGGGTTTTGTGTGCATCTTTGTCCTCCCTAAGGAGTCAAAGAGATGATATGGCTAAAATGAGAGTTCTGAAGCTTAATGTACTTCTGAGTGGAGTAACTTAGGTGGTGATGAGTGGGGTTCTTTGTTCCTTGTGTTGTCTTTGTTATACTTCAGAGTGTGTTTTTGTTAAAAATTAATGTCCAGATGCATGCATCTAGGATGATTAAATTAACTGGACTTTATAAAGTGTTAGCTTACTGTATTTTTTTTAAATTTCCATGCAGAATTGACATGAAAATGTCTGATACTCAAGGTGGCTACAAACTTGATGAGGCACAAGCCATTTTAAATGAAATGAAAGCTCTCAAGAAGGCCATCACATCAGGGGAGAAGGAAAAACAAGACCTCATTCAGGTATTGAAACAGGATGACTTTATAGTATTTTGTGTCGCCATTGCTATCAGACTGAATTTCTGAGAAGTAATTTAAGTATTTTGTATTTCAGATATGTGATCAAGATTTTTATTAACATAAATTAGTTCTGTATTGTAGTTGGACTGCAGCCTTTTTGTTCTTCAGATCCTGGAAATAAGAACTATAAAATATAGCAACTAACAGTAGTAAGCACTTGCTTAGAGATGAGTGTTTGTCTCAGCGTTTATTGGTCAAGAATGAACCAGTGTGACTGTATTGCTGTCAAAGAGCAGATCTGGACAAGCCATGAAAACACTGTGGCCCACTTGGTCTGCCATCTCCAGCAGAGAGCCTGTCTGTCTGCGCTAGACGGTATGCTAATGCCTGTGGCTGCTTCGTGCTGTGGGAGGTGCAGTGCAGCCATGCCTGACCTCATGTTTGCAGGGCCTGAGTGTACACAGTAAACATGGTCAGATCATAATCATGTAGTTTAGGCTAAAGCTATGTAGCTTCTGAGGTACTTTGAGCAGAAGTGAGCTCACCTCATGACTTTATGGTTTTAGAGCTTAGCCAGGTTAAAAGACAGCTTTGTGAATGACAGAGGATCCCAGTCAGACCTGTGGGCCAGCAGTGTGTCTGTGGAAAGCTCCAGCCCTTTGTTACCCCGGCAGTACCTGGATGTCAGCTCCCAGACGGATGTTTCGGGAAATGTGAGTAATGCGTCAGAAACCAAGTGCATGTGGAGACATTCCTCTGAACTATACGTAGTACTGCCTTAGCACGAGTTTCCAAGCATGGGCAAGTATCTATGAAACAATTCCTTCTCTTGGTTTAAACTTCAGTGTGGCCTTCATTTTTGTGTGCAGTGTTAATGTATCTTTAAAGGCAAGCTGCTGTTTCCCCACACTGTCTCTATTAGAACAACCCAGGTGGGAATAAAGGGAAGGAAGTTTTATTTTGCCCGTAGGGGTAGCTTCTTGTGATACAAATACTCCCTTAGCTCTTTATAGCAGTGATATGCTACTAGACAAGAAACTTTCAGCAGCTAAGTATGGGCTAAATTCTAATGAGGACTCTTCCCTTAAGAGTGCATTTGGCTTTTGGTATGTTATGAGTGAGAATGATGGCATATATGCAGATATTTTGATGCCATCAAACGTGTAGTACTTCAGTCCCACTTGTGCAACAACATAATAACTGTCAGGTTGGTGCCAGCCTCAGCAAGGACTCGATCAGCACTGTGGGTACGTACCATCATGTGTCTCACAGGACATCACGGAGGCCTCTCCTGTGAACCTTTACTTAAATGTTTGCAGCCACTTTCAGTCAGGGCCACACATGTGACTAAAGATCTGCAGATTTGGGCATGATGGGATGTCCTTTGTCTTTAAGACTTTACAACCAAAGCAAGATGTCATCCAAAACAAAATGCAACACAGCACTTAAAGGTTGCAAACAGCATATAAGAAGAAAGATTACAAAGCTATTTTTGTGCGCATGAAAATAGAAGCCCGAGATAGATGTGGTAGATTTTCTTTTTCTGATAAACTAGGCCCAAAAGAGCCTCTGAATCTTGTGGGTTTTTAAGTATTTGAAGCAATCATGAAAAATTTAATCAAAGGCAGTATTTTCCTATTCTGTGATTGGTTTAACCAGTAAATGAGTTTGACAAGAGCAAGTGTAACTTGTAACATCATCAATTTCAATAGGGAATATCAAAAGAGGAATAGTTACTAAGTTGCTGATTTATATTTTGTGTCTCAGTTTATTACCAGCAGCAATAACCAGTTGGCTGAGAAAGTAAGATTACGCCTTCAATACGAAGAAGCGAAGAGAAGGTAATTCTTTCGACTGTTGTACCTTTTGGCTGTCACACAGCTTATTCTGAAGATACATTTCACTAGAAAAGGTGCCACTCAGATTGAAACCCAGCATTACTGCTAAATAAACATGGTAATTTTTGAGCAAGTGAGGCAATAGGCTTTCTGGGCCAACGTTATCATTCAATAAATAAATAACCATCCTAGAAACTACTAAGGAGTGACTAATACATGAAGAATTCAGTCTGGCCACACCTGTGGGGACATAAGTGGTTTTGCTGCCTGTTGCCAATGCTTCCCCATTCCTAATAAGGAGACTGTACTGCAAGGCATCTTCTTACCTTATTCAAAATGAAATGAATGTTTGCATGGCTTTAAGTCAGAGTAAGGAGAAAAGTATATTGTGTTAACACCTAAAATATCAAAATATGGTCAATGACTACAATTTCAGAGCTTGTCTGCTTATCTCTAAGAATGTAAGTTTTCACCCTTGCCCTCTGATCTGAGGTGAATGAAGAATAGATTTTAAAATTTCATATCTACTTAGCAGGCTAATTTAGGCAAAAGTTTTCTGGGCTTTACTTTTTTAATAGGTAATAGCTAACTCAACTGTTTAGAAAGTACCTCTATTTTTATGGATAAATACTCAGTTAAACGAAAAACCACCAAGCAGTATTTAGACTTTGGCTGGGCTAGTCCTTGTTCAGCGATGTAACCATCAGTGGTGGTGATTTCAATTTTAACTGCTCTAAAGGGACTTTGCAATTCCAGAAAAACAAACTTCAGATGCATGGTACAATCTGTACTTGCAATATATGCAAAGAGAAGGATTTTTGTCCAGTCTCTGGTTAGAGATAAGAGCTTTAAGGCTGAGGTTACTCCTAATGTTCTCATTTTAGTATAGTGGCGTGGTCAATAGGCCATGTTTCTCAGTGGTATAAAATTTCATCTGTATCTGTGGCAGTTGGCAAAGACTGTGTGTGCCCAGATGCTTTTTGACATGAGCTCACACTTTTCTTCCTAGGTGGAGCAATTTTATCAGAACTGTCTGTTTTGCCAATCCAAGATGAACGTCTACCTTGACATTAAAATCTTTCTGTGTCTTTTTAAAACAACATTAATATTATTAACCCCCCAGATGGAGTAGTTAATTTTTCAATGTTAAAACTGCTCTTCACTTTTAAGCTTTGCTCAAGATTTCAATTTAATTCATGCTGACTTTGCGTCTTCAGTTTGACGTGAAGCACTCTTACTTTAGCCTGTATCTTTTCCAAGGAGGGGTGAGTGAATAATGACAAACCTGAGAAGATAATTAACATGCTTTTTAAAAAAAGACAGAACTTTATAAAGGCAGCACAATAGTTCATTTGAAGTAATGATGAAGGGCATACAACACTGTCTTGCAGTTAAAGAAGGTTTGATACCTCATGTTTGTCTTAGGTTATCTATAGATTTTCTCAGAGTTTAAAAAACATTATCATGAGGAAAGATGGGTCTGAATAGGCATGAATAATTGATGCTAAAATGAAAAGATCTCCAGCTATCAGAGCACTGTAGTTTTGGCATAGTCTTTAGTAGGAGCTGCAGAAACAAATACCTTTGCTGGTTTTAAGCTGGAAGAATACTATGGATATAGTGACTCACAAGGAACCTTCTGCTCCTGTGAAAATTCCTCCTTGTGATGTTAGAAGTGTTTCCTGTCCCCACGGCACAATATTAAAATGTTCCAAAAACACAATAGAAGAGCAAGTACTTTGCCCATGCACGTATTATGAAGGGAGCCAAATGGTGGAAATGCATCTGTCTTATTAGCTCTGCATTGTCTGAAAGGTAAAACTTAAGGCCTTGAAATCAAGATGATCCCATATTAATTAGGTTAGAACTACTAGATTTATAAAGGACTGATGATTTTGAAAGTGAACTGTAGCAGACACTTTTTATATTATTGTTGTGGACCAGACTAAAGCCACAGATGTAGGTGAATATCCTGCTGAACTTCACCACGCCAGAACTGTCAGGGTACAATTCTGCATGTTCCCTTACCCACCACTAAGTCCTTTTCTTCCACGACTTGGTGAGATGAGAGCCCTAGAGCAGATAATTTTAAACCTGCAAAAAAGAAGAAAGGGCAACAGCAGTGACAAACCTTTAGCTTAATCGGTTTGGAAACTGATAATGAGTATCATGTCAAAAGAGATGTCAGTGCTACATCTTAACATGGAGATAGCTACTGCAGCATAAATGTAATCAGAGATGCAACTAAATTATGTTGTACAATTTCAGACGTATAGTGGTAACTTAGTTGTGTAGCACTTGCACTCTGTGCACTGTTTTAGTTCCTTCAACAGTTAAACTTTCAGCTTGGGTTTTGTGTGACTGGTGGTAACTCTGGGCTTTTAAAAGTATATTTTATAATCTCCTGAGATGGACTATTTCAATGTCACATTTAGCAGCATTGCAACAATGGTGGGTACTTGGCTGGTCAGTTTTTAGACCACACCTCCCACTTTGATTTTTTTTTTCTGAAGAACAGAGGCTGATCTGATATAGGATTGTTAACTACTGGTTGTGGATGCACATCTTAATGTATGCTTCTGTGGAGATGCATGTGCTCTGAACAATCTCCAAAGATGCTAAAAATTTTACGTGTTATGCCTATATCACAGATAAGTACCAACCTTCCCCAGTAAAAAAAAAAAAAAAAAAGAGACTTGATATGACAATGAATAAATCATCTAACTACCTTTTCCAGGTAAGAAGGAAACAGTTAAATAAAACTTGAGCTTCCTGTTCTGTATTTTGTTCAGCCTTGCAAGCTAGTGGCCATTCAGAAAGACTGTGTGACCTGAGCCCAGTATTACTGGTTTCTTTGCAATGCAAACCTAGTATGGCTCAGCAATGATATAGTTCAGACTCAGTCGGTGAATGCTGAAGGGCTGGAGTTTTCAGCCAAATGCCAGACAGTCTGCAAAGCATTTCTTTTGTAATGATGCTGTTTTATTGGAAAAATAGAATACATAAACCTCCTTTTAACTGAGAAGGGGAAAAAGAATGATCATTTACAAAGGGTAAAACTTGAGGTTAGTTTAACAAAGCTGTTAGACTCGGAAATGCATAGAGAACAAATTCCAGTGGAAAAGCCATATCCATGCAAATGTATGCCAAAAGTGATCAGATTAATGCCAACCAATCCTCTTAAACTCATATCCCTTCAAAATGCACAGAGGAATTCTTGGATTATGATTTAATGCCCCTGTTAATTCTTCATTGGAGCACAGTGTTGCACTTAATCAGCCACTCAAAAACAAAACAGCTCCTAAGAAGACCTAAAAATAGTTGAGCTGAATATCTATCAATTATGGAACTTTAATTAGAGTAAGCAACCTGCTGTGGGAAATGGGTTTACAGAAAGTGAGGCTTCTCTTCAGAAAGGTGATCTCTAGCCTGTCTCCTGTGATGGAGGAGGCAGGCCAGTCTGTGTGAGCCTAATCCTTCACAGGCTCTCCTGGGGCTCCAGTTCCTCTTGGCCTCTGGAGCTTGGAAGACAAAGCTTTATTCTTCAAGGCCATTCAGCAGTCGTGTAGCTGCTGCTGCTCAGATCTGCATCTTATTACTTACTCCACACACTTTGCTTTTGCTTGTTGGCATTCAGTTTGCTCTGTGCCTGCATGTGTGCTGGTTTGCTGGAGGAAGCGTGCACCATCCTGTGCACTTCTGTAGCATAAACCAAATTCTAGAAAGACATGAATCCAGATTAGTACCCGCAGCTATATGTTGTGCCCCATTTAAGTCCAGTAATTCTGTCACCAGATCACAAAGCCCTTTTCAAAGGGAGATGAATATTGGACTTTCATTTTACACATACAGCATTCCACTTCTATTTCTTATGTATTTACTAAACCTGAGTGAGAGATTAACCTGAGTTAATCACGTGAAGGGGCATGTATGCCTTGGCTCTCTAGTCTTCAGTCAAGTGAATTGTTTTTGCAAATATCTTGCTTTATATCGCAAGATACTTTTTCTCCTTGTTTGCCGTCTAAGCTTTTGTAATTTCTCCACCCCAGCCCATTCTGCCCTTCCCTTTCCTTGCTCCCCACTCCATCATTTTTGGACGTGCGAGTTCCAGAAATGGTAACTTCCTTGGTAACTCTTATTCAACTTTAGCTTTACTATTGTTGCTCACCAAACTACCATGATCACCCCATCGGGTCATGAAGAGTTGTAGGTCAATGAGTCCAAAGGAGAGAGCTTCGTTTGGGAAGACTGACATTACTTCCCTTAGTTCTGTATCCTGGCCCGCTGCTGGTTTTTTGCTTCCCTCTGTATGTTGCATTGCAAAGTTGATCATTTGTGGAGCTAACTGATGAGCAGTTCAGATACTTGGGAAATTGGGAATGGGCAGACAGTTGGAGTGAGCAGCCTCCTTACCTGCCACAAGCTGTGCTATCCTCTGCTGTCAAGCAAAGCTCTTGCTAAATTCTAGATCTGTATTGCTGTTGCTTTTAGTAATCATCTTCCTGCCTGAGATCGTGTGGTATGGTACTGAAGGATTAGTGATACAGACTTTAAACTGGAATGATTATCTAATGAAAATAGACTTTAAATTTCATGCAAATAAGTGGCTCTGGATTTAGGTAGGATCATATTGCCTCTTCAACTCTTCACATCCCCAGGTGCATGTTGCACCTGCAGTAGCCTAGCTCTTTAACGTGTCTGAAACGCTTAGTGTTGAGTCAATAGTTGGATTCTTCCAATAGCAGCATGCATATGATTAACTTCCTCATTGTAAAGACAAAATTAGTTTCTAAACTTTTGAGTAACCACTGATCTTTATCAGCCTATCTGAATTTTATACAGAGAGTATACAGTTCTTTTCCATAAAACTGATTAAAGATCAGATATTTACCACATGATACTCTCCACACCAAGTACTGTGAGGTCATTAGCTGTAAGGCATATGAAACACCCTGTAGTATATCTGACAGCTTTTTTTGAGATCCAGAATTTCTGTTATACTATTCCCTGACTGGTGGACACTGCAGGTTAGCTAGAGACTTAGCCTACCATTGGGAGCAAACCTGAGTTAAAATCCCATTCTGCATGTCAACCTCCCGCAGTGCCATCACTTGACAGCGCCCTGGTAAGGAGGGCATGAGGGTGAGGGTAGCTGTCGCTGAGCTGAGAGCCTTCTTCAGGGCAGTGGAAGATGTGGTTGGTTATAGTTCACGTTTGTGTATCTGTGGAGCAGTAGATCAGACACTCCTCATGGAATAACTGCTTTCTTTTTGCTGCAGAATAGCAAACCTGAAAATACAACTGGCTAAGCTTGACAGTGAGGCCTGGCCTGGTGTGCTGGACTCTGAGCGGGATCGTCTAATATTAATTAATGAGAAGGAGGAGCTCTTAAAAGAAATGCGATTTATTAGCCCCAGAAAATGGACTCGAGGAGAGGTGGAGAGACTGGAGATGGAGAGAAGGCGCCTAGAAGAAGACCTTCAGGCTGCTAGAGACACTCAGAGCAAAGCTCTAACTGAGAGGTAGGTTACTGGGCATAGGACAAAGCTTGCTTTGTTGGACAAGAGGTAATCAGGAGCGAGCAGCAACATCCCCTGGCTGAATGCTGATAGCAGTGTGCCCTCAGATTTCCAAGCAGACTGTTTCTACTTACAAGGTTTCTGAAATCATCTCCCAAAAGAAACCGCCTACAAGTCTTACTCCCCAAGTGGGGAAAGGTGGTTGTTCCTTCAAATGGATCCTGTATGAGAACGTAACGAATGCTCAGAATAGCCCAGTATAATGTTAGTGTACTATAATGTTTCTGTATGCAGCCAGCTCCTCGCAGCAGCTTCTACAGTTGCTGTGCACTCTGGAGCTTGGTAAATGTCAACAGATGGAATTTTAAATTTTAAAAATTTGTTGTTTGTTCTGAGGATCCTTGTATGTGATTCCTGTAGGAACTGGTATTTGGCAGGGCTGTGGGAGTTGCATGGAATATCCTCTGAATCTGAACTAGCTGAAAAAAATGCCAACTATCCTCCCTAATTTTACTTGTGTTGCAGGGGAGATCTCATGGGAATGTACAGTGAGGATGAATACTGCATTAGGCATTGCCTACAAGTGCTTTACAATCCGGATGTATTAATGTGGGTGGCTATGGCAATGTTACTTTTAGCTGCAGTCTCTTGAATATATATGGAATAGGTGTGTTGCATTCACTCTCTGTGGCTCTGTATTTTCATTTCTTCTACATGCTCAGTGTCCAGACTACACCAGTTTTCTACATAGTCTTTTCATGGTTTTATCATGCTGGAAAAATTGTAGGCATCTCAGATGTTTCAGCTGCAGGACTTCACCAGCCTGAAGTATCTGTGGTTCGACAAATGTTTCTGGTCTTGCTGTAAGATGAACACTTTCGTTTGTGATCTTCAGGAATATGGTCCTGTTCTAGTGTGCCAAAGACGTAGCATGTTTCTGGAGAAGGATTTCTTGTCTGGAGGCCTGTTGAGTTAGAGAATGAGCACCCAAGTGCACATGTTTGTGTCTCAAACCAATTCAGATGTGAAATAAAACTGAGATGTTGCTGAAGTCCATAATTCATGTAAAGTCGTGATGAGATGGTTAATAACTAAATCACGTAAACCTTAGTCATCCACGGGTCTTACCGAAAGCAAATGAAAGCATTTACACCTTTATTAGCATAGTAAGTATAAGAATGCAATAGTGTATAGCAAGCAAAATCTGCCAGACTTTTTTTGAGGCCTGATCCTAGAACCATTAACTTTTATAGTACCAGCTGTAATTATTTTCCCTGTTGTGAATGTTTTCAGGGTTGAGTTCCACATTGTAAGAGTATTCGAAGTTGGTAAACACCTACGCATCTTGACCAAATTCTGTCCCACTTTATACCATGTATTCTTACTAACTTTTGTAGGATTTCATAGAAAAAATAGAATTTTCCTTTACTTCTCATTTTAAATAGTAAATGCTGCTTTAGCTCATCTTTTTCTTCTACCTTCTCCTAGATTGAAGTTGAATAGCAAAAGAAATCAGCTAGTCCGAGAACTGGAAGAAACAACACGATTAGTTGCGATGTTGCACACTCAGCTGAAAAGGTACGTAACCTTTTACAGAGGTGCTTTAACTGCATGTGGTGTAACTGCCTTTCTCTGTTAACAATTTCATCTCCCAACTGAGAGGTCTAAAAGGCCTTTCAGTTATAGTAGTGACCTAAGACCCCTGTGTAGTCAATGGAAAGAGAAGCCTCGAGGATTATACGTCCCACTCAGTTTAGATGGGTGCTTTAGAATGGTATAAATAACCTTGTGGTGGTGCCTCTGTCTGACAACAGAAGGAGTTTCCGCAATCCCTTCTAGTTTGATATGTAACATTTAGGTGACTAAGGATAGCTGAGATTTTTTTACTAATGTTTGAATTACTGAAGTATTGTGTTAATAAAGTATGTTAAAGACAGCTTAACACTCACACAGCAAGTGAAGTGAATCTTAGTAATGCAACTACACGTTAATGTATGAGAGTCATGATAGTATTTCTCTAAATTAATTCCAAGTGTGCTGTTGCTTGCAATGTAGACAATGTATTGAGATATCCCTGAATCTGTTGTGGTTCATATGGCATATAGAAATGTTTCTGCAGTCATAATGTGGTCTGGTTGTTCAGGCTGTAGTTCTGGAAGAGCACAGGATTACTGTTTCCAGACAAATGCATGACTGCAGGCAGTAAGGCCAAATCATCATTAGCTAAAACTATGTTTTTATCTTTTTTATTAGGAAGAGAGTTTCGTGGGGGTTTTGTTTGGTTGAGGTTTTTCCTATCAGTGTGTACTGAATTTACTCTGTTTGTAGCTTCTGCTCTACTTGGATTCTGTTTCATTTTGTGAAGATGACACCGAAAAGACTGGAAAGAAGTCATAATGCAAGACTGACATGTAAATAAGCCACCATGGAGAATAGCTATCTGTGATGCTCTTATGCAGTGGAAATGCATCATATTTTCATTTCATCTAGCTGATTAGGGATCTTTTGAGGTGACCAAGAAGCATGTGAAACTAATTTCTTCCTAACTATGTGCCCAGTGTTCTTGGCATGCTCCTTCATAAGAATAAGCATTTGTTATTAACCCCACAATGCAAAATGTCTGGCATTCAAAGGTATGCACAAAATGAAGTTGAGCCCAGTTTGTTGATAGGAAAAGAGTAATTAAAAACACCTCCCTTTTGACAGTGAAATACACTGAAAAGCAGTAAATGTATTAGTCCTCGCCAGATCTATATATACTGCCAAAATACAAAAACATTTATCATGTTTCAGTTATGTTTCACCCAAAAGCTTTTCTGAACAAACGTGATACAGTGCACATCTGTCATACAAATGCAGAAGACATTTTGTGCCAATATTATACTAAATTCTGCATACTTGCCTTTTTTGCATAAGGTCATGGGCATAATTATACGAATGCAGCTTCTAGCTTTTACCCCATAAATAATTAATAAGGTATTATTAGGCTTATTAACATCCTCACTGTTTTTCAGTGGGGCAACTTAAGCCACTTATACATATGCAGAAATTTTTCAATTTCTATTAGCTAATCCATATCTGAAGTGAGGGTTAAGGGTCTTTAAACAGTCAGTAACAAGCAAGGTATTTAATATCTGGAGCAGGAGTGTTGGTTTAAATGGAATTTCTAGGGATGGTATAAGTTGTAGTCGGTACTGGAGGATTTGTTGGGTCTTCTGAGCAGAAAACAGTGTGCTGTGGTGTCTGGGCTTTCTCATCTGAACAGACTTCTATTCAGCACCTGCTTAAAATTAATTTTGCTGTCAGTTATGTTCTGAAACTAGATCTCTAGGGATAAATAATTTGTGTGAACTGATTTCACAGCCCAGGCCCAACTTGCTCTCCTGGCCCTGGATTCCATGTAGCAGTCTTTCACGCAGGTAAATCCTGCCAGTTTTCTGGTAACTGCTGGTAACCCTGAGAAACTGCTGTGATCTCTGAGGGCCAGCTGTGATACTGCCTTTTGGCTGGGGGTCCAAGATTGAGGCAAGTGGAAGAAAATTTCCATACGGACAGACAGGTGGTTGCGATAACTTCATCTTCTTGCATGGGCCTTGTTGGTTTTTGTGGACTGCTTTGGAGATTAACAGGAACTATAGATTTTTTCCAGACAGATGTGGGAGGAGAATGTTGTCACTAATTTTAATTGATTCAAGACTATTCATTAGAGTTGTTTTGCCTAAACAAGGACTCTTATGAGGTTGATATGGTGAGTAGAAAAATGTGTATGAACTATATTATTTTTATTGAAAAGTGACCCAACTTTTCCACTGAGTAGAATGTGGTTCTGGATTGTTGTGGGGACTAATGCATATGGCCTGAGCTAACAAAGCAAAATGTACCATGTGGGCTTGGAGATTTGGTGACATTTGCAGTGTTTCCCTGAGAAATCAGGAGATACAGTATAATGGTTTTCTGACTTTTTTCCTTCAGTCTCTCCACCAGCATGCTTTCCCTCTCCTCGAGCAGCAGCCCTGGTTCTCTTGCATCTAGCAGAGGATCTCTTGCCACCTCCAGCCAGGACTCATCCACCTCAGCCAGTTTCACTGATCTCTACTACGAGCACCTGGAGCAGTTGGAGCAATTGGACTCGGACTATCAAAACAAGCTTGACTTGCTCTTAGAAGGAGCCACTGGATTTAGACCATCAGGCTGTATCACCACTATTCACGAAAACGAAGTAGCGAAAACTCACAAAGCAGATACCACCAGTCGTATACAGGCTCTGAAATCATTGTCTGGTACTCCAAAATCCATGACTTCGCTATCTCCAAGGTCATCTCTGTCCTCTCCATCTCCACCTTGCTCTCCACTGGTGATAGACCCACTCTTAACTGGTGATGCCTTTTCAAGCCATATGAATTTTGATGATGCAGAGTTAAGTACAAATCTCTCAGAACTCACCCTAAACACTGGGAGTGGCAACTGTAGACTGGAAGAGCCTAGAGCAGGAGATAAACATCTAGGTCAAGGTATGGTAACAAACTATTTGCATGCACATGCGTGCATTTATTTTTAATGTAGTTTATAAAGCATTGAGAAGCAAGTATTTCAAAAGCCGTCAGTCATCTTGATATCTTTGTGTTGAAAAGTGTATTCAACTGTGTGTTCTACCTTGCTTGGGAGAAAGGGTTGTTATTTTAATTTGTACACAAAAAGTACTGCTGATCTGATGAGTCTTGCAGAAGGCTGTATCTAGGTGTGTTTTTAGTGTACTTACATGCATGTGTACACAAATTACAGGGATTTCATGTGCAAATATAAGTGGCTGTGGTGGGATGCCTGGTTTAATTTGGCACTTAACTACTCAGAATGTCGTCTAGTGTTTTGGATCTGAAATTGGGAGGCACGTAATGCCATATTGACACAAAGTTTTTGGCCAAGCTTTTGAGGAAGACTGGGAAAGGCATTTAGTTTAATAGTTAACAAATTGTAATAAAAATCATTCTCTGCCACCTCAGCATACACAACATCTTGCTCTGGTTCCCAGTAAATTAGTGGCAATGAATTTATTAACTTCAGCTGAGCAGACATGTCAAGGCTGTACTTGAATTTCTGCTGGTTTGAGGGGGATGGTCTCTTAGCAACAAAAATGTGTTTAGATTGTGAGCATAATAAAATAAGACATTTAGAGATAGTGGATGTTCTCATACATGCATATGGCTTATTGGTGGGTGGGAAGGGTTCATCCCTTTTTAGAATGATGGCCCTGCTGAAGTGGATGGAAAGCAGTAGGCAGCAGTCAGGGCACTCGTGCTAGGGCCTATCTGAAGCCTTGCGACTGTAGTTGGGTTAAATCCAGTGGAGATGAGTGAAATGACTGGATTTGTAACTGCAGTGAAGAGCAGCTTTAAAGGCAATATAAACTTGCGAGCTGTAGTCGTATGAACCAGCAGTGCAGTTTGTTTCTGTTTTTCATAGGATTATAAAACAGCCTATGTGAATAAAGGGAACTAGCACCATGTTATCACTGCCTTCTGCATTAGGAAGGCTGATACTATTCAAAATACAATAAAAGACATGAGTGCAGTTCTTCCCCTTTGAGCTACCACTTTCCTACAAGCAAGAGGTATTATGCATTTGAGTAGGAAACAGTAATTATTCTTATTAGAACTGGGCACTGATCAGTTTTAACCTTTTTAGCTCTTCAAGATTTGTCAAGGCTGTTGAAGTGAAAGCTCAGGTGTTAAGCAGATTAAGTGATTAGTACTGTTAGCCAGTCAGCAGACAAAATAATCACCATAAGTAGTTTATTTCAGGGCAATAATGAGATGAGATTTTACTCCTCAGGCATTTTGTGGGGGGTTCAGTGTAACACCCGGAACGCGGTGGATGGATCTGGGGTGGTCAGTACTTGGCCTCATGGGCAAAGCATGCTCACGTGTTCCTGTAAGTAGAGCTGAACAGTATATATCTGAGGGATTTGCTTTTTGTTTCTGTTAGAAAATGTCCCTGCTACCTTTGAGGCTGAAATAAGGTTTCCACTCTTACCTGAGTAATACCTGAGCGATATAGGTGAATCTAATAGCAAAACCTGGAATCTGGCAGAGTCTGGCAGTCTCTGAGGAAATGGCGCAGATGTGAGGACAGTGCATGACATGGTTCTTCAAGGCCTTGTCACGGTGTGTCCAGGAGAGCCTATGGAGGGGGAAATGGCAGGAAGCGAAGAGCAAACCTTAAATTCTTGGTATGAGTGGAACAAAAAGTGAAAAAACATAGGAAGTACTATCTGCCTAGTTGGAAATACAGAAGTGAGTTGAGTCATTTCTGAACTCTTCCGTAAACTTTTTTTAGTGTGATACCTCTTTAGAGACTTAAAACAGAAAATCCGAATTTTATGTTAATTAGCCACATGAAAAAGTTACAGGTTCAGTGTGTGTGTAAGACTTGCAGGGCTGAGCTTCCAAGTCCTTTGCAAAAAAAGTAAGGAAAAGGATGGCTGCGTGATGAATCCTTTTCAGGGAACCCGTTCATCTTTATTCGGGTTTACACTTTAGCATTCCGCTGTACAACCAGATACCCACTTCGTTGCTGGGTTTTGTGCACTCTCTGCATTGTAACCCCTTGGCCGCAAGGTGCTCAGGTGAAGTGGTCAAAAATGAAGACTTTCTGGGTTTAAATGACTAAATGGTATTGGCATTTGAAGGAGAAAAAAAGGTTGAGCCTGCTGGAGTCTTACCTGTGGTGTCTGTCCTGGTGAGGAAGCCTCATGCGGAGGGATTCACAGAGTGCCGTTTCTGGGAGCAGTGTGTAAAACTCAAACTTGATTTAGAAAGCCAGCCAGTGAGGAGGAAATTATTTTCATATTAAAACCATGGAATGGGGGGTAGAAAGCAGCACTAAGGAAAGAAGAGACGTAGTTTTGACCCTGCCCACATACCTCCAGCATTGCCCAGAGTATGTGGAGTGCAGCAGGGGCCAGGCCCTGGCATGCAGCAGGAGGGAGGATGGATTAAACTGTGAATGCCAGCATTACATGCATCCATTTGTTTCAATTAATGACTGATATATTGTGTTACAGATGCTAACTTTTATTCATGTGGTTTGGCCTATGGGGAAAAGGTCTGGACATTTATTTCTGTCCAACAGTTCCATGGGAATACCAAGATGAAAAATACCATTCAGTGGTGGTGTCAAAAAATACATGGATAAATGGGCTGAAATTCCACATGTGCACTCAGTATATTGGTGTTACCTGTAGCACCCTCTACTGTTGATTGTAGAACAAGTCCTGATATTATTCCATAACCCTATGTTGACCTTGCACACTTTTTGCACTAGTATTTTTTCAAACCTGTTTTTAATTCTTTAAGTGGCTTTGAGACTGTGCAAAAAACCCCCCAAACTGCTTTGTAATAAAGAAAATATGGGATGGAAACCATATATTGGTTTGGGGGCATGTGCTTTCCTAAGGCTACAGGAAAGAGGGACCACTTCTGAAAGATGAAAGCCCCTTGGAGAGAAGCGCATTGCCACACTTCTGCTGTGGGGTTACAGCTGCTCCCAGTGTGACAATGCGGCACCTCCTCGCCCTTCGAGTAGGTGCCCCAAAGCCCTGCCAGAGAGGGAGAACCCAGGGCTGGGTACGTCCCAGCCCTCATTAGCCACCTTGGCAGACAGAGTTCTCCAGACTCTCAGCTGAAGCGTATCTCTACAGAAATGTGATGGCTCAAGTGAAAAGGTACAGAATTTGCAGAAGTTTCCAGGGCATATGTCCCTGTTTTGTAGCACAAGAAATCCAAGTGAGGTAGCACCTCTGTGCAAAACTCCTTGCTTCAACTTCTTCGGTTTGTCTTCCGTATCTCCTTTTCCCTGCATTCCTGCATGTGGCTGCTACTTTGAATCCTGTAATCTCTTTCTTTCCATATTTAGCCAGTTAACCCGGTCTTTCTGGACCCATCTTCTGTCCTGTGTACACTAACCTTTTGGGCTCAGGGGTAGGTGGGTGGTGGTTTTTTGCTGTTTCCCCTCCTTGAAGCTAAACTTTTGGTTTAGCTCTCCAGGTGGGATATACCCCTCAGCATAATCTATACTTGGCCAGAGCTTGGTCAGTAGTGTTTGCCTTGCTGCTGCTCTCTGGGGTAGCTAGGACCAGAAGGCCTACTGCCTGCTTAAGGGTGACTTGCAGTAGAAGCTGTTTTATTGGTTTATATTTATAACTTCACAACTTCTGCTTCTTCTGCATGTTGCCCATCTTGTCATGGGTACCTCTCTGCCCTTCAGATGCTTTGAAAGCCTCTCCTCATGTTGCCTGCAAGGACCTGCACCCATAGAGGTGCCAGGGGTAGCCAGTTGTAACGCACTCAGCACCACCAGTGTGTAACCTCAGCCTGTGAGTACGCTACTGCAGAACCCAAGTATTAAATGGGCATTGACTGTGCAATGAAGCCCTGCTCTCACCTCTACCACATAGTTGTAGAGGTGTTCTCTGGTTGTCCAGGGGCTTTTTGTTCTCCAGGGCAGTCCAGCGGCACGTTCCTGAAGCACTAAGTTGACAGTGGGTGTTGAGCACAGCCCGCCCTACCTGTGTCCTCTCTGTCTTCAGAAACATGCTGTTGCTTAACGATACTTTGGTGGGGAAAAAATGCAATTCAAGGGGAGGATAAGATAAAAGCTGCTCCTGATCCAGACAGTTCGTTTTCATTAACACCTGTTTTTGATTTTCCTCTGTGCTTTTCTGATAGGTATAAATACAGCTGGAGGGACGGCACTGAAGGTGGCGGGTGTGTCAGCTGCAGTGTCTGATGAATCTGTTGCTGGAGATAGCGGGGTATATGAGGCGTCTGTACAAAGGTAGACATCAGATCTCTCTCTAGGAAGAAGCCAATGACTCAGCTTTGCACACAGGCGTGAGCTGGAATAATGCTGGTTATGATCTTTCTTGTAATTTGATGGCTAAAGTTCTCAATCTCAGATTTCTTAATACTTCTGAAAAAACTATGAGCAGAATGAATTTGATTATCAGTGACCTATGCTTCCCATAATAGAAGTAGCTGAAAGCAAGCTCACAGAGAACTGTTTGAACAGCTGGTCTGTTTGTGAAGGTGCTGGTAAGCTATGACTGCTGCCTTGATGGGGGCGGCGGAGCCATCTGGCAGGTGTAAAGTTCCCCTCCTGTCAGTGAGCCATTCTGGTGTCAATGACAGCCCTCAGTCAGCATGAGAGGACTTTGGGATGTTTAAGGAAGATAGCAGGAGCACCTTGAACTGCCTCATGGATGTGTACACGCTGCGATGCAGTTCCCGACTGCTTGGATCCAGTATGTGATTTCTGCTGGAATTCTCCCCCTAAGTGCATAGCTTATAGCTGGAGCTGGGCATCACTGCTCTTGCTGGGTTTCTGGACCTCCTTTACTGCTTGCTAGAGCTTTCTGGGGTGGTTTGACAAAAAATTCACTGGAAGGTACTGATCTTATTGATACCTGGTTTGGCTGCATCTAACATGGATTTTCTTACTATTTTACTGGAATTGAGATGAATTGTGGGGTCATTTGTTGCAAGACGCAACTGTAGAGGTGAAAAATTGCTCATCTCTTATTCCCCTCATTCATTCATTATTTTCATTAATTCTCCAGATAAATGAGTAATTTTTTATGTTTACAGCACAATTCACTTTGACAAGAATGTGCAATGCTTCTGTAAAGTAGACCTCACAGGCGCAAGCCAGGCAGTCAGACCGTTGGGTGTCCAGGGTCCCTGTGTCCCGTCAACAGGACAGGGAGCTCTGCAGAGAGGGGAGGAGGGATAATGTGTGACAATTACAGAAGGCATCCCACACACACTCACACAGCTGATGTTACTTAATGTTCTTTGGGTTGTTGACTTACCAACCTTTGTAATGACTGTCATTTTGATGCCTATAATAAATGATGAGGGTAGGATGATCAATACATTCGCCCTCTGTAGCTGAAATGTAATGAAATACAAGAGAGTGCTAAGTAATATGGAAAATACTTAGAAGAGAAGAATGCTAATCCTGTTTTAATGTGCTACAGCATAGCCTCTGAGTCAATTAGACAATGAATGTGGTTTTGGGGACTTTCAGTGCATAAAACATTGGAGGAGGAGTACATTGGGAGAAAAATTATGCAGGTAGATGTTTCAAGGAAGACCAGTCAGTGTACTCTGTCACTTTTAATGTGCTTAGGGAAGTTTGTTTTCTTAAAGAAACAAAGGAATTACTTAAACCTAATCAAACTTGAGAATTTTTGCTGTCATGATGCAGGACAGGATTGCAGTTGTTAAGTCTTATTTCTGTTGTTGAGCAGTCAGCTGTCTTTACTAAAATCCAGTCAAGGGAACCCTTTAAAAATCCCTCACTGCCTTATTTTTTCACAGTCTTTTGTGTGGCTTTTTTTGGCAGCGAAGGGGTAAGGCATATGACTTTCTGCTGATAAGCACTGTAATACATACCTCTAAGGATGATTGCACTTACTTCTTAAATGGGCTTTCTTTTAGCTGCTAATTTTACAAAATCCATATACCCAACCCCTGAATGGAAGGCAAAAGATCTTGTATCACCTAAATGCTAGCACTTCAGTAAGAGTGAAATCAAGTCCTTAATTGTCTTTGATTTCTTTCAGACCATGTACGTCAGAAGTGATGGTGTTTGACAGTGATGACACAGAAGCAGTTGGAACAGCTAAAGTGCAAATTGCAATGAGGTAAGCACTAGACATTTTTATTGGATTTTCCTTCAAATGGAAAGAATTATGTATGGGATTTAAAAGATAGTGCTTTCTGTTTTCTTATCCTGTTTATCCTGTCCTATTAGGATTAACTAACTAATGCCTTCTTTGTAGTGTAATTGAGAATTACACTCGACTCTAGGAGGTCCTTGGCCCAGTTATCCTCTTTCATGTCAATGGAAATCAGCTGGTGATAGCGTGGTATGAGGGTGCAAACTAGCAATGGGAGCACTGACAGTGCTGGGCTGGAGAAAGCCTTTTGCTGGCTTGCAGTCTCCTTTAGTATGCAGCTTGTGGGGGAAAAACTGCTGAGAGTAAATGGCAGTCGCAATCTTTGACCAAACCTGAATCCACAAGTAGTGGGTAAGGTATAGGAAGGTAGGCACAGAGGTATCTTCCTTAAATGACTTAGTGGAAGATTATATTTATGATTTGAGGAAAAATAAGTAGCACAAAACTCTCGTCGTGGCCATCAACAGTAAAACAATGGTTACCCATAACATCTTCATTGTTGTACTTCAAGTATTTCTACTTGTAACTTTTTTATATTATAGTCATTATATAAGGCCTTTCAAAAGGTTTTAGTTACAATACAGCAATTTAGCTAGATCCCAGGAAAAGCAATGTGTGTTAGGTCAAATCTGTAGTCCATTGTATCTGAATTTCTAAGTTCTGGATGTTCTGGACTGTTCTAAATTCTGGATGTTCTGGTAGCAAAACTTCATGTAATATGAAACTGGTTTTGTTTTAAACTTGTTTAACTTGTTTAAAGCAAGCCATGGTCCTATTATAGTTTTGTCTTGTTTGTACATTTTTAATGTTGTTTGATTGTGTTAATGAAACAAGTGGAATACTCATTCATGGAGTCCAAGGCAGACTTCTCTAACAATAATGCTTTTTTGTGTCTTTCCAACTCAGATATGATGACAAAAATAAACAATTTGCGATACTGGTCATCCAGCTGAGTAATGTTCCAGCACTGCTGTTACAACAAGATCAAAAAGTGTAAGTGGGTGAAATAAACACACTTGAAGTATTTGTATGAGAGTCCAGTGGGAATTAAACAGATGTTGGTTTTTGGTTTTTCACACTTAAAAATTTACCCTTTCTGAAATGCTTCTACACTTTGTTATGTGTAGCAGCATTTATGAACTAATAAACCCACAAACTGAAATAAGATGCAGTTTTTTCCTCAAAGGTCTGTATTTGCTAGGAAAAGACTTGCCTGGAATTAGCACTGGCCAGCAAGGTTCTTAACTGTAGCAGTGCCCAGAGCAACTGCATCGAGTGGAGAGGGGGTGTTTGTTCTGCTACAGAACTCATCCTTGGACACCTGCACAGATGCATGTGTGGGGAAATCATAGAATCATAGAATCATTTAGGTTGGAAAAGACCTTTAAGATCATTGAGTCCAACCGTTAACCTGGCACTGCCACGACCACCACTAAACCATGTCCCTAAACACCACATCTACACGTCTTTTAAATACTTCCAGGGATGGTGACTCAACCGCTTCCCTGGGCAGCCTGTTCCAATGCTTGATAACCCTTTGGTGAAGAAATTTTTCCTAATATCCAACCTAAACCTCCCCTGGTGCAACTTGAGGCCATTTCCTCTTGTCCTATGGCTTGTTACCTGGGAGAAGAGACAGACACCCACCTCGCTACAACCTCCTTTCAGGTAGTTGTAGAGAGCGATAAGGTCTCCCCTCAGCCTCCTTTTCTCCAGGCTAAACAACCCCAGTTCCCTCAGCCGCTCCTCATAAGACTTCTGCTCTAGACCCTTCACCAGCTTCATTGCCCTTCTTTGGACTTGCTCCAGCACCTCAGTGTCTCTCTTGTAGTGAGGGGCCCAAAACCAAACACAGTATTCGAGGTGTGGCCTCACTAGTTCCAAGTACAGGGGGACAATCTCTTCTCTAGTCTTGCTGGCCACACTATTCCTGATACAAGCCAGGATGCTGTTGGCCGCCTTGGCCACCTGGGCACACTGCCATCTCATATTCAGCTGGCTATTGACCAACACCCCCAGGTCCTTTTCCACCAGGCAGCTTTCCAGCCACTCTTCCCCAAGCCTGTAGTATTGCATGGGGTTGTTGTGACCCAAGTGTAGAACCTGGGTGGCCTTCTTGAACCTCATACAATTGACCTTGGCCCATGGATCCAGCCTGTCCAGATCCCTCTGTAGAGCCTTCCTACCTTCGAGCAGATCGACACTCCCGCCCCGCTTGGTGTTGTCTGCAAACTTACTGAGGATGCACTCGATCCCCTTGTCCAGATCATTGATAAAGATATTAAACAGAACTGGCCCCAGTACTGAGCCCTGGGGAACACCACTTGTGACCGGCCGCCAACTGGATTTAACTCCATTCACCACAACTCTTTGGGCCCAGCCATCCAGCCAGTTTTTTACCCAGCGAAGCATATGCCTGTCCAAGCCATGAGCAGCCAGTTTCTCCAGGAAAATGCCGTGGGAAGCAGTGTCAAAGGCTTTATTAAAGTGCAGGTAGACAACATCCACAGCCTTTCCCTCATCCACTAAGCAGGTCACCTTGTCATAGAAGGGCATCAGGTTGGTTAAGCAGGACCTGCCTTTCATAAACCCATGCCTGATCACCTGGTTGTCCTGTACGTGCCATGTGATGGACTCGGGATGATCTGCTCCATAACCTTCCCTGGCACTGAGGTCAGGCTGACAGGCCTGTAGTTCCCCAGATCCTCCTTCCGGCCCTTCTTGTAGATGCTTGTAGATTTGCTAACCTCCAGTCAACTGGGACCTCCCTGCTTAGCCAGGACTGCTGATAAATGATTGAAAGTGAGCACTTCCACCAGCTCCCTCAGTACCCTTGGGTGGATCCCATCCAGCCCCATAGACCTGTGTGTGTACAGCTTCTACTAGACTCACTCCAGGCACAAGTTTTTAAAATTCAGCTGTGTGCTGAATAAGCTGACAAAAATTTGATTCATTTTTGCGTAGGTGTTTCTACCTACCAAAGGGTCTGTTAGCAGCATGACAAGTTGCACACACATAAACAACCATGTAAAACATAATTCCATGAGGAATTACAAGATTCAGAAGGATGAAGTCTACAGCAACTCATGCCACTTCATGTCTCTGATGTTGTGATGAGATGTTCCTTTTTTCCTCAGTTGACTGATATTCCAAAGAATAGGATACAACAGTAATGTCCACAGTGCTTAGGATGAATTTCACTTGCAGATTTATGGAGCTGCTGCAACGGAGGGAACTGCAAACCTGTACGGTAGTACTGATTGCAACGCTTTTTTCAATAGGAACATTCGTGTGGCTGTCCTGCCCTGCTCAGAAAGCACAAGCTGCTTGTTTCGCACAAGACCGGTGGAAGCTTCAGACAATCTTGTGTACAATGAAGTATTTTGGGTTTCGATCTCTTACCTGGCTTTACGCCAGAAGACTTTAAGAGTCGATGTTTGCACTGTAGATAAGTCTCACCTTGAAGAATGTTTGGTTAGTATTAATCTCTATTTTAATATCTTTGTGTTTGTTTCCTCTTTTTAATTAGACAAAATTTTAAACTCTGAAGTATGGCAATTTCTGTGAAAGTTTTCTCGATAAACCTTAGCTATCTGATCTCTCCCAGATAGTGTTCTTTGCAATAACAATTTTGATCAGGAAAAAAAAAATCTATTAGATAAATGTTTTGTACAGAACTACTGGTGACTTTGTCAGACTACTAGATTTTCCTTCTCTCATGATTTAATGTGAAATCCTACCTATTTTTCTTCCTTTTGGAAACATTTGTTGTCATGTAATTGAGAATGGACTTCTTACCGGAATTTGGAAGCCATGGTAGAATATTAAAGATCTCTAAAGGATTTTTAAAAAACTGCTATTAATCTACACTATTAAAATCCATATTAGTATAGTTTTTTGAGTGCTAGTATTGCCATAGCCAGCCACCCCCTATTGTTAGAAGAGCTTTTTTGTTGTTCAGTATTATCTGAGCAAGTTGATTTTAATAGAACTATTTCTGGAGTATTGTACTCCAGAACACGAGTAGGGTGTGTTGAGCTGGGACATAAGCAACCATTAAGTTACAGAAGAGTCGATGTTTTGTCCTGCACATATTCCATAGCATCTCCCTTGGCTGGAGAGGTACAAGTTTTATGGTGCTTCTGCATTTCTTCCTTCACTTGCTTTGCAAAGCACACTTTGGTTCAGGAAAGCATCTGTTTTCCAAATGGGGTTTTTCTCTTCCAGCAGTGTGTACAGTCGTACAGTACCTGAGCTCCAGCTGAGAGCACGCTAACTTGCAGGAGGTGTGCTCAGCATGCAGTCTGCTGGACTGGGCTGGTGCAATGGAGTCCACTCAGACATGGATTAAATAAATTGCAAATGAGTTTTACTTTGGTTTTGAATATGTCAGGATATATACTAAATACAAGGCAGTAAAAAATGAGAAGGCAGATGAAGAGGAATGGAATACTCAAAACTAAAGCGTCTCAGTCTGAGGTAGTGATTTTTGTCAGCCTTGCAGATTTCTTGAAAGAGAGTCTTTATCTCCTGTTCCTTTCTCTTTTTCTTTGAAGCCTCTGGCTGTAATTTGTCCTGGGTGCAGTAGCACTGTTCATACTTCTAGATTCTTGTACACAGGAGCTGTAGTGAAGCACTTGCTACTTGGATTGGAAGTTCTAGACAACGTTAAAAATAATTAAACATAAAGCATTACTAGCGCTGTTGAAATGGGGATAAACAGGGCAATTTTTCTTTTTGTCAAACTTGCCGAAGTCAAGTAGTCCTGGATTTTTGCTCTCATTTCTTCTTACTGGTGTGGTAGTGGTTCATTTTGGTATTACACTAAAACTGTGGTTTTGCTCTCAATAGGGTGGAGCACAAATTAGCCTTGCTGAAATATGTAGATCTGGAGAGAAATCAACCCGTTGGTATAACCTCCTCAGTTATAAGTATCTGCAGAAGCAAAACAGGAAGAGTAAACAAGGAAACATTCACTCTGAAGTACCCTGCACTGAAAAAACAGTAAGAACAACTGCTTAAATCAAAAATCTCTTCTAAACAGTATTAATGAGAGGGTTTATGTAGCTGAAGGACTGTTACAATAGACAAGAAGTGAAGGCTGGTGTCTTTATATTTAGAACTTGAAAATGTCATTAAGTGCAGCAAAATAATTCACATGTTGATTACAGATACGCCCTTGTCCTGGGCTAAATACTTACTGAAATCTGCTCCTCACGAAGCTGAGGGATGTGGTATGTGGTCTGGTGTAAGTGATGTGTGAGCTCTTGCCTTTCTTCCCACTAGACAGTTCACCTTGCTGCAATGGACTTGCTGAATGAGTCAAGATACAGACTTACCTTTGCACGTGCATGGCATGCAATATGCTCAGCCTATAGCTGCATATGTGCATATGCTAGTGTAACTGGGGAAGGTGGGCCAGGTACGCTCACACAGGCTTGACTGAGCACTGTATGTGCAACAGGTTGCTTGAACAACGCGGGTGTAGAGACTATGACTCTCTCCTGCCACCAGAGGAAAGCTGGTCGGGGCTGTTCTGACCAGAAAGGCTGGGCACTTTGCAGTTTGTGAGAGTCGTATCTTCACAAGAAGCCTCTTGATCTCCTCAGGACTCTGTCTCAGCACTCTTAGAGCAGACAGCTGTTGAACTGGAAGCTGTGGAGAAGACACTGGAGGAAAGCAGAAGCACTTTAACTACTGGAGAGAGCTGGTAGGTAGCATTTCCACCGTCTTAGCATTGTGGGATGATCAAAGCATTTGGGGATTCATGCGCAGAGAAAAAAGCAGATGATACAGAGCTGTGGGAGGCTGCTTCTGTTTTGGTGAAAAATTGTGTTTCTTCTGTTCTGGAGATTGTGCTTGGGAAATGAGAACAAAGCTGAGAAACATTGAAAACAGTCAATAGCACTATGCTAATTTTGTTATTTGTACAGTGTTCTATGAACATCCACGAAAGCTCCACTGTATGGTGCAAAGCTTTGCCTGAATATTAATTTTGGCTGTTGTTTACATGGTTCACATTCAGATTTTATTAATGAAGCCCAACATTTGAAATAAAAAGCAAGCCTGACCAATGAGTTTGATGGAGAAGCCAGCTATGAGTTCAAAGGAGCTGAAAAGGATGTTAAAACAATGCTTCAGTTTTGTCCAGCATCACTTTTTAAGCTAAGATTAATGGCACCCTGAGAGCTCCCCTTAAGATGCACCCACTTTAAGCTCAGACCACATGGCTGAACCCTCAGCCTGCTTCTTTTGAAGCAAGATCATTATGAAGTTTTTGGCTGTAGTGGTTGCCTTCTGGTGCAGCTTCACTCCAGTTTCAGTTATTCCCTTATAAGCCTGTGTTTGCATAATCTCAGTGGCTACAGGACCCACCAGGTACAACTGGATGTCCTGGGGACATGTTTCTGTCTAGCAGCTTACAGGAGGTAACTCCTGCTGCAACACCAGACTATTATGCACAGTAAGCCAGTTCAATAACAAAGCTGTTCTTAACAGGCAAGACGAAGAGGTTCCTGATCAGGAAGAACAGGACGAGATCAGTGAAAATGAAGCAGATGAGGAGGAAGAATTCTGTGCTGGAAAATCGCTGTGGGAAACAGAAGAAAGTCCGAATTCCCAGCTGCACATGGAAATAGCAGTGAAGGTAAAGTCAAGGGCCATTTGAAGAGAAAGATGAGTTAAGCTTCCCATTGCTCAGCTGACTGGATTGCTGTTGAGCTGAGCAAGGCTACAGCAGTTATTTGGAAGTTCATCATTGATGTTTAAATGTTTATCTACCTGAAGTATTTTTAAATAACTCTACATGACCATTTTGTCCCACAGTTAATATAGCATCTTTTCATGCCTTCTTTTTGCTGCTCATGAAAACTGTTTTCATTAATGTGACTGTGGCTTTGACCTTGTTTAATTGTGAATGTAGTTGTAGTCTAATAAACATGTGCTGTTCACGTGCTCTCTGTGCATGTACATACAGCGATTTGGATCTTTGCTGCAGATGCACAACAAGTAAGGGAATGGTCTTTAAAATCATACCTCTGTTCTGTGTGAGATTGCCAGGTCACATTGATGTACTGGATCAACAGGGAAAGCTCGCTGGAATCAATTGTGTTGTACAGCGATCAATGGATGTGGAGCCCTTAGGGAGCGATACAGTTAATGTAGCAGCTACTGAGTTCAAAGAGTGAAGTGTCAGGACACCCTGCATGAAAAGGGCTAAAGAATATCTGGTTTTGAATGCGATGCCTCTGGGACTGAAAGCAGAGATGTATTGCAGGTGGCTGTCAGACAGCCTTGGGTATGTGTCATCAGTAAGATGGCAAGCTGGCGTTTACACTGCAGTATCTGTCTTTCAGGTGGATAAAGAGACAAACACGGAGAGCCTTGCACAGTCTTCTACTGTAGTTCGTCCAAAAGACAAAAGAGCAGCAAATCCCCCCCAAACTCAGTTTGTCAGAGGCAGCACTATCATCCGCTCAAAAACATTTTCACCAGGACCACAAAGTCAGTATGTGTGTCGGGTAAGGAAAATGCACTCCTGAGGTTATAAATGCTGTTTTTCATTAATGAATGCATGATATCAATGTTCACTTAGGCTGAATTTCTCACAGAGACCTGACACTGCTTTCTTCTCTCCCCATTTGACTTCAGAAGTTGCTCTGTCCTCACCTCCTAGACAGTATCTTTCCTTGGAACTAATAGTATTAAGCACAAATTTATAAAATACATATGTGCATGTATCTTTGTGTACATGCAGCATGTTGAGATGCCCAAACTAACCTGGAAGGGCTGCTGTAAGACAGTGATGAATAAGCTGCGTATCAAACCTTTCCTGCTGCTTTAAGACTGTTCTGTGCTAACTTGAACTGTTAGCTATGTCCACCTGCCTTTAGATGAGGTGAACATGAAAGCTTGATAGAAATGGAAAGGTAAATACCTGATAATGTCAGCAAAAAAATTGTGGAAGCTTGAAACTCTCCAGCGTGCTTTGTCTGAGGGTAACTGAACAGGCCATGTGTTGGGTCAGGATGTCACTTTCACTGCTTTGAAATGTTTGTTCACAATTATTTCCTGGATTGAGGGTCAGCCTAAACTATAAATAACTCATCTTTTAAATTGAATTGGCAAACAAGCAAGCACTGCCTTTTATCACACATGACCTGTCCTTAAGTGGGCATGCTCTTAATAAGCTGAGCTGGATTTGATGTGCAGGTTTTCTCTGATTCAGAAGCAGAAGGCAGGCTGTATGTTTGTAGCATGACAACTCTTAAGTTGAAAAACCCAGGGGGATAGCTTACAGGTAAACCTACCTCTTGCACCACTAGCTTAAAATACAGGTGATTGGAGCAAAGAAAAATCTCTCATAAAATAGCCCCATGTTTTACAGATGCTAGAAAAGACTAATTTATTATTATTACTTAGAGCTTATTTTTCTAGGCTGTTTTGCGCAGCCTAGTTACTTGCACAGGAGAAGGCCGGTGGGGTAGAGTTCCATATTATACCCTAACTTAGTGTCTCTCTTTCCATGCAGTCTATTCCCAAAAAGGGACAGAGTTCAAGGCTTGTGGGAGGATCTGGCTGTGCCAAGTGGATTGCATGTTGTGCACTCAGATTGGGGTGGCAGCTGTCCACGGTAGCCTTTCACAAAACTTCATAGCTCTGCTTACGTCACTGCTTATAATCACTTACAAAACCCCGTGCTCTTGCTAATAATGTGTGTATGCACTGCTTGTGTTTCTTTCGTGAAAAATACGTGGTTTTCACTTTCATTTCCAGCTGAATCGCAGTGATAGTGACAGTTCAACGCTATCCAAAAAGCCCCCCTTCGTTCGAAATGCAATGGAGAGACGAAGTGTCAGAGTGAAACGGGTAAAAACATCACCACTTACTTTTTTTCTCTAGCATAGACACTTGCAAAAACCAGAAAACTTTCAAAGGAAGAATTTGCAAACATAAATCAGTTGCCATGTGATTTCATTCATAACCTTTTCTTTGTGTGTGAGCAGTCTCTCAAGGCTACTTTTCTTTGGTATATCAGAATATATGAGACAGGAACGTTTAAGTTGGAACTCCTTTAGAACAATCAATTTAGGAAGATAGTTCCTGGTATCTTCCATCTTGTCAGAGCAGAAATAGCACAAATAGTTTTGCTGTATTTATTGTTGCAAGATTCTTAAGTACTAATAACAAATGTGAGGAGCTGGGGAAGAGGGTGAGGAGAATGATGTCTCATGCCCAGGTGACCCTGTGTAGTGACTCTGTGGCACACAGTGAACCCCTGTGCCCGTTGTGATGGCAATCACTGAAATTCCCCCAGGATACTGATGCTGAGCTCCTAAGGAGATGGTTTTCTTGAGGCAGCTTGTGTTTGAAACTAGCAGAAGGCAACGTAATATGTTACTGGAAAAAACAAACACAGGGTTTTTTGCTGCGTTGTGGATTCATCTGAAGATGAGACATTAAACTTAGGAGCAAGGTGTGCAAGCAAGACTTGTTTGATTTGGAGAAGCTGCCAAGGAAGAAATTTAGTGGAAACACCAAAATCAAAAGTATTATCTATAAGGCTTGCTTGAGTTTGTGCTTCTTCTGTCTTGAGACAGATTGGAAAGCAGGATCAATAGAGATGCTTTGTGCTAAGAGAAGTTCTGGAAAAATGGGTCTCATGATGTATTTGGCCCTTCATGGGGGAGTGGTCGGGACAGTTCTCATCACTGTGTTCATACACCCCTTCTTTTCTAGCCTTCAATCAAATCCTTCGGTACAGAGCGCCTAATCCGCACTTCGCTAGACCTGGAGCTGGACCTGCAAGCTTCAAAAACCTGGCATGATCGGTTGGTTCAGGAGATCTCGGTGCTGAGAGAACTGAAGGAACAGTTGGAACAAGCTCAAAGTCAGGGTGAAAAAGAGTTGCCACAGTGGGTGAAGGATGATGAGAGATTTCGACTGCTGCTGAGGCTAGTGGAAAAACGAGTGAGTAATACCTGCCCTTGGATTTTATTCAAGATGTTTGAGAAACATGATTTGAGAAACAGGGTACTTTGGACAGTCAGGAAATGAAGCCTTAGCACTACAGTCACTCGTGTCTTCCACTTGAGGCTCCATCAAGCAAGCAATTGATAATAGAAGCTGCAAGTCCTTGAGTGTCTGGCTATTCTCAGGTGTGGTATTTACAAACTGCAGAGTCTGTGCCTTCCCTCCCACAGATACGAGGGTTAGGAAGATAGCAGTTGTGTCTCTTCCTTCTTCTAAGAGAAATAATGGCTGCATAAAACTTGTGCATGGATGACACTTGGCTTTAGAATAGGATCCTTATGCATATGAAGTGATGTCAGATACTAGCAGACTTTATGGCTTTAAGAGCTTAATAGTATTGACCTTTCTGTTTTGAAGGGTGGACTGCAGGGCAGGGATGCAAAGGAGAGAGAACTAATTATCAATAATTTCAACAAACAGTTCATTAAACAATTGTGTTTTCTTTTATGAAAGTTGTCTTTCAACTTTGAAAGCATTATCACTCTTGCTGGAGTTTGACCCCTTTTTAACTTGCTGTAGATTTCCTGTAGTCCCGAACCCATGCATTTACCAGCACAGAGATTTCCTGCCTTAGCACAGGTGCAAACACAAGAAGTCACAAATGCCATCTGTTTTGCGAAGTGCAGCCTCCCAATCTGTGTAGCTGTGGTGTGTCAGATTGTGACACACCCAATCTGTAGCTGTGGTGTGTCATGGTTAGCACTTACCTTACTCTGTCGACATCATACTCTCCCTCGTGTACAGGGCTCCTTCTCAACTTCTGTGATTTATCAGTGTCGGCACCTCTGCTGACACCAGGCAGAAACTAAGTTGTTAGGGCACCGGGTGTAGGAGTGAGTTGGTACAAGGTGCTCTTTGGGGCATAGCTGGAACATGGGTTGCCACGTTCTTGCGTGGGCTGATCTGCTGGCTTAAAAAATAGATCAAGAAGATACAAAGAAGATGCAGATAGTACCCATGATTCTTGCCAAATTGCTGGAAGAAGACCTTACAAAAAGCTCGGTCCATTACAATGGCTGGCTTACAAGCCTTCATTTTAGCTTCTGTGGCTTGTGATTCCAGAGCCAACAGTTTCCAAGCCCCTTAGAACTGCAGCTGAAATACTGCTGTATTTGGAGATTAGCTGGGATAAAATGATTCTTCTTGGAAACACAAAACAGCTTTTTTCCATTATTTGTTAAGGTGGAAAAAACAGAACACAAGTGTGAGCTCAAAGCTGATAAAATGATGAGAGCTGCTGCCAAGGATGTCCACAGGCTGCGAGGGCAGAGTCGGAAGGAGCCTCTGGAAGTACAGTCATTCAGGTAAGTACAGGTCACTGGGAAAGGGAAGGAAAAATTGACTGCTACCATGATTTTTCTGTGGGTGACTAAGATGGTGATGAGGAAAGCTAATCTTTGTAGAAGTACTTAACTGTTCTGCTTAAACAAAAAATTCTGTATTTTTATATCAAAGTATAAGGTCTGAGAGTCGGGAAACCAGCTGCAGCACTGCACATGACCTCAACACAACCAGCAGCACTCCAAATCATTCCCCACCTGGCAAGAAATTAACAAATCCTTTGTTTAATGCAGAAGCAGCCCTTTGCTTCTCTAAGTAAGGGGCCTAGAAAGCCCAGAACCCAAGCCTTTCTGAAATCAGAAAGCCTTATCAAGCCTTTTGATAAGGTCAGTGTTGTGAGTTTAACTGTAAGGATGCCTCATGTCTGATATGTAAATAAGAGGTGTAGGCTGTGAGAGGATGTGCTGCTGCTCCTTGTGGTGACAGCTGGTGGGATAAATTTTAACGTGGATGATGGACATTTCTGGCAAGACTTCTGTTGCATTAACAACTGATCATCTTCTTTTAGAGAGAAAATGGCATTTTTCACACGACCAAGGATAAACATTCCAACACTTTCTGCGGACGATGTGTGATCACCATAAAGTATTTGCTTTCCGGACAATTCTACAAATGCAGTTTGGGTTTTGAAGTTATTTATGTGGTTTTATGAAGGTACTAAGGCATTTGTATATTAGAGCTTTTGTCAGTATATGGATGTTTTGAAGATTTTTAGGTTAAAGTTATATCATCACAGAAACCAGCATTAAAGTGACAAGATTGTATAGTTTGTATATTTAGGAATGTATTTTTGGGAAATAGAATTTTAAATAAGAACAAATGCAGCGTAAGGTGCTGTTATTCTTAAATAATGCTGTTTAGACTTTTTGTACAGCTCTACCTTTTAGAGGTTTTACTGCAATAAAATAAATTTGAAGGAACCTCACCCCTATGTTCTATGATGTTCTGCATCGGACTCTCCTCTGAGTGATGTATTTTGTATCCTGTGGGGAATGCAGGGAGCCAGTTTTGCCTCCCAAGTGCTGTGAACGAATTCTCTGTGAGCTGTGAAGCATTTGTGTTTCCTGCCGGGTCATAAAAGTGGGTGTGAAGTTCAGAATACTTGCACTTTTAACATTTGTACTGCAGCTCATGTCTGTAGTGGGTCTGTTAAAGTAACCTGGGGAGCCCATTGAAACCACTGCTGTGGGAGGAGGGCTGCAGGTTTTAAGTCCATTTTAGGTTTTTCCAATAAAGTGACTTTTCTGGACAAACCTGCCTTCTCACTTTTTGTCTTGTGTGAATCTTCTCATCACCTGGCACCTAAATTGTGGGTTTTTTTCTGTCACTAGCTGGAAGTATATAGCTTTTAATGTGTCTTGCTCGGTAAATCCTTCAGACTAGGCATTTTTGAGAGGTAGCTGGTGGATATACTCTGGAGTAACTTGGGTGCTCCTGGGATTTTCCCTTTTGTTTTAAATGTAGGTTTTACTAAAGGTGCTAGAGATGTAACTCACCTGCTCCCTGGTTTGTTACAGAAAAATGTTATTTTACACATACTTGGGTAAGAGCCACTTGACCCATCGCTAACCCCAGCCCCAGCATCTTTGCGCCAAGCCTCTCATGGCTGTGCTCCTGGCTCTCAGAGGGAACGTTCCCCAGCACCATCCCCTGAAGACTTGCAACCGCTGTGTCACGAGACGCCGTAACTGGCAGCGTTTGTTGGTTTTCCTCCCCGCCTCTGTCTATTTACTGCCTTTTCCCGGGAGTTCACTGTGCCCCTCCTAACGGTGGTGGTTACTGTGCTTTGAGCCCCTGCTGACTGGGTGCCCAACGCTCAAAGGAGGCCCGGGCAGCCCTCGGGGAGCAGGCCCTTGGCTGCAGTAAGGAGGTAAGTCAGTAAACGCCAGGCGTCCATTTTCCACCCACCCACTGCGGCCTGGAAGCTTCTCATGTATGTTGTATCCTGGAAAAAGTGCCGGTTGCTCACATCTGACAGCGGGGCCTCTCCCTTCCGCACAACTACTTCCTGCTCCGCTCAGATTTTGAAGAGCAACAGCTGGGGGCGCAGGCACGGGCACACCCCCTCAGCCTAAGGAAGAAGGATTTCCGAGTCACAAGGAGGCCCCCAGCTCTGCCAGCTCCCGCCTCCCGCGCCGCTGCAGACGGCCAGGCACACCGACCGGCCCGGCCCGGCCCCGCCATTCCCGCCGGGCGCGCGAGGCTCCCAGCGGCCCGTGCCGGGGGTGACGTCAGAGGCAGGACGCTGCCAGGGCCCTCCCCGCCGCCCGGGGGCACTGCCGCCGCGCTCGAGCTTCTCCCCTACGCTTTCTGCTTCCGCCACGTGCTTCCGCCGCGCACTTCCGCTTCCGGCCGCTCGAGGATGGAGGCGCGCGTGGCGCAGTCCGCAGCTCGGCTGGCACGGCAGGTGCGGGCGGGGCCGGGCCGGGGCGGGGCGGGGGAGGGCGGACGGCACGGCCGGAGCGACCCCGGGGGCGGCCCCTGCCCCGCTGGCCCGGGCGGCTCTCCCTGGCGGGATCGGCTCCGTGCGGGCCGCCCCGGCCGCCGACAGAGCGGGGCCTGGCGGCACGTCCCGGAGGCCTCCGTCGGGGAAGGCGTTGAAGGTCCCTGGGGCTTTCAGGGGGAGCGCAAGTGGCGGGCGAGCTCGCTGGGCGGGCGAGTGCGGCCGGGGGGAGGCTCCCCAGCTACCGGCTCTGGCTAGAATCCTCAGCAGTACCTGGAGCCCGAGGCGGGTCTCTGGGCAGCAGCGAGGGGCCCGCCGTGCGCTCGGGGGGTGCAGGGGGGCGGAGGGCTGGTCTCGGACAGAAAGGCACAAAACAGGCGTTTCTCTTGAGACAGAAAGTGGAGAAAAGCACTCTCTCGTTCCTGAGGCCCTGTGTCATGCGGTCAGGGAGCGTGGTTCAGCTCATGGCACTTCTCAGCGAGGGTGAGGGTTCGAGATGAAGTTCTGCAAAAAGCTTCCCCAAAAAAGGCAACAGAAAGATGTCAGACAGGGTTTTGTGTGTTGCCGCCCTAGCTGTTTGTGCTGTTACTTTATCTGGCTGCTCGCTGTGGTTGCCTTGCGAGAATCGCCCTGCGGCCAGGCGGGGCAGTGGGCAGAAGGGTGTCCTGCCCTCGGGAGGGGCAGCACCGGCTCCGGTGGGTCCTGGGAGCCCAGAGCAGCCAGAGAAGCGCTTTCGGAGGACCTGTTGGAGGGCAGGTATGCTAACGGCGGTCCTGGCTTTCTCAAACAGGATTATTGAAGCTGTGAAGTGCTTAGGGTTGGGGGAAAAAAATGGTGATAATTCTTTCCCTTTTCAGTGACTAAAAGGAATAATCCAATTATCAGGTTTTTTCTAGCCAATGACTGATATTGACAGTAGAGCGTAGAGGCAGCTTCAGTAAAACTTTGAATCCTACAGGTTAACTTCTCACATATTGTCCCAAGAGCACGTAACTGAGAGATTTTGGACCTTTGGCTTGTGGCTTTTGCCTATCGTACACACGTGTTCTTAAGCAACTTTTCAATATGTTTTCTACTCACAATTCAAACATACAATAAGCACTGCCATAAAATACCGAGATAATAAATCTGGCTGTTGAGTCTCTGCAACTCCTTTTTGCCTTTGTTTTTGTGTTTCTCCTTTGTAGCTGCTAGGAGAGGAAGGGCATCTCGGGTATTCTGGTAAGGTGGTTCTCCCTTTGCTGTCACTGCTGTCTGGTCTTTAGTCCATAAACAAATTCCAGTCACTCTGAAGCAAAGCAGGAGGGACAGTGTTCAGCTCTCTAACTCCAGGAGGCTGAAGGAGGCCATGTGGAATTATTGAGCCTGAATCTCCTTGTCACCTCACTCCCAGCCATGTGCTTCCTGGTGCCAGCTCCAGCATGCCCTGGAGGAGCCCTCTGTGAGCCAGCTGGCAGAAATCATTAGCTCTTTGGGAAAATAACCCAATAAAGAGCAACGAGTGTCTGCCAAGTTACTGCACTGAGCCAGCTCAGCAAAGGCTTCGTGGAATAGTAGCAGAGAGAAAACTGTGCAGGAGGCAAGAAGGAGGGGAAGGAAGAGAGGTGCTGTGGCCCCTTTGCCGTGCTTTCTCAGGCCATTTTCTCTCTTTTGTTTTTTTCATGTTAATTCAGTGGGGTCTTTGGAAGACGTTCTTATGTGCTGTGAGAAAATGTAAGGATTATTTTGGTCCTATTGAAAAAGCTATAGTTTTTTTGTATTCACAGGTGAGGGGAAGATTTCTAGTACTGAGCTGACCAAAGAGCCATTGGAGATGTCAGCATGGCCTCATGTAATTCCCGCAGCTTCTCATGAGGTGGTCATCAGGTATGACCCTTTACTGACAAGTTGTGATATGTCCAGGGCTGTGCAGGTAGAATAATCCAGGGAGTGAAACTTTATGTCCTGAACAGCAGCTTCTTCCTTCCTTTTCTCAGGTACACATTTTGTAGATCAGAGGTATATTGGCGTTGTCTCCCTTCCTCACTTGGATGGTACTGTGAGAGAGGAGTTACAAGGGGTATCTGTAGTTTAATGTAGTAGTTTGTTTTTCATGTGGAGTTTATAATACCTGTTTAACAACATCTAGCATTCATAGGTGATTTGCTAGAGAATTAGGTTTATTGCAGGTTGCTGTGATAAGGGGTGTTTATAACATGTGAATGTCTAAAGACCTTTTTCCAGGAGAGCTCAGAAACATGGTTATGGGTGCGGGGGTCATGGAATCATGGAATATCTTAAGTTGGAAGGGACCCATAGAATCATTGAGTCCAACTCCTGCTCCTCACAGGACTACCTAAAACTAAACCATATGACTAAGAGCATCATCCAGACATTCCTTGAACTCTGACAGGCTTGGTGCCATGCCCACTTCCCTAGGGAGCCTGTTCAGTGACTGACCACCCGCTCAGTGAAGAACCTTTTCCAAATCTCCAGTCTGAACTTCCCCTGATGCAGCTTCATTCCATTTCCTCGTGTCCTATCACTGGTCACCAGAGAGAGGAGGGTCATGAGTGGTGTTCCCTTCCTGACTGGCCCATGAACCAGGGTGCCCTTGTTGCCAGTTTTGGAGCTGTTAGCTGTACTCAGCTGTGCGGCTGTCCCAGCCCAGCTGTTGTGATCTTAACCCCATTGATTTTGGAACTCGGTGTAATCATTGCTGAGTTCAGGCTTTTCTGGGTGGTTTTGAATGAAAAGTTCGTTCCCTCATCTGTATGAGCTGTTGATGAGCACAAAAAGGGAGACTTAAATGGCAGCAGCAGGCAGCTAGACCACCGTGGGAAACTTTTGCTTTCAGTTCACACTCAAGTAACATAAAGACTGCTAAGGAAACCTTCTGCAGAAGAGGAGCACAAAACATGATAGGAAAATTGTGCTAGTCTGGCATGACACGTTGGGCTTAGTCAAATCTGAAATGGAGCCAGCCTGAATGCCTCCTATCTGCAGGTGTCTGTGCTGTGGATTTACTGTTTTGGTGCAGTCATGGGAAAGAAGTAGATGAGACTTACTGAACTGTGGCATTGTTTTAGAGTTGTTTACCTCCTGGCCAAATCCAAGTGATTGGGATGCTAGTTGTCACCCTATATTTGTGTGGGAAAAGCTGGGCCAGATGCCTGCCCCAGGGGTCGGTGATGCCTGAGAACCCTTGTTCTGGGTTCTCATGCACATGGATAAACCTCTTTCCTTATCCTCTCTTGTATTCTAACAATATGGAAAGAAGCTCCACTAAGATACTGGTCATCTCGCCTCCTGCATTTCTTAACTTGGGTGGCCAGAGGCATCTGTGATTATGGAGGAAAATCCAAATTGAATTTCTGTTCTGAAAAGTTTGACAATGGTACTGAAATATCTTGGTGGCTATAGCTTTGGGGGAATCTTTTAATGCAGGAAGAATAAATGTGAGCTGCTTGTTGGCTTGGGTATGTAGTGATTTTAATTTCAAAAGCAGAATGCAAATTTCTGGATCTGGACAATGTTTGTCCTCAATGCAAAACTCTCCTAAGGGTCTGACTTGCTCACCTGTCCTGAAGCTGGTGACTTTGCTAGAGAGAAGGTAATACTGGGTGGACACAGAATTTACAGATAATGTGGTATTAAGAGTAGAACATACCTTTGTGCTTTTCTTAAAGCACATTCTAGGGTGAGGGGGGGATGAGTTATGCATGTATTTGCTCTGATGTTCCTTTAAGTCAGTTTGTAGCAAAAACTTCCAGTGAAACAACTGTAAAGTAATGCAATGAAATCTCTCTTGCGCTATTTTAAACTTGAAGTTCAGTCTGAAAATTTTTCAAGTGAGTCTGTAAGTTATATGAAATGCTACCAGGTCAGGCCAGTAAGAAAAGTAGAAAATAAATATTTTTTCTGTTGGTTATATGGGGGAAGGTATGTATATGTATGTGAGAGAAAAACAGTCTGGCTTTTGGGGGGGTCTGCCTTAGTTAAAAAAAGAATAGACTGCAAAAGGAAAAGCTTCGATGCACTATTTGAAGTGAGTTACTTTTGAGATACAGCAGTGCTGTTCAATGATTTTAGTTGGCTAAATGCCAAACCAGAGGTTTTGATAAAGGTGGGTTTTTTTCTCAAAGTCCTGTTCCTTCACATCTGAACCTGCAGAAAGCATCCTGTTCTCCTGTAGCAGAGAAGACCTTGAGGCTGCAAAGCGTGCTGAACGCTGAAGAATGACCTCAAAAGTACTTATTTTGAGCTTGCTCCACAAACAGCCCAATCTTAAGATGGTTTTGGCTCAGCTTAGGTTTTTTGAGCATCTGCAGTTAGTTACAGTGGCATTTGTGGGAGCTGTTGTTCAGGTGGACACGTAAGACCAGAAAATGTGATGGCCCAATTTTTTTCCTTAATTAAATATTCTGATTGTTTCAAGAGCAACAAAGTAAATAAGCCTTTTTGATAATGTTTGGTGGCCTATTTGACTACAATAATAGCTGCCTCCTGCTGTGGGAGTTCTGGTAGAGGAGAGCCTGAATGAGTCAGGTGAGGGGCTGGCGAGCCAGGGTGGGGAGTGCTCCTAGGTGCCTCTCTCTCCATAGTGGCATTGGGTCACTTAAATTTTTCAATAGCCTCCAGACTTCTGTTTGTGAGCCAGGTTTGTGGCTGATGGGCACAAAGCATATGATGGGGGAGGACAAGAGATGGACAACAGAGAAGAAGTTTCAGATGTTTGGTTTCTTCAGGCAATGGAGCGAGGAAAATTACTGCTCCTTGCAGCAGCTTCCAACCATTGGGCTAAGAGTGTCTGTTGAAGCATTTGCCTGTGCCCCGGGCTGTGAATTCTGGAGGGGCATGGGGAAGCGCGGGGAAGTTTGTGTATTTGGAGCATAGAGGTCCACCTGAAATTCCTAATTGCTCCCAAATGCCTTATGTCAGTTTTAAGGGAGAAGCCACGCTGGAGGTAGGGAAGGAAAGGTGGTGTGGCAAGGCGGAAGTGAATGCATGCTACAGAAATGGACCTATGAATTCCCTTACGAAGCAGCACACTGTACTTCTTGGCATTCCTGTCTCCAATTGGCATTTGAGCTTGCTGGGGTTGTGTGAGTGATTGTGGTTTCATGCTCTGGAAGAGAAACTGTGGCCTATGAGATGGTGAAACTGGCTGAAGGAGGCTTTAGGGAATTTTAAGTCAAAACATTTGACATCTTTATTAGACTGAAAAAGCTGGAGAAAGTGCTTATTTTGGGAATGTGTTCATTAGCATGACCTGTTGTCTTTCTTGCATTTCTGTCTTGATATTATGAGATTATTATCTCACTGACTTTTTTTAAGAATGCTTCAGAATCCCTGTTTCTGACACAAATATAAACCACCTTTAAACATACATGTCATTGCTGTTACCTTTATGAGGCAAAACTAGAACTGTATCTGAGATCTTGCAGCTCCTCACCTTCTGTCCCCCCACTCCAAGAATTACGGTGTGACAATTGAATTTGCTTTTCAGGAAAGCGAGATCAAGTTGTTAACTGCGGAAATTGAGCGTCTGAAGAACTTTGGATGCTTGGGAGTCTCCCCGAGTTTGGAAGGGTTGCGAGACGAAAACGCAAAACTTAAGTATCGGTTAAATTTCCTTCAAAAGGTAAGGGAGTAAAGACTTAATGCTGTAGCATGTGGTTTTGTTCTCATTAAGACAAGCTAAATAAATGATGTCAGTTTGTTACAACTAGTGATGTGTGACAGTGTGGTCACTCTGCATTCTGACACCTTAATTGTTGGTGGCACATCAGATATTTCTTGGTTCCTTAAACAGAAACTACTTTATGAAAAATGGCAGTAGCTTAATAAGCCCACACTGTCAAGTCTTGGCTAGTCATGTAACGGGCAGCCCAGCTGAGGTTTGGATCCTACCAGGATCCTACCAGTGATCCTACCAGGGTCACTGGCAAAGGTCTGAGAAGTAATGCAGCCCTGCATTCAGGGCAAATGTTTGTGCTGGGATGTTCAAAGGGAGAAGCAGCCCTTGAATCACATGATTTTTATGTTGTATATGTTGCTCCTCTGCCTAGAGGTGTCAGCCAAATCTGTCAGCCATGCTTTGCCAGGCAGCCAAGGAAAAAAGTGGGATGTAACGGCTCCTCAGATGCTGTGAATTTAGCCTTCTGGATTTTGTTTTTTCAGAGCCTTCAAGAAGAAAGAAGTAAAACAGCAAAAAGCATGATTAATATCAACAGCTGTCTTCAGGAGATCTTTGGAGCTGCTATTCAGGCTGCCTACCCAGATTTAGAAAACCCTCCACTAGTAGTGACACCAAGTCAGCAGCCCAAATTTGGGGATTACCAGTGTAACAGTGCCATGGGCATAACACAGGTAAATCTGAACGGTATTACAAAGAGAGGAAAAAATGGGGATGTTGTCTGTTGGAAGCTAAGTGATAGACAGCACAGCAAGAGCTGCAGTATTGGACCTGTTTCAGACTTGTTGCAGGCCTCTGGGCTGAGAATTCAGTGAGTATCTAACGGTATTTTAGGGCAAGCATTGGCCTTCACAGATTAGACCTTTAAACCTCTGTTTAGATGACTGGTATGAGACAGTTACATGAGCGTCATGCAGAAAAACTGCTCAGTTTGTGGGATCTAAATCAAATCAGGATTTAAGTGCTGCATTGATTTACTAATGATGTGCAATTAACTACCAATTATTGAGCTGTATGTTTGGAACTAACATCAGCAAAACAATAAATCACAGTTCTGGACAGTTAGAAAATGTTGATAAACACCTACAAATCTCTAAATGTTCTTCTGTAACGCCAGGAAGGTATGATGTCCCCACACACGTTTGCACAGAGTTATGTGTGCACCCCCCGCTTCTCACAGGGCAGGTGGGTTACAAACATGTGCTCCATCTCTGGGAGTGTGGGTTCCCCTGGTTGCACACACGTCCTGTTGGCCTGGGTGCCGCAGCTTCCTACCACCCACTAACGCACATGGCAGTGAGAAGGGGCCCAGGCACTCCCCTCTGTGCCCCGGTCCCTGTGTCCTGCATCCTGAACTGCCCTCCGTGAGCTCTGGCACAGGCCACTCGTGGCACCTGATGGCATGGGTCATTGTTGGGCCTGCGCAGAAGCTATGGTGTGCATGAAGCACCTTCTCACAGTGTCCAACCAGGTGTAGGCTACTGCTCAGGAACTGTTGTTCGTACTGCTTTAGCTGACTCCTTTGTTTCCTAAGTCTGTTGTTAATTCCCTGGTTACAGGTGAATTTGGCTGATTGTTGTTGTGTTCCTTTAAGCATTTTCAGTTTTGTGACAAATGCTCTTTCAGACGGATTTGAGCGTGCTATTCCACACACTTCTTGTGCTCATGTTCCTGTCTTATTGGCTGTTGTTACCCAAGCATTTGCTGAGGGGAGGCTGTGTGAGCATCCCCACATCTATGGTGGGTGGCATCTATGTTTTCTTTTAACTGAGCAAAAGGCAGGAAACGTGGGGTTTTTTGTTATGATGTTCTGATCTTGGAGGTTTTCAGGCAACTGTAAGAATGGTTCCACTTTACAGAACACCTGTTACGTGCGTGCAAAGGAAGGAGTGGGGTTTTTTTAACGTGGCTAGTATCAACAGTTTCTTTGAAAATTATGGCATTGCTGCTTTCTGGAAGATACTTGGTCAAAGAGGACCCAAACAGAGTAAGAGACACTTCAGGAGTTACTCAGTGGGCTTGGGATTGTGCTGAAGTAAAACCAGAAGGTGGGGGAGAAAGAAGGTAGTGCATTCTGGCTTAGGTGCTAAAGTGCCCAAACTTTCAATGCATTGATGCCTTTGAGTGAAGAGGTAGACTTGTAATTACAGATCTTTTATTTTGCAATCTCAACAGAAGCCTTTTTTTAAGTGTTCTGTTGTCAGTTCACCTTTATTAATCTATTAGACTGATAATCTTGACATCAAACTTGCACCGACACACATGGAATTCTACTCTCCCAGGTTGTTATGTGCAGCCACTATGTCTGTTGTCCTGCCACAATGAGTTTGACTCCTGGGCAGCATCGATACGTGCCAGCCAGCAGGCTCTTGGTCTGAAGTGCCAAGGTGGAAACAGCCCTCACAAATACGTGTCGTCTTCCCTTGGTCTCGTTAGTATATTGTGACTGGGCTCCATCCAGAGTAGCACCCTGGGTGACTGCACTGACACAGGCTTTCGGAGCTCTGCCATTTTTTTGACCGCTGCTTTACCCCAATTAAGTCACAGTTGGGATTCTCGAGCAGTCCTGGCTTCTCAGTGTTGACGTTGTTTGCATAACTCGGTGTCTGAATGGTCCCCTTCAAGCCAGGGTTTCAAGTTCCAGATTGTCAGCTGTACTGGTAAATAAGAGTTCCTAGTACTGGGCTTGGCTATAGAGTTCGTTCCCTGGAAAGGCACGCTGTATAAGCTGGGCCTGCGCTTGGCAATACAGACACATGGCAGCACACTCAGAGTGTATCAGCACAGCAGAGCCAGGGGATGCAGTGCAGTCGTTTACCTCTGAGAGCAGCAGGTTATGTACTTTCCGTCAGCCTAAGTTTTAGGGACTTGGCTGTGGTGCACGTCTCCCGGTAGGGCCTTGCTCCCCCAGGGCGTCCCCTGCGCAGAGTGGGAACACCTGTCACCGTGACTGCCAGAGGAGCAGGAAGTGCCCTGACTCGCAGGCAGCATGAGTACGTGCCAGGCAGCAGCCTCTCCCTGCAACGCGCTCATGTGGAAACAGCCTTCACAAATACATATTGTTTTCCTGGGAGCTCGTTAGCATATTAATGCCTGGGGTTTGAGCCAGCAGCTCTGCCTGCTCCTTAGAGTAATAGGAGTATGGTGACTGTTTCTGGAACGATTCAGATACGTGCCCGTAATCTGGTTTTGCATTTATTTTTCCTGTAGTTTGCATTTTGAGTAGCATCAAAGGCTACAGAGGTTTTATTTTCTTGCCCATTCTAAGCCTTTACCATCTTGTACGGATCCTGTTATGATCAACTGTATGACAGGTTAAACAGGAAGCTGAAACTTAAGTAGAAGTCACATTTTGCAGCAGCCTGCAAGTTAGCAAATACAAGCAGTAGTGAGTGTAAATTCTGAATTGCCAAACAGGTACATGCTCTCTGTGGCCTTGATGGGCGTGAGGTAATAGATTTTCAAATATGTCACAGTAAGAATGGAAAATCCTGTCCTCAAAAACAAATAGCTGTGGTAATTTTATACAGTGTGAATGTAGTGTTTTGCAAGGGACAAGTTGGGCTAGCTTGCAGAATCCTCCTAAAGGGTGTTTCTCTAAGATTTGCAAAAAGCTATGTGAGAAGATGCTTTGGGAATGGGCAGAGAAATCATGGACTAGATGATCTTTGAAGGTTCCTTCCAACCCAAACCATTCTGATTCTATCATTGTATGTGAACTCAGAATCACAGAATCATATAGGTTGGAAAAGACCTTTAAGATCGAGTCCAACCGTAAACCTAACACTACCAAGACCACCACTATACCATGTCCCTAAGCACCTCATCCAAACATCCTTTAAATACCTCCAAGGATGGTGACTCAGCCACTTCCCTGGGCAGCCTGTTCCAATGCTTGATAACCCTTTCAGTGAAGTAAAATTTCCTAATATCCAGTCTAAACCTCCCCAGTGCAACTTGAGGCCATTTCCTCTTGTCCTATCACTTGTTACCTGGGAGAAGAGACTGACCCCCACCTCTCTACAACGTCCTTTCAGGTAGTTGTAGAGAGCGATAAGGTCTCCCCTCAGCCTCCTTTTCTCCAGGCTAAACAACCCCAGTTCCCTCAGCCGCTCCTCGTAAGACTTGTGCTCCAGACCCTTCACCAGCTTCGTTGCTCTTCTTTGGACATGCTAAACTTGCATCGTGTTATTGGAGTTCCTCATAGTGGGCCATTTATGTCTGGAGGGAAAAGGAGAGCTGCATTACCAGCAGTTTTTCTGATGCACTTTGAAGAAAATTGGGCAGTGTTAGGATTATCTTTGGTTGCTTGGGTTGTTGGATTTTATTTATTTATTCATTTATTTATTTATTAACTTCGAGTCTAAGGTAGGACAGAAGGCAGTTTGCTTTGGTTGCTTTTAACCATAAATCAGCAGACTTGCTCTGAAACCACACTCAGCATATACTGTATGCACAGTTCAAAACTTCAAATACGAATGCTGGCAGAGCTGAGGATACCTGTGAGACTGATGAACAAGACTTTGAAGCAACGTGAAGGACTGTGCCAGCTATATTGAGTTTTAAAGAGTTTGTCCCTCTTTCTAGCTTAGAGAAATACAAATTTGCCAAACCACTAAAGAGGTTTTGAAAAATGACCCTGGAAGATTTTCTTCTGACATAGGGGCTACCCTTTAATTGTCCTTAGCAGCAGGGAGTGAACATGTTGGGTCTAATTAGACTTCTGCTGTGTAGAAAGAGCTGGTCTAATCTGTAAAATTTGTTAGAGATGTTTTTTTGTGTGTGTGTGTCTGCATTATGAAGCTAAAGGATCATGAGGATCTTTCAATGCCGCAGTATCTATGCTTTCTGTTTCACTCTGTGGAATGTTTTGGAGGATTGAATTTTACTTGATCTTCTTGTTGTGTTTCAGATACTGCTCAAAACTAAGGAACAGAAGGTTAGCCCAAGAGAAATTGCTGAGAAAATATCGAAAAATATTCCTGCCAATGAATGCATTGAGAAGGTTGAAATTGCCGGTCCTGGTGAGATAGTTTCATGTTACACACTTTGTATGTTTTAAAGCTGATAGGGTGATTTTATACTGGGTGGTGATCAGGGAAGCTGAGTTGAGTTCAACTATTTTGTGATTTAAAACTGCAGTTACAGGGTGAATTCGGTTCTTCTGTCTTGGTGAGCTTTGTAGCCCTCAGACTTGTGCAGCAAGCAGAAAATCTACCTATTAGAATTGGCAAGTGCAATCCTGAGCCCTTTAATTAGCAATTTTTCCACTGATCCTTAAGGGACCAGCTTTTCCCCTTTGAAAATTGGTGATGGGTATCAGGCCACAGTCATGAAATCACAGCAGAAATCGATATGCCCTTCTTGCTCTTGCTTGCATGGTGAGGAGACCTTGTCCTCTCAGCACTGAGATGCTGGAATAGCAAGGAGGTTATTAATTGCTGCATCTGTTTTGTCCCTGTGACCCAGGAAGAAATACAAGGGCTCCTATTCCTTAGGGCTGCAGCATAAATACAAAAACCACATGGCACAGCCCTTCGAGTACTTGGGCAGAAGCTTGTTTATTAGCTCTGTGAAGCAGGAGAAGTAAAACTGTTTTTCCACAGCATGGATTATCCCAGGTGTAACTATGTTTTAGGATATTAATTTAAACAAAGGAGACAAAGCAGGATTTGGTTTTGCATTCTACAAGCCCTGGCAAGATTATTTATTTTCTCATAAAAAAATGTTTTTATAAATTCATCTTTGAGTGACAGTGCAAAAAGGAGTTATATCAGTGGGCTAGCTTGCAGAATCTAACTCCTACAGTAAAGGCTATAGTGGTGTGAAACAGACTCTTGTAATCTGGGAACAGAAATTGTCTTCTAGTGACAGCTTTGTTGTCCTGTTGCTGGAAAAATTTTTTGTTTTGTCGAGCTAACTTCATATGCTCTTGTCCTTGATGCGAGGAAACAGAAATCCAAAGGGGAAGGAAACAAAAAGTGGTTTGAGGCACTTCTGCAGCTTCAGCACTCATTGCTGGTTTTCTCCTCTAAAGGTTTTATCAACGTCCACTTGAGAAAGGATTTTGTATCAAAGCAGCTGAGCAGTTTATTGGTGAATGGAGTTCAACCACCAACTGTTGGCAAAAAGAAAAAGGTACGGCAGTAAGCGCGTAGGCATCCTGCTCCCATATAGATGAAAAGTGCTGGACTGCAGGTAGCTTTGAAATTCCCCCCTGAAGTGATTTGCTGAGCAGATGTCCATGTCAGCTGGTTGTTACAGGGGAGTAAATGGGATGTGACTTAGGGACTGGAGGCCATGGGGTAGCCCGTATGTACCCGATGTGGTCTCTGGTGAGTGAGGGACAGGGCTCACCCGGGACGGTGTGTTGTGCCAAGGTCAGTCTGGGAGTGATCCCTGACCCTCTGCTGGGCAGGTACAGCAGAGCCCCAGGCTGGAAGCCTGCTCTGGTGTCCCCCACTGGGCCTTCTCTGTTGCTGTGTGCTGTTGGCAGCAAAGAGGGTGTGAGGGTCAGTGAAGGCGAGCTTTGTTCCCCCCCCCCCCCCCCCCCCCCCCCCCCCCCAGCACAGATTAAACACATGGGGTGTGGTAATGACTGCTGCCTTTTATTCATTTTTTCCTTTGGTACTGTGTCTAAGGTGGTGGTGGATTTTTCATCCCCTAACATTGCAAAGGAGATGCATGTTGGCCACCTGCGCTCTACCATCATTGGAGAAAGCATGTGCCGACTGTTTGAATTTGCAGGTTATGATGTTTTGAGGTGAGAGTTGATTTTTGGGTGGGATGGGCTTGTTTGACTAAATTTATGTAATACTTAACTCTATGCTTTGGTCTGTATTGGTCTTTTTTTATAAGCACATAACAAAAAATCCTTTATGTGTAGTAAGATACTAAGCTGAGCAAGTGTAGCAGGGTTAGGAATCAAGATGGGCAGCAGCTTCATTGCAGTGAAATTGAGGGGGCTTGCCTGGTTTTGATTTCTGATATTCTGTGTGTTTCTTCTTTTAGGATATATATTTTTTTAAATGCGTGTATTTTAAAGCATATGTTTGAGAAATCATTATTATTGTGCTCTTCGATTGCTTCAAGGTTAAACCATTTAGGAGATTGGGGCACCCAGTTTGGAATGCTCATTGCTCACCTCCAAGACAAATTTCCGGATTACTTAACTGTTTCTCCTCCCATTGGGGATCTCCAAGCCTTTTACAAGGTATTTGTAGCAAATAAGTGTGATACTTATGTCAACATCTGAAAAGCAGATTGAGGAGCTTTACAAATTGCAGCGTAGTTTTGGAGAAACAAAAGAATTGTATCACTGTTAATAGATTATTGCAATAACCTGTTACTGGTTATGAATTGCAGTATCTGGTATTGCATTGTCTGTATGGGGCATGATTAAAGGGCTTTGTAAGCATGCTGCCTCTCTGTCTTTTGAGATGAGTATGCTTGGAGAGCCTGTTATGAATGTTAGCTTGTTTCAGGGGAGAAAAAGGTGCTTTTTCATGTAGTGTGTTTTACCGTAGGAATCCAAGAGGAGGTTTGACACAGAGGAGGAATTTAAGAAACGTGCCTACCAATGTGTGGTGCTGCTGCAGAGCAAAAACCCAGACTTCATTAAAGCATGGGAACTGATCTGTGACGTGTCGCGGAAAGGTGACTTTGCCAGATTTGGAAACACGTCTCGGCAGTAGAACAGTGTGGCTTTCCTCACCTTTATGTCTGAGTCCGTCCTCTAGTTTCCTTTTGAAAATCACTGCCACACTGCTATGAGAAGCTTAAAGAAAAAAGCCAATACAACCAAAGTACTGGGCTGTCTGTGGAGACTTTCAGCTAAATCTTTTGTCTCCTGAGTCCTAGTCTGATGGCTTCACCAAGAGATTAAAAATGCCTTTAGGGACTTGCTGTGCCCGTTAGTAAACATAATTCCCACTGTGTGCATTTAATGGAAGTATTTTGTTCTGTTTCCCTCCTCAAGAGTTCCAGAAAATCTACAACTGCTTGGACATCACACTCATAGAGAGAGGAGAATCTTTTTACCATGAGATGATGAAAGACATCGTGAAAGAATTTGAAGATAAAGGTGAGGCTTTTGGTCTCAGAGTCAGAACTCCTGCAGCTGTCAGGATGAGCAAGGTAACCTCCCTCCTCTTGAGAGAGGCTTAGGACTGATGTTTTTGAAGTTGCATGTTCCCCACTCTTGCTCTTTTTTTCAGCCACGTTTCCTGAGTGGACCTTTTGTGGTGTTTCCTCCCAGAGGAGCATTAGCAGAATTAATTCTTGTATGTTTCATTCCAGAAAGCTTGAATCTTTCTTGCTGTCGCCAAAAGCAGTTTGTCTGTGATATTTGTAGGCAATAGCATGAGGTAGTACTGGATTTTATTGTATCCTTAGTAGATAGTCAAGGAGCGATATATGACAGGCTTCCTGGTCTTAGTGTTGTGCCTGTATGGGAACTTTGTCTGAGAAATCTCTGTGAAGACAGTGGCATTTTTGAATCATGTTGACTTATAAACTGGCAAGAAGCCAAATGGAGCATAACAAGTATCTGGTTTTATGTGTTTCCTGTCTAGATTTGGCAGTTGTTGAATGTGACCATCTGAAGAGTTCTGACTAGCCTTATCTCTGAAAGACTTTGTGCTAAGTCCTCATTGCATCTCCATAGAGTTTCTGTTGCTTTAATGCCATACTTTGTGATGCTGTTTTTGTGGCTGTAAAGGTGGATCTGGATGCCAGTGACAGGAGTTTTTAAATTCAATTAGGTCTGTTCTGGTAAGGCCAGATCTGTACAGATCTGCTTCCTTGTGCATAGTGTAAGTTATGGAAGTGCAGTACAGAATGTGACTAGGTTGGCAAGGGAGTTCTCATTTAGTTTTTTTCATATTTTGAGCCATTAATTATTTGATAATGTGAGTGCATGACCTTTTCTTTTTCGTAGCATCCAGGAAGGCAAGTGTTTCTGCCTGTGCTGAAACAAATTCAATATGACAAATTCAATATGACACAGAATATTTCCCATTGCGTTTCTAGGATTTGTCCAGGTTGATGATGGCCGGAAGATCGTGTTTGTCCCAGGTTTCCCTGTCCCATTGACGATCATGAAATCAGACGGAGGTTACACATATGACACATCTGACTTAGCTGCTCTTAAACACAGGCTGTGCGAAGAGAAGGCTGATATCCTTATTTATGTTGTTGACAGTGGCCAGGTGAGTATGCCAACCTCTGCTGTCACTGCTGGTACAGATCATCAGAAAGTGTGTTAAATGATAGATGCAACAGTAACAAAGGTAGAATGCCATAGGGTTTTTAGTGTGGTATATTTACTCTTGTCCTTCTCAGTATAATGGTGAATCTAGTTTGGTGGCTGGCGGTCTCCATGAAGAGCCCCTAGAACTGATTGATTAGGGAGAGACCCAGTTAGTACTGGAGGTGGGTGAAGCCTAAATCTCAATAGATCTGGAATGAGATTTGTACTGCTTGTACTTGAGTCTCTCCTTACCTGGGGAGATGCAAGGTCGGCAGCTCTGTATCTGAGCAGTGATGGGAATTTGCCAGTTGCTGCTTCTGTAAGCCAGGAAAACTCTTTGAAACATTGAACTTTCTGAAGTGGAATTTTTTCTGTGGAGCTAGAAACATTTTAAGTCTCATTGTGAAGGAGATAAAGCTGGGAAGAAAACTGTACCTGGTGGAGTGGGTTGAGAACCATTTGTTGGTATTTGTTCCTTGCAGTCGGTGCATTTACAAACAGTGTTTGCAGCTGGACAGATGATTGGCTGGTATGATCCCAAAGTAACCAGAGTGGCCCATGCCGCATTTGGAGTGGTGCTTGGAGAAGACAAGTAAGTCTTTGGATGTAGTTTTTTCTCTGTATGTGCTCTGAAGAGGATGTTTCAGTGAACGCAGAAGACTTGCTCTTGTTTGTTGACAAGTATGTATGTGGCATGTCAAAAAAAAAAAAGGGGCACTGCATTCATGCTGCTATTCGTAACTGTGTCATTTCATTGTGTGTCATGGTCCTTGATGCACATAGTTACTGGTGCTGTGGTCAGGTTCCCTCTTGGGCCTGGCTTCTGCTGCCTGGCATTTGGGGAGGGGCACTGGGAATGGCTGGTGGAAGTACAGTGGAAGCTGATGTGAATACTGGGAGATGGCAGCAGTAAAGGCCATGATTTCCTTTATTGTTGATCTGCCTCATGGTGGATGAAACGAATGTTGGGAAAAGAACCCCTGTGTCCTGGTCTGTAAGCCAGGCCCTTGTGCTCCAGAGTTGTTCTTGTGTCTCTGTGAAGGTGTGGCTAAACCAGTGTGCTCTGACGGTCACGTGCCGTTGCAGACTGGGTGGTTTTGCTGTAGCTTTGTACAAAAGGAAAGGTGACTTGCTGAGCTGGGTGGGGGTCTGGCACGGGTATTGTGTTCTGCCTAATGTCTGGAACTGGGACAGTTCTGACTGTTGGAGCCTTCCTGGTCACCCCTCCTGGCCACCCCATGGGTGTTCTCTGAGATTCCCATGTTTTGTGGGAGTGTTTTGCCTCTTATGCAGGTGGTCATTTTGACTGTGTGTTTTCAGGAAGAAGTTCAAAACTCGTTCAGGGGATACAGTGCGTCTTATAGATCTGCTGGAGGAAGGGCTGAAACGAGCCATGGACAAGCTGAAAGACAAGGAACGGGACAAGGTAGTTGTGACAAATTGCTTATCTTTCCTGAGAACTTCCCAGATTTATTTACAGACTTAAGGTTTCCGCATTCTGGATGTGAGCTGAGAATATGGACACTGCCAAACCGCCCAGGAGATGCCATGGGTTGTGTACGCAATCAGTGTGATTATTTGATGGCAGTTCAGGCAAGGTGCTGTCATGGGTAAAGAAGAGCATCCCTGAGTACAAAGCAGTGAGAAAATGTGAGCAGCAGGCAGCATGCTGGCCTCTGGCTGGTACTGCAGAGCTTTTTGAGGGTGGGGGAGGAGAACTGGGCCTGGCAGGGTAGCTGGCCTTGCAGGTACCATCAGGTCTCACTGGTGTGATGGCAACAGTGGTGACTCCCCCTGGATGCAGGAAGTGGTGGCAGAATATAAAGTTGCAGCCTTGGCCTGCTGGGCTAGCGGTGACTTCTGGTGATGGATGGTTGGGGATCTGCAGGGGGCTTTGGCATCAGGCTTCACCCTTTCCCTTGGAGGCTATGGCTGAGTTTGCTGGAAGCCCTTTGCTTAATGAGATTTCTGTCTGTCTTGGATCCTGATGGCCTGGAGAGAACCGGACAGTGTGGGACATGGAATGGAGCAGAACGACCAAACTCTGTCCAAGCACTGCGTGAGGCAGTGGAATTGGGAAGTGCAGCTCCTTGGTGCTACGGAGCGTAGGGTGAAAGTGAAAGGTCCCTTTTTAAACAGGAACATGAGGAAGCACAGGAAAAAAACATCTTGACTATCTCCCAAGGGCTCATATGACTCGGACACAAAGTGCTTTGCCACTTGTGTGCCACTGTGCCACTTGTGCTTGTGTGGCAAAGCACTGTTCTGGTGGACAGGGCACTGTTCCACCAGAGAGGGGTTTTATGAGTGCTTGGACTGTCCAAAATGCTATAAGGGTAGGAGGCCACGTGTTTCTTATGTGTACATGCAGTTTGTAAGAAGCAGGAGCACAGTATGAGCGTCAAACCTGTATGGCAGATAGTACATCATGGGGCACAGAGGTCCTGTGGGCCTTCAGATGTAGAGGGAGTCAGCCTTACCTGGGCAGGGCTGCAGTGCCATTTGATTGCAAGAGAAGTGAGGGGTGCAGGAGGGGTTGTCTGGTGCCCCAAGGTGGAAAGGGGTGTGACCCTTTCACTGAGTACCATGTGGGTAAAATCCCCTCAGCGGCCTGGGTTTTCCTCGAGCCGTGCTGAGTGGCCAGGGCTGTCTGTGTGTTGCGGTTTGTGATGCCCACGTAGCATTCTTCCTCATGACTGTTACCTATTTTGAAATTGCAACAGGTCCTCACAGCAGAAGAGCTGAAAGCTGCCCAGACATCAGTCGCTTTTGGATGTATTAAATATGCAGATCTCTCCCACAACAGACTAAATGATTATGTATTCTCCTTTGACAAGATGTTGGATGACCGAGGAAACACAGCTGCATATTTGCTGTATGCCTTCACACGGATCAGGTAGGCTGAGTGCTGGGAGTCACTTGGAGTTGGTCTCTGATACTCTCTGCATCTTTATTGCAAAGGGAGATGTGGGGAAAGGGGTGACTTAGTTGCATCAGTGCTGTTAGGGGTAGTTGGTAAGAGAAGTCAGCTACGCTGGTATGTGCCATAGGCAAGATTTTATTTGTCATTGGAAATGGTGTCCCCTGCTATCTGAAACAGGGCTCCTCTGTGTGACATGCATCCCAGGCTTTTAGCTAGCAGGGAGAGAACTGTGGGAGTTTCTGGTAATTCCATTAGAAGTTTTCGGTGGTTGGAGAGGGGTGAGTGTGTGTTCCAGCAGCTGCTTATCTCAGGTGTCACTGTACCCCACACAGTTCTTCTGGCACCCTGAGCCCCAGTTTGCTTGGCAGCATCAGCTGTCCTTGCCGAGGCATGGGCCCAGAGCACATCCCTCCCTGTTCCTCTGCAGTGCCCTGTTGGATCGCTCCAAGGGCAGTGCCTTCCCGTGTGTTCCCAGGGCTGATTGCTCTCTTCTGGCCTGGTAACCCAGGACCGGGCAAGTGAGGAGATCAGTGGGTGACTTGTGCTAGCCCTGAGACAGGCCAGACACATGACCAACTACAGACTGGCCCTGGGGCAGGTTGAGCAGTGAGACCCTCACAAGCAGACTGTATTTTGGATCATTTCAGGGCTATTGCTCGCCTGGCCAATATTGACGAGCAGATGCTGCGGAAGGCAGCCCGGGAGGAGGTGCTCATCCTTGACCATGAGAAGGAGTGGAAACTGGGCAAGTGCATCCTGAGGTTCCCTGAGATCTTGCAGAAGATCCTGGAGGACTTGTTATTGCACACGCTCTGTGACTACCTTTATGAGCTGGCCACCACCTTCACTGAGTTCTATGACAACTGCTACTGCGTTGAGAAGGACAGACAGAGTGGTGAGTGTTGGCCTAGGGGTGCTACATGTGCCTGTGTCACATACCACGGTACGGGCGATCTGCGGGGCATTTCCCTGTGCTGGGAAGGCCGTTGTCACACTACTTGCTGCTGCAGAACAAGTGTTGTACATGTGGGAGGACTGAAGGTGGCTGGCACAGCCTGTGTTGTCATCTGCCTGTGAAGCAGGAGGGTTGAGTAGAGAGTTGCAAGCAACCAGGCACCTGGAACCACGAGGGCTGGTCGGTCTGCCTGGCTTGGGGAGAATGGGAGGGGACTCAGCGTGCCCAGGGCCAGGTTGTGGGCAGATGGGGTTCCACTGGGGAAGGCGGCGTTAGTTGTTCTGAACAGCTGCTCCAGCTCCTCCGTTGGTGTTTTGCAGGCCAGATCGTGAAAGTGAACATGTGGAGGCTGCTGCTGTGCGAAGCCACTGCCACCATCATGGCCAAAGGATTCGACATCCTGGGGATTAAGCCTGTGCAGAGGATGTAGCTGTGCCCTGTGGGGTGACAATAAAGGGACTAAAAAACTGGAGATGTCTCTTGTCTGTTGGGGTGGGGTTGTGGTAAGGGAAAATGCTGTAGGGGAGCAGCACCCCCTTAGGAGAGAAAGGAAGGAAGGAATGAAGGGGGAGGAGGAGTTAAGGGAAGAAGGAAAGAAAGGAGGTGGCGAGGGAGGAAGGAAGGAAAGTAAGAAAAGGAGAGAACAGGAGCATGGCTTCGGAATCTGCAGGTACAGAGGCAGACAAGAGGTGCCATGGGCACAGCTTGGAGCAATTCCCTGTGCAGGAGCCAAACCCCACAGGCCCAGGTCCAGGGCTGCTCTGCTTCAGTTTGCAGAGTCTAAGGACTGAGAACTCAGAACACCCAAGAGCACCTCCAGGAAACCCTCCAACCACAGTACAGTCACCCACACTCCTACAGCCAACCTTACTCTGATGACTCCTGCCATCCTCTTTACCTTATTTGCCAGGTGTGAGCAGATCACCCAGCTTTTGATGTCATCTCTGGCATCCCTCAGCAGAGCACAGAGCTCTCAAGGGAGCCAAGCAGTCTCACTGCAGCCCAGCAGTGCAAGGCCCTGGTGCTCAGCATGCTTGTCTCATGGAAGTTGTTAGCTGATCAAGGCAACAGTCGGGTACCTGCAAAAGAGATTGAATATCGCACTCAAGGACTGAACTTTAATGTAACGCACCAGGGAGGTGTGAAGCAACACCACTTACCAGGACAATGGAGTACAGGCTGTGGGGTGTACCACCTACAAGCAGACACACACCTGCATCACTGCCCTGTGCAGGTGGCCTGTACCAGCCCTCAAAAAAGGGGTGGCTTCCTGACTGCCTCTCAGAGGACAGCAGTGTTAGTTTGCATGCTGTGGGAGCAGCACCATCAGCTGCCAGCAATGCTGGGGTAGGCAGGCAAGCAGCAGTTTTACCTGGAGGAGCAGGAAGCCCAGGGGAGGGAGCAGATTGATTAACTACCTTCCCTCAGAGGATGACGCAAGGGAAATGCCTTTCCCTGCAGCAGCCATGTTTTGAATCCCTATAGAGTCAGCAAACCTCTTTGCTGGGTGCATATCCATCTTGAGTAACCACAAGGCCAACTACAAGGCAGCAGGCCATGGCTCCCGCCTTTGCTTTGGGGTTTGTTGGAAGCTCTGCTATGCGAGGTAAAGCAGCACAGAAATGCAGCTTTGCTACGATTAGAGAGTAGGTGTTGCACTTGATTTAGGTGCTTGCTGGTGTATGCATGTGTGTGTATATAGTGCATATACATATATATCTGTATATACAGAGAGATACAAAAGATAGACATATCTATCTATCTAATATCCCAGGTTCTTTCCCATATAGACAGCTGGGGGGGAGGGCTCGGCTATGACAGCTAGACAGTGCCTAGCACCTAATGGCTGTGGGTCTGGCACTTCAATGAGCACACACCTGTGCAAACATGCGTTCCTGATGGCTGTCTGAACAATGCCCACAAACAAAACTAGACCTAGCTCTTGTGCCACGCTGGCAACAGCACGACAGCCGTATGTGCTGGGGGCTTCACCAACTGCCCAAACCATGTGCTGAGCTACCTGACCACCTCCTGTGTACACATGTGCACACACCTGCAACCTGTGCCATGGCCATGCCCTCCCTCCTCCCAAGGCTGGGCCAGGTGCAGGCAGAGGCCAGGCACCTGTGGAGCACCCACCATGGAGTCAGGGAGCAGCAGGGGCCAGCTGCTCCAGGGGGCCGGGACACTGAATGCAGTACCATGGGGTAGGGCAGGACAGTGCCTCACCAGCCAGAACCCCATCCTACCGTACCTGAGGGAGACGCAGGGCAGGCCCGGGAATGGCAGCGGCAGCCAACTGAGAGTCCCAGTCGCAGGTGCATCCATCAAGGCCGAGGCCAAGCCAGGCAGGGTCAGGTTCAGTGGCAGTAACAGCGTCAGCCACAGTCCAGCGATGGCCAGCAACGCCCACAGTGACCAGGCAGGGCCAAGCGTCAGGGTCCAGGTCCAGAGCAGCGGGTGCATGTCTAGGCACAGGCATGGCTGGCCGCCCCACCCAATTGCCTGCAGGCTCTCCTCAAGGTCACCAGCAGAAGGAGGACAGCCTTCTCCAGGCAGTCCCTGGGTGCCGGCACCAAATCTCTCCCCTGGCAGGGCAGGGGGCACACCAGCAGGGCCCCGGCACCCCTCAGTGAGGAGCAGCCCCACAGATCACAGGCCTGGCATCAGCAGCACTTATGAAGCGCCCTGGTCGTAGCAGGAGTGTGCAGGATGTCCGCAGGTCCAAGGGCAGCTCAGAGTCCCCGTGGGGCTATTTCAGGGGGCCATGCAGTCAGCGATGGGGCCAGCTCCTATGTTGCCAGGGCTGACTGTAGGGTGTGAGGCAAGCATCAGGGCACCCCAAGGGGCCTCAGGGCTGGGCAGAGGGGTTCGGGCCACTGCTGAGGAAATGGGGACCCACGGTTGGGCTGGGGATGAAGGGGTCACTTAGGAGCCCTGGCCAGGTTGGGGACTGATGCCATGGGGAGATCGGACCCCAGGCTGGGCTGGGGGGGTGGGTGTCACTCAGAAGCAAGGGGCTGGTTGGGGGGCTCAGTGCTGGGGGTGCCCTGGGGCAGGGCCATGTGCCAGTTCAGGGGAGCCATGGGGCATCGGCTCCTGTGCAGCCGTGGTGCTGGAGCGGAGTGTGAGGAGGCCCAAGCTGACTGTTGGGGTGCACCAAGGGCTGGCGGCCCCCTGAGGGAAAGGGGCCGGGAGTTGAGTGGGATAACAGGGCTGGCAGGGCAGTTGCCCAGTCCCACAGTACCTGAGCTGGGCCAGGGATGGCAGCCAGGGTCAGCCAAGAGTCCAGATCATCAGATGCATCCATGGTGATGCGGTCTGATCAGTTGAGCCAGGAAGGTGAGTCAGCAAGGGAGGGGAGGTCAGGATCAGGTCCAGTGACAGCAATCAGGATCAGCCACAGTCTAGTGATCGCCAGGCAAGTCCATAATGACGAGGAAAGGCCGAGGTCAAGCCGGGAAGTCAGTCTGTGGGTCAAGGTCCAGGTCCAGATTACTGGGGTCTATGGCCAGGCACAGGCATGGCTGTTGCTCCAGCCAGGCCCCAGCGGCAAAACGTCAACTTCAACCTGCTCCCACAAGAAGGGATGGTCGTCCCTGGCTGGGGCCTCCCTGCAAGAGCATATGGCAGCCTCTGCCCCACAGGTAGTCTCTGAGTTGGCCCCAAGCCCAGGGAGTCAAACCTCCATAGCAGTTAGGGGTTGGAGGGAGAAATGGAGGAATGCTCTCACAGCCCTTACAAATAGTTGTGGTAAAATCTGCAATGACAGTAATTTTCTCTATACTGGAGTCAGCAGGACTCACCCCTTTCACAGGCTCAGAGAAACAGCTGGGCTGGCAGGGACCTCTGCAGGGCTCTGGCCCAAATGGCTGCTCAAAGCAGGCCACCTACATCAGGCTGCTCAGGGCTTTTGCTTCACGACAGCAAGTGACGTACCTGGAAGAGTCTGTTGCACTCCATTATCATGTGGGCCAAGCCCTGCGTTGCTGCCAGATTCTCACTCAGCTCCCTCTGGTCTGGCTTCCCCAAGCTGCCCTTCCTCTGACTAGATCTACAGAGAGGGGAAAGGGGAAAGGAAGGCTGTGTGAGCAAGATGCTGTAAACCATAAGTACAATGTGCCTACTCAGCTGGCCTGCCCGGGGGGCTGGAAACCAGCAGCTTCAGCAAAAACACAGTGTTGAAGGACTCTTATGTGCCACGTAGGGGCTCACGTTACGTCACTGCAGCAATGTCCATAGACAGCATTCCCTCCCAGCACACCCTGAAAATGCCTGAGGCAGTACTGACCAGTAGTAACATATGCCCAAGAAAGGCAAGTCAAGGCTTTTTATTCCCCAAACACATCATCACACACTTGGCCAAAGACAGCCATGACTCCAAACTGATTTGTATATAGCTTTCAAATATCAAGCTCCTTTGATACCCTGCAAAGCCTATGCAGAACCTTTTAAATCCTTTGGCCCAAACCACACCAAACATGTTTCAAAAACAGTCCCCTCTTTTAATTCATAATCATTATATGACATCATTAATCCTGGCTTCTGATACTTTTATCTGTGTGCATTCCTGCCAAATGGCTTGAAAATTGGGTGGAAGATAAGAGTCCTCAGCACTGCTCCTCAAAGTCAGACCTGTCAGCTTCTCCCCTTTGAAGTCGGAACCCTGCACTGTGGCATTAATGCCCAGTTACAAAAAAGCTAAAGCTTCAAAGCACCCTGGCTTCTAAACAGTGACAACAAAGAGAAAACTCAGTTTCTATTTTTGGTCCTAGTATTTCAGCATAATGTTTATGTAAACCAAAGAGGTACACCTCTCAAAGTGATTCCCTTGTGCTCAAACAGAACCGCAATGCAGGAAGGACCTGCTGCCACTGCAGCTCCATCGCATCCCCAGCTGCCCTCGCAATGACCACACAGCTCCTGGCAATGTGCCAGCTCAGCCCAGGGAGAGCTGGGCAGCCCTAGGCTCTAGGCATTTCCAGATGTTTTGTGCCAAAAGAAAAATCCTTACTGTTTTCTTTCCCCTCTCTTTGCTATCCAGAGCCTACGTTATTATCCTGAAAGATGTCAATACCACATCTGACAGCTTCTGTTGGAACTAGTCCTCGTCTTTAGATCCTCATGTGAGGTGATGAACTCGCTACTCTGATGGGTGCACAATGTTTCCATCAAAGTCAGCTGTCCTTTTCTACTCTGATACGTGTCTGTCCATACACAGGAGCATGGAGTAAAGCAAACAGCCCTGCCTTAGGAGACCAGATAAGGCATGAATGCTCTCAGAGATTATTTGGCTACTTCGGCCCAAGGGCACCTTCCTCCCTGCACGTACAAACAGGGGATGTTATGCAACCCAGATACTTTTACTTATTAAGATAAATTTACAGAATCCCTGTGGCTCGGTTTGGCAGGAACAATCCCCTTATCGCCCAGCAGAACTAGTGCCAGCAACTGCTACAATCTGCCAGATATCTGCAGGGCCTTAAAGCTGCACCTGGGCTTAGGTTGGCAGTGCAGGAGCTACATTTTCAATGGCCAGCACCACCTTAATGCAAACAGTGGGCCACATGCTGGGTTCCTGGGCAGCTGGACCTGTGGGCAACCACAAAGAGTACAGCAGTTGTGAGGGAGGCAGGCTAGCTCGCATGCAGACTAGTCAGGAGCATGGCAACGGGCCCTTACCACTGTTCTTTACACTGGACAATTTGCTGCTGGATCACTGCATGCCCTGTGGTCAGCTCCTGCTGGACCTGAACAACTGTATTTGAGACAAACCCCAAGACGCATATGCTATTTCTGCCTTAAAAGCAGACACGGATCCTAGGCCAGCTACAGAAGACATTGTTCCAGCAAACACCACTATGGACAGCAACAATGCCAGCATTGAGATGCTAATACCTAGTGGAGGAGGAGGAACTATCCCGTCTCAGGGTGTTGAGGTGAAACAAAGAAGGTGCAAGACAGACAGCAATGTTGGTTGGGGTCATCTGGTTTTCCTCAACAAAAGCAACCACATCTCGTAGAAAGAACAGGAGGATTTTCAAAGCTTCTCGGTTTTCCTTTGGGAGAAGGAGAATAGCAGCCTGGACAGCCTGAAACTGCTGATCCTTCGGCACATCTGAAAACAGAAAAAATGAAATTCACATATATCTTGCAGAGGAAGCATCCATCAACAGATTCCCAAGCAGGGCATTGAAACTGTAGGTTCATCCATTTCCCTGTCACTCTAGCTCACAACAGACAACACAGAGGCCATTATCACAGTCACATCACACAAGTACAGTTTTCTCCTAGTGCCTGTCAAGATGCACATTCACACCCAGTGATGCTGGTGCTTGACTTGCACTTTATCTTGAACACCATGCTAATGAACTTATCCTGAACCGGCTCTGGTTACAATCCAAATAAGGGCTTGTCTCCCCGTAAAATATTACTCTGGAATGATACTTTGGAGCAGATAGCTACGACTGTCTTTTCCTTTCAGCTTCAGGCATGAAGGGAACAGATGCTCTCAGACAACTCAATTGAGAGAACAATGTTTTGCCAACAGATTTTAATTCACACTGAAACCCAGTGAGACTTGTGTGCCCAAACAGCTCCTGCAGGAGAGTAGGTATGATTCAACCTGCCATGCATCCCCCTATCATGAGGATTTCTCCAATTTACACCACTACAGAGGGTAGAAGATCACTTTACCTCACTTTAGAGGGTAGAAGGGAAGATATCTTTCCCTTCAAGTAGAAGCACACATGCAGAACACACAAAACATGCTTCTTGGTGAAAGCAGCACATTTCTTATCTCCAAAATAGTAAATTAATCTGGGCACTTGCTCAAGTCACTTGTGGCACAAAATGGGTGAGTAGAATTCAGTCATTTGCTGTTTCTATCCCAAAAAAAGAGATGGGAGGTGGACAGTGGCCAGGTTATAATAAATGGAAGAAAACAGTTCCACATCCATTGGACATAAGAATTGTGGACCTCCTCACAAAAAGGATTTGTGGATGCAAAAAGAAAATTGCTTGCTTCAAACAAATACAACGGTTTTGGACAAAATTCTCAAAGCCTGACAGATTAAAAAATAAAACCCAACCTAACTTTCACAAACCTGCAGTATACACAGGACAGCAGCAGCTCACGTACTCATGTCAATAAAAGTCATATAAAACAGGCTGAAAACCAGACCACTCAGAAATTCCATACTTTGACTTTCAAAACCTTTTCTCAAAAGAAGAAACTTGCCTATAGCAGCATCATCATAAGTCCCTACAGCAAGTTCCTTCCGCAACCCAGCTGCTTTTTGAAAGTGAATTCCTTGAGGGCAAAATACTGGAGATGGAACTTGTTTAAAACTATATTCAGTGCCAGATTTCAGCTTCACGTTTCCTCTTTTCCAGGTTGAGTCTCAAGTATAGTAACTGTTGTGAGAGCACAGGCAGAAAGTTGCTGGCATTTCCAGGCAAAGATGCTGTTTCGCAGCAACTATGCTTGGGCACCGTAATAAAGACATTTCATCAATATAACATGACTTCTTGCACGTGGAGCTACTTCATACCATGAACAAGGGGACTGGATTCTTTCTTAATTTTGCATAAGGAAATGACTGTTAAAAAACACAGTTTAGGAGGGCTGCTATGACATAAGTTATTACACTCATCCTTCAAAGAACAGAAAAGACACAATGTTAGAAAATAGCTGGCCCATAGGATGCAGATGTGAAGCTCTTAAGTCTAGAGCCACAATGAACTCATCTTTTCAGAAACATTCTGCCTGACTTGTCTCCTCTGACTACATGGGGACATGGCACTAGTCCAAGTCTGGCTGCTGCCTTGTACAGCTGAATATTAAGATATTCAAGGAATTGGAAATCTGTAGCTTTTGTGACCTACATTGGTAGATGTGGAGGAAGGATTCACAGAGCCTGCTAGTGAATATAGGCTCGGGAAGGTCTCGGAAATACTGCTTCACCATATCGGCCACATCAAATGCTGACTGCCCTTCGTAACATACGTTGTTCGGGTTGGTTTCATTCATTTCTCTTAAAGACAGAATCCTGGATTTAACACCGGATTTTCGGAACAGGCCAACCTACAGGTAAAAGAAAATATTAAAGACAAAGAGAGGACTCATCAGGAATCAAACCTCTGACAAATATTTGATCCTTCACTTTCCTTTTGATAGCTACGACCCTATGGTAGTGGGATCTAACACCAAAATATTTTTGTATCATTAGAAGCAGCACAGATATTCCTCCCAGGCAAACCATGACTGACGCCCACAGAACCAGCTGTGAAAGACATACCAATTTTCATGTTTGTTTGCTGGCTTTTTATTTAATGCAAAATTACTCTTTTTCACTTTTAAAATCATTACTATCGATATCTGTCAGTTTGCTTGAGCAGGCTATGTTCACACATTAGAACTACAAGTTTCTAGTGCACCCATGTCTGTTCAGATGAAAAGCAAATGTACATTGATGCCCATGCCGGAGCAAACAAACTCAGACTGTGAGAGCCACAAGGTTCAGGTCTAACATCTGATATGTCTGATACATCTAATAAGTCTACAGGTTGGCAAAGGGCAACTGCCATTCTGAGGGAAATTATGATTTTATTTTTAATATGAATGTCAATCCAGTTTCAGACAAAACCTAGATTTAGGAGTTTCCCATGAACTCGACCTCAACAAAGCTTCTGCTGAAAGTTTCACTGTGTGCCACTGAGACAGTATTTACATTCATTGGTCTATTTATATTAACTGAATAGATACCATGACCTCAAAATGAAACACACTGCCTTCATAAGAAACTGACTGCTCACACTCCAGTATGTGCCACCAAACTGCATTGTAACTTGGATGCACACATTTTTGTACTTTGGCATAATATTACACACCTATACAATTGCAAAGCACAGGAAAATGAAAGTCTTTCTTTAACTAATATGCCTCATGTCACGGGGTCTCCCATTTCTGCACCTATGCTACGGAAATAGCATATGCAGCACACACTTTTACTGCCATGCACACATCTCCAGTTAGTGGATAAATACAGATTTGAGAACCAGAAAAAGATGTTACAGGCACTGCTCTAATATGTTTTATCTCTGCTTACTGGTGCATTTCAGCTGAAACAAGATTAATCATCACATTAGCTCTGGCACTACCAGCAACCACAGAACAGAGGGAATAACAACATTGTGTAGTAGATTTACCTCCGAAGGGAGCAGAGACATGCTACCTCATGAGGAGAAGACAGCTTGACTGCCTGCACCAAGAGAACTGACTGCAGATGATTTCAGTGAGGCAAGGCACAAAAGTACAATATAGGACTAAAAGCATTCCCAGAAGGAAACAGCATTGGTATTTCCTTGCAGGCCACCTGCTCAGACCTACACCATTCTGCCTATTCAGAGCCTTAGGAGGCAAGAAAGTCCCTCACAAAAGCTGGAAGCAGAGACTGGTTCCCTGGAGCAGATCTGTTTATGGAACTGAGCTGCTCTGGGCTGCCTCAAGTTCATACCTGGTCAAGAAAGTGGCTTCTTAGATAGTCCAGTGCTTGCAGTATGCCGTTAGGCAGTGGGTGGCTTGTTCGCTGAACATTCAGAAGCAAAGGAACCCCAAATACATTTTTGTCCTTGTAGTCAGAGGCTTTTATTTTTTTAATGAACTTTGGTATAGTCCTGAAAACAAAAACCAGTGCATCCAACTTATTAGCTCTTCAGCACAGTTCTGCCTGCCACTTTAGTTACATGCATGGGAAAGGATTTAGTTATACTTGCCACATCCCCAAATTCTGCCACATACCTGTACACATAGCATCATAAGATAGACAGAAAATCATTAAGGGCAATTACGGGAATAACTTCCTCATTTCAAGATTGAAATTGGCTTTAATAAAGCATCCTCATGTGAAATATGTTCCATCCCTTTAAGACACTGCAGGCTTTTTTCACTTCTTTCTATATTCAAGTACCAGATCCCTATCACAAGAAGCTAACTGATATTTCTAAGTCCTATGAGTTACTGACTTTGTCATTGTTTTAGTTCAAACTGGGACTTGATGCTGAAGAGATGGATTCTCAGCCCAGCCAGCTCTCACCTCAGGTCCTGCAATCTCTATGAAGGACCTCTGCAAAGCCTTTAAATGGGCAAATTTAAAGAGGAAACTATAACATGCTTTAAATCAGTAAAAACATGACCACCAGCGAGGAGCAAAAGTGCAGTCCATAGCAGAGGAAATCCTGGAGCCACTGAAATAACCATGAAACTGTCAGCGATTTAACAGGATGAAATTCCTCATCTTGAACATGTGTAATCGAGGCAGACAAGGAAATTCACCTGCTTACATCAAATCTTCTCTTTCCAACACAGGTTGCTTTAATATTAGACAACTTACCAGTTCCAGCCCTGCTTACTGGAAGGGGAGTATCTGTCCATTAAAGCAGTGAGTTTCAACAAAGCCAGCTTTTGTGTCCGGGCTAGCTGGGCAGCTGACTGGCTATCAGTCTGGATGGAAAGGCCTTCCAAGTTCACGCTCTCTTCCACAGACCAGTGCTGCTTCCCATGCCTACGGGATAAATATTGTTTAAGCTTAGGACTATTTCCATTGTCCCTGTTAGTTTTCTGCCTGCATCTGTGAAGCACCTAAGACTCTAAATGGCCTGCAGTTCCCAAACACCATATGGTTAGCTGCATTTAAACAAGGTACTACTCATCCAGGAGGTACTCTGGCAATAAAAAAATGTTTCAATAAGAAATAACAGCAAGCTAGCCATAAAGTCTGATTCAAAATATCTAAGTGCTCATGCAGATCGTGAGCACCCTACGTTCAACAGGGGTCAGAGCAGATGTAGATACCAGAGTGCCTACAGACCAGCAGTGCCTGGCACCAGTGGTGCAGACCCCGCTACCCAGAACAGACTTACTTACGAATACTTTGTTCTGGAAAAGCAATTACATTTTGAGTGGAGAGAATCAATGGGGAAAGGTTCCCAAGGGGTCTACTGGGGAAAGCCAAGGATGGCTGACCTGTTGGTCTTTTTAGAGTCTGTCATGTATGCCAGGTCTGCAGAACTGATCTCCTTGCCCAGTTCACAGCTGCTCTCTCCCTCAGTGTTTGGGAGATCTGCTGTTGAGCCCTCTGTTTCAAGACAGGTTTCCTTAGGTGAGGATGGATACAAAGAGGCCAAGTCACTGGCGAAGTCCGAATCCCCATCATCTGAGAACTTCTCTGTCCACTGATCAACCAACTTTTTGAGACCATTGACATCTTCTATAACATTGTTCAGTTCTGTAAAAACATCATCATCACCAACTTCTATTGCCTCCAATTTATCAAGTTCAATATTGGGCACGTTGTCATATACACTTAGCCTGTTATCTGTGCATGAAAGGGGGCTCCTGGGTGCTTTGGAGTCCTTGGAACTGCTTCTGCTCTGGCTCCTTCTGCACCCATGAAAACTCCCAGTTCTCCAGTTGATGGAAGAGTTGTCTATGGGAGACAGGGAACTGTTCATAAGTGCTTTGGGGAAAGTGCCAGGTTTATGGCCTTGTGGTATTTGAAACATCTGGTTCGTTCGTAACTTCATGTCATTTTTTAGGTTTTGCTGAGATAGATCGTTCCACAGCAAGAGCTTGCTAGAATCCAAGTCCTCTGCACACACCCCCCTTCCTTCATAGTGGCTTCGTGGTTTTATAACAGGACTCGGAGTGCTCACTGTGCTGCTATTTTCAGACTGATTGCTGCTATTGCAACTCTGGGAAGAAAAGGAAGAATTGTTCTTTGTTTGGATGCCAGAGAGGTCAGAAATATTTACACAGTTCAGCATCTTCATCTTTTCTTCATTAAGTCCTTCCAGAAGAACAGGTTCACTTATTATGGGTTTGGCCTTTGACTGACCACTCTTTAAGTTGCAGCTCCTTAAGTGCAACTTCTCCATTTTCTTTAGAAGGCTCTTCCTCTTTTTATATGGTGATTTATCCAAAAGCTTCTCTTCACTGGTGATATTTAAAAATTCACTGAGGGGAGGAGAACAACTAAAGGTAGAGTCCAGTGAAGCCACCTTAACTGAGGAACATCTTGAGGAATTCATGCTGGTTTCCACATCTTCAAAAGGTTTTGGGAAGCTAACAATGTCACTGTCACCACTGCTAGTACTGTGAATTGAGGACACATCATGTTTCTCGCCATGATCCAGAAAGATAGTAGCCTCGTTGCTGATGCTCTTCAGTATTGGACTGCCTGGGACTGATGCACTAGCACTTTCCTCTCCTGGGAAACCTTCTAGGCTCTCAATACGAGACCATCTCTGACTGCACCTCTCATAAGCCCATTTGTTACTTATTGCACAAGGTTCATCATCTTCAGAGTCATCACTCTTAGAAGGAAAAAAAAAGTACAGTTCAAGGGCAAAGTTTGGCAAACTTTAAATTATCAAAAAATGTAACAAAAAAGGAGACTTAATTTTTCTGCCTACCTCCGAAACCCCCAAGACCAACATATGGAAATGTAACCATTCAGTTACTGAAGGTCTGCCCTGAGCTCTGTTCTGTTAGTTGAAAAACATGCTGACAAATTACTCCCAAGCATGCTGACTAATCTGGTAAGTTTACCAGAGGAAAAGATAACAGACTTGATCTGAGGATGAAAAATTCTGTTTTGCAGCAAACCCAGAGGTTTTGAAAGATAATTGTATTGGGTTTACAAGGCCTTCCATAAAGCCAAACAAATAAAACACTCTTTCACGGTTCTGTGACCAAAACTCATGCATTTTCAGGTAAAGAAGCATTTGGCTGTGGGACTGTGGCAGCATCAATATCTGGTGCACCTTCTTGGAGACCTCGGCCTCACCGGCCATTTGCTCCAGGTGCTCCATTTGCTGTATTGTCCCCACTCAAGTGAGCGCCTGGCCAGCAAACTGTTAGAGATACAGGAATGACCTGCCTCTTCTCTGTGGACCCTCTCTTGCCCCATTCTTTCCTGACGGCAGAGTGGAACTTTCCAAAAAACTAGACATTTTTCCAAAAGATGACATTATTTTCTTGCTAGACCTGCAATTAATCTATGGTACCTAAGAGGTTTTACAATCCTGGTGTTAACCAGCCAAGATATGGCTATAACTCTTTTATCTACAGTACTTTTTTGCAGGAGAGAACAAAGCCAGTACAGCTAAAACCTACCCAGCTTCTATTGGCTGGACATTTGACATTGGCTGACACTATTTGGATTGTCCATTTTAATTTCTTATCCTTTGTTCCATCAGTAAGAGTGAAATTTCACTTTCAGGCCTTAAATAAGATACAAAACTACTTAGGAAAGCAATAAAAGGCAGGCTGAGGTGGGGCCTTGGTGCAACTATTGGACAGTAATGTGTGTCAAATTATTTTTTAAAACTGTTTCAAAACCCACCCCTAACCTACCTTACAAAGTTACAAAATGAACATTACATAATTTCAATCTCCATTACTATGTTTTTCAGTGGAAAATGCAAATGGAAGAGCTTTGCAGGATGGAAAACAATAGAAAGAAGAGTTCAGAAATTGATCCTTTATAGATCTTTTAAAAACAGGGGTTTGATATAATAGCTAAACACATTTTTAATGAGAAAATTAGCTGTATTTTATAAACATACCTGTGTCCTCTGACGGCTTATTTCCACTTTCATTGATGCACACCTGTTCAATGTGTTCAACCGTCTAAGGTACAAGAAAAAAGACAGAAGTTTTAAATTTAAACTATTTTATTTCTTGAAAACAAACACGCATCAAACTAGCTGTGAACTTCTACTATGGAGTCTTCATTATTGGTGTCAAAGACTGACATTCTGTTAGAGGTTCTCCATACATTTTGCCAAAAACAGCGCCAACTAACAACCCCATGATGTTCACAGTTCCATTTCTGTCATCTTAAAGTTAGAGAAGAGGACCATAATTAATCAGTTAATTAAAAATCATATGATGAGCTTTAATGATTGTGCAAAACTGTATATTGTTTTAAGATTTTGAAAATGAAAGGAACTATGAGTGGGCTTCTTAAAAAAATGTTTAGAAATGAAGACATTAACCTGTATCCTTGGAAGGCCTTTATTATCTATCATTTTAATTAAAACTTGTGGAATCAATAAGGCCCAAACTGTCAAACAAATATGTGGCATCAACAGGGAAGCACACTGGCAGCCTTCAAGGAACACTCAGGACAGAAGTCATATCAAGAAACAAAATGTACCCAAAGTTCTCTAATATCTGCTGTGCACTAGAGATGTATCTGCAAACAGCTCCTGTTGGTGCTCCTGTTACAAGCAGAATTTGAATTCAGGTGACCTAACACTACAGAAAAGGACCAAACCACTTTGCCAGAAGAGGAACTTTCCAGTCCCTTAAGAGTTAGAAATTCTTATTGCGTCCCTTGGATCAGCCAAGCGGTGTGGCATGGATAGTCTGGAGTTCACTTCACCTGCTAAACAATCTCATAATGAGCAGGCTTCAATAACTGCAGTAAGTAGTAAAGTAGAATCCTCTGCACTATCCTGGCACTCTTATGTGGGGAAAGTCCAAAGAGCAACGAGTTTGACTTCACACTGACGATGCAATTTCACTTGTGTGCTGTGAACAGCTGTGGCAAAAAAATAATTTCAAATCAATACCTTTGCTTCTCACTCAAAAAAATATTCAGGAAAACAAAACAGAAAGCGTATCTCTTGTGCAGATCATTTTTGCTGTTTATCTCCTGGAAGAGCTCTGGGGAAGCTCACTAGTCAGAGGAAATCCCTGCAGTCAGTAACATGCAATTCTAAAGAGCAAACTGTCATGCTACCATATGCTTGCAGGGAACTGATTATCCTTTCTCAGCCTGCAGACATTTCACATTTCAGAAAATATAGATTTGATGCTCAGTAGAACGTCACTGAGACCTTAGCTGAAGAAGACGTGCAGACACACGCTTGCTTTACCTTTAAATCCTTAAAACAACCAACTTAGTGGTACTAAAGTATGTGCTTCAGTGTTTTCCTTCACTTGTAGCATTGGTGACTTTGACAGTCTCTGACAAAAACTAAGGCATGAAAAGATGAATCACAAATAACTATGGAGCCTGGAGGTATTAAAGATGATTCATAATTAATGTTTACCTGAATAGTGATTCAATCGCATCGCCATCTAAAAATTCGTGATCTTTCCTCACAGTTTTTATATCAATAGGAAACTGCATATCTGTAAACAAAGAAGATGAATCTGAAATCTGAGTTATAATTGCAAAGACTTTATTGCAACATATCTATCATAAGTGAAATAAATCTAAGTCTATTTCTATAGCTATATATTCACACAAATGTCCTTCAAGTGAGGATCAGTTCCTTAGAGCAAATCTAGGTATCTGCTTGCTATTAGCTACAGGTAGGCAAGCATTTGCTGCATTTCCAGGAGCTTGCAGTGACTAAGTACTATAGCCAAGAAATACAAAATTAAAGTTTTGCTTTGGTTAGGTTCTCTGCACCTTCTGCCTTCAAGTACAGTATAAAACCAGGAGTATTTTACATGAGCTTTTGCTGATGGTAAGATACAACGCAGCATGTGACATATGCTCCTTGAGGTGTAGTAAGCCTGACAAATCATGCTATGCTTGAAGCTAATCAACACACCAGCTGAAGAGTTTGATGATCCAGCTTCTGAGATTTAGCCTTGCAGATGAGGGAACCAGTGAGATCCATCAGTATTTTCTTGGCTTACTTTTAAACTTAACTTACCTAGTCAAGTCAGGACACTGCATAAACAGCAAGGTAATACAGAGGATTTGTTACCCAGAAGCATGACAATGTACACTTCCAACAAACTGTAAGATTGACAGCTTATGTAATAAAATCTGTCGTAGTCAAATGGGAAGCATTTCCATGAGACACGATGTTTCGTAGTATACAACTTTGAAATTTGGCTCTATTGCTTACTTCCAATTTTTAATTTTGCAATGAACAGGGGAGGTGGGAATGAGAGCAGGCAGAAGTTACTGTTCGTTCCTTTAATTGTAGTTTTTGATAAAATCTCTCTCAAAAATAGATTAGCTTTTGTTACATTCAATGTTTGTAACAATAAACATATTTTAAAGAAGAACAGTTTTAAAGTATAAGCACAAATGTCTGAAAATTATACAAGTTCTCAACAAGTCCCTATCTCCCCCACAAGTAATAAGCACTCTTAGTAGCTTTAACAACATGAAAACATGCTGAAATTGCATTGTTTGACTGTGGCTGGCTGCTTCTGAGTATCTGTTTTAAGAACTTATGATTGCAAGATGATTTTTCCAACATTCTTTTTCAACAGAAAACAAACTTGCTCAAGACCACAGGCTGGGGAGCCTTAGATGAGTGTTGGTTGCAATCAGTGAGTTGGAAAAAAAACCCCAATGCTCCAAGAAAAAGAGCCTGAGAAAATTATCAGCAACTAAAAATCACAAAAGCAGAAATTTGACTGAGTTACAGTCTGACAATAACCAGGAAAGATATGGTCCTTTACAGAATTCTACTGAGTCCATGCTAACCTAATTAAGGTGTCACTTCTGCAAGAGCACACACCAGGTTATTATTTTTCTACAGGTTTGCATGAAGATATTACAGAATTTGGAAGTGCTTCCATCAAAAGTGTCAGGTTCTGAAAGATTATTTATGTAAACAATTCTACTTGAATTCAGTGCCAGCTGCTTTACAAGTCTTCGGGATCATACCTTCAAATAGCTGAGCATACTGGGGAAAACCAGCCGCTCTCAGCCAGTCGCAGGCTTCTCTGGCTTCAATTTCTGCAATGAGAACATAAAATCGTTCACTTACAATGCTCACGAGAGTTAGTGCTTTCACAATATAACCAAGCTAAGTTTATCTGGTGGATTCTTAGAGGATCTTGTATATGAATGTTTTGTTAGTATATTACTAAAAAGAAAGAAATTCTTGAATCTGACACACTTAAATGTACATAGCTCTGGAGCAGTCATTCCAACATAGGGTAGATAGCAAACATACGAGAGTCTAGATCTGAGCACATACGTGAGATGTCATACATCGGTGTACATCAGCTACCCCTGAGATTTGGACAGTGAAGCATCTGTTATATGTCAAAATGATTCACCAGAGGAGGGTGTATGATACACGTCTGTGCCCTCACACAGCAAAGCCCATTCATGCATTCCAGTTCTGAGAGATGGTGATAAGACACAAACAAATCCTATAAATAAACTTAAAATGCTATCACAACATTAATAACACTGGACACAGCCTAAGCATTCCCAGAATAAGAGTTCTCAGGAGTACCTGTTGCTAGGGTCTATCAATATTTATTTCCTTGCCAACTACCAACACAACTTGGCAGTCACTTCAGCACAGCAGATGTCAAGAATTAACTGCTCATTTTGTGACAACTCATAAAGCCCTATGGCCAATACGGTAACATTCCTACAGGAGCAGGAGCAGAATGTAACTTCACAGAATCACAGAACACTCACCAGATGCCTCAAAAACATAAACATGTTTAGCATGAGTACATGCCAGCGGGCTCTAAACTCTGCAAATGCTAGAAATTACTGGGTCTACTGAAGAGGAGAGGATTCCCATACTACAGTTTTTGTATGTCTGTGTGTACTCCAGCACACATTACAACACACACCAAACAAAAGGCAAAGACTTCTTTGACAGAAATGTTTTAAAAGTACATTAAAATCAAGCATGCTCAATAGAGAGAAATGTTTTTAAAGCACCTTAAAATGTAGCTTGCTAGGCTAGAGGAACAGACCTGTTTCGTAAAACTATTTTCTTTACACGTACACTCAAAGATTAAGATTCCAAGGCACTTCACATACATACCTATTCAAATTCATTGCTTCCTTTGCTCTAACTTCTCAGTTGTAAGTAAGTCATCAGTGTAACAGACTGAAGAAACTCATCAAAAAACTTACAGAACTTCCATGATTTTATTATTCTACTTCTAAACTTTAAATTATTTCCATTATCACTTGATTCATGTGGACAATGCCATCCGTAACAAAGGCTTTCCTGCACAAAACTCTATGGCTTTTTCATCTGAGAATAAAGTGATACCACAGGATGATAAGGATATTTCTACATAAAACAGATGCATGACTCCTTTTTTTTTTCCAAACTGCAGAACAGAAACTAATTTTTTCCACAATAGCCTCTATACACTATGCCTACATTTATTACTATACTTAGTGCCATAATTTATCATAATCTTTATCATAACACAGCATTTACAGAATACTAAAACAGAGGACTGATAAAACACAAGCATTGTACTCACAGAGCAAAACAGTAAAGAAAAAAAATCTAACACTAGTCTAACACTAAAAGTCTTCACAAAGATGAAGTGATTTTCACTTAGAAAAACCTAGTAGACTCACTCAACCAGCTCAGCTGTGGAGAAACTATAGCTGTCCTCGTTCCAGACCTCACTTTAAACTAGTCAACTTGAGCCTGTGCACAGCTTTTCCCAAGCTCACACAGGAGAGTGAGTTGAAGCTTCCCCAGTTCCCAACATGTTAAAAGTACAACTCTATTTTTAGAGCAAACCAAGCCATGAACAGTGATGCAAATCAGAACAGGCTAGAAAATATTTTGCAGCTAGTGACAACATTTTCAATGAATATGACTGAAAATGCAATGACATTCTCACACTTGGAGGTGGCCTCTTCCATAAGACAAGGACACAGGAGCTGGGGGGATTTTCTTTGCTAATGTAAATCTTCAGTCCTTTTAATATTCTTTTGCACAGTCCCATGTTGCAATGCCACTGCTGTGTTAGGAGACAACACATGAAGCACTAATAAGTTCTTGGCCTGCATGTCTAGAATTATTTGGAATTAGATTTGCTGCAATTAATTCACTGTTAAAATAACTACCAAAAGTGTCCTACTGACACCACTGTATTTCAGGGGTGTCTATGCTGCCTCCTCCCAATTCTACTGGAAATTGAAATCATAAAGGGAAAATGGATGCTTAGGAATTTTACTCTGATGAAAGGAAATTCCCAGACCAGCCTGTATTACTATGATAATGATCAATACGAGAGGAGGAAATAAAAAGGAAGTAAGAAATAATTGCTCAAAAGGAAGTAACTGCTCTCCATAGGGCTGCACTCAGTACTGACGTGCAAGACTACTTTGCTTTTATGGCATGTGCAGCCTGAAGGACAAGTGAAAACTCATTAGACAGTAATGGCAGAATACAGATGAAGCACCCCAGCAGTGCACTCCATCAGGGACCCCAGAGAGTTCTTAAGATCTGGGAATAAAAGACACAGATACATAAAAGAAGAGCAATAATCATGAGTAGCATTAATAGCTAGCACTAACATACCCACCTTGGGCAGCAACTCTTATAAACGTGCAACAGGTACTTATAAATCCTGCCCTAATAGAAGTGCTAAAGTAACGATCACAGTTCTGGCAACTTGCATGATGCTTTAAGGCATGCATTTAAAAGTGGCCAAAGTTCAGTTTCCTATGCAAGATTTCTTCACGAAAAGCAGAGACAATCTTCTTGTCTCTGCAAAAAACCCCACTATTTTTTTGGCAAGACAAATAGTACAGATGAGCCATTTGTGCAGAAGACCCATTCCTAGCTTCTAATCCTAGCTTGGCTTCACAGCCCATCTATTCCACCTCACCATGCAATGATGACATGCACCTTCCCAGCCAGCCTCGCTGACTCGTTAGAATTTGCTTTCCCATTTCTATAGCTGCACAGTCACTACAAAAGAATCTTCCATGTTTACCGACCAACCTTTAAAACAGATGTACTAATAAACACAAGCTGATAGCAATTGCTTCATTCTTCTTGATGTTAGAATAGCTGCTCAGATGCTTGTTGGAGAGAAGTTATCTCTTCCTGAACAGAAACTGGAAATGGGGGAGCCTTCAGAAGGCCGGTAGGGAGCAGCACCCCCAAATACTATTGCAATTGCAGCATATCTGCCTGTGAGCTACATGTCATACAAGATGACAATTTTTTAACAGATCTTTCGGGTGCTATCTGTGCAACTGAAACAGCAGAGCAACCTAAGCATGTCACCTCCCTCTCATGAACTGATTTCATAATTAAGCAGATGAAAAAAAAATTCATTTCCTCCAAAGCTTAATATTCTATCTTACATTAGAGGCTGTCAGCAAAATTTCCACGCTGAGCCAGCTGTTTCCCCATGGGCTATGATCGGTTACTACCAGATGTTTATGAGAAACAATACACAAGTACGTGACCCGTGCAATCCTATGGCTGTCCTATGTTACACAGGTCCATTCTGTGCTGAAGATGATTCAGTCCAGTCCCACTGAAAACAGCATTCAAAACAATGGCTGTGCCACAGCCTGCCTGTCCCAACAACCCCCAGCAAACCTTGCCTTCCACAGCTGCTGCTCCTTTTTCCCCGCTGTGGTGCCATTCTGTGCTCCACTGCCCCCTTCTCTCCAGAGCCCCAGTATCTACATTAGCTTGGCTGACACATCCTCTCCTTCATCCACTTGGGCTTAAGACCTGAAAAACTGTGTTCCCCCATCTGAGCACTATGCTGTTTGCAGACTGGAGAGCAAAGCCAGGCTCATCAGGCACTTAGAAACCAGATGCTACCACGTGTATTAAATCCCTATCAGAATGAACATCAATGTTAACAGGAATGCTTGCAATAATGAAAAGACATCTGTGCTGAGATTTAGGCATTCTCTCTGAGATGTCTTCCTCACAAGAAGAAGCAGTTTCCTAACAACAAGGGAGAGGCAGCAACTGAAACCAACAAGAAGCTGTATATGAAACAGGCCAGTCAGTCTTACCACAAGATGATCACAAACTTCAACTAGAGTATCAAATTGTGCTTCAAATTTTTAAAAATACTTCCTTTAAATAAAATGAGAGGATACAAATTTCTATTTGAAAGCATAAGTACAATGAACCTTAGTCTCAGGATGCAGCACTTCTCAGTTGCACAGATCTGCCACCAGAGTAGGAGTCCTGTTTTTTTCCTTCCCCCTGACTGCAAGTTCCTACCCCTCCTCACCGACACCACTAAGCCTGTGCGAGCAGGCCCGGCCAGCCAAACTGGCAGGAAACGATTCACTTCTTTTGGCATGATCAGGTTGGTGATGCTTTAGCTTTCTGAGTTGGCTACCACACGTTCAGATGAGCACCAGTGGCAAGACAAGGGCAGTGGTAGGCACGTGCAGGGAGAGGCATGGGAACATGCAACTGCCCACCGGTGGCCAGCAGCCCTTAGGCCAGTTCAGCGTAGTATAGAACCTTAGCCTAAATGTATCACTTTCACAGAGGTCTCATTGTAGCTCTCCTATTTTCAAAGTATTTTTTTTAGGATATTTTTAAAAAACATGGTAGATGCATTACTTTTACTTCTATCTTCATACAAAATAGTCTTCCAGTTTTTGAAAGGTAAGAATCTCATGGTGATCAGGTCTTAATTCATTAGAGGGATTTGTGTTTAAGTCTGAATCGTCTAAAACCATGCCAGTGAGCAAACAGTTTGGGAGGTTTTCTTGCTGTTTGCAGCACCTCTACATTAGTTACTCCAGAACCCTACTTGTCCACTTTTCTGTAGTATGCAAGTGCAGTGCTTGCAAAAAGGAACAGATTCTTCTCAACATGCCCAGCTAGGAGGCACTCACATAGCCTCTCCTCCCCATGCCATGCAAGTACAGACAGGAGAACAGAAAAGAGGGTAGAAGTGACTCCAACTTTATTTGACTACATATTACACCAATCTGAAAGGAAACAGAAAAAAAATCCAAAGAATTTTGTTCTTTCCCAGGCTCTGTCATTATATAGGAAATTTTTTTTTCCACATGGCACTAATCCTCCTACAACAGCAACAGACAAGCAGACGCCCAGAGCCCCCGGCTCAAAACCTGCTTGATTTGGCACAGCACAGCCAACTGTTCCAGCACAGCAAGATGCTGCTGCCTCCTCTCATCACCAACAATCCCAAACTATCGTCCCCCTCAGCCTCTTCCAGAACTGGAGTCAACAAGCACCAGGCATGCTTGGCAGCCACACGTCAAACTCTGCAATGCATTTTTCCTACAGCTCACGAGCCGTTGTCTGTGAGCTGACAAGTCCTTTTATGCAGTGACTTAGATCCTGTCATTATTGGTTGTGCTGGCAGTGGTGGAAGCGACAAGGCTTTTCAGGGTCCATTCGGAGATAAAATTATGAGTTCCCCATTGCATCTTTCTGGTCTGTGTATCTTCCTGGGGCTATAAAAAAATTGTATTACTTCCCTATGACTTACAGCTGCTAATAAGGCATTTCATTTTATATACACTCTATGAAAAATGCATTTGCTGCGCTAGAACTATGATCTCCTGAGGATGTTCAGAACTGCATTATACCTGCGACAGGATTTTCAAGAACTTTTTTTTCTTAAGTTATCTCCTCTTACTTAAAGAGAGAGTATGAACACGTTGCTTACGCAATGTTGAAGGCCCAAAAGCGATGCTTTCAAAGCAGGGTGTTTGCACTGACCAGGGTAAGCAGTCAGGGACCTGTAAAACTGTCAAACTCTCCAAAAGCTGAGATGGATCATAAATAAGTGGAAATTTTTATTCCGTTGTCCCTTGTGCAATGCAAAATAGAAAAGCCTAATTGTACTTTATTAACCCACTGGAGAAAGAGAAAAAAAAATTATTACTTGGAATTTTTCCAGGATAATTTAGGCTCCATGCAGATAGTGAATATAAATGTCTGGAAAATGAAAAGGCCAAAATATTTGTCCTTTCATTCCTACTTTACTATCATGCTGGTGTTTTGGAACTGCAGCCAACTCTTCAGTTATCACAGCTGGGAACTGCAATGTATCCCAGTACTCTGTGGCAACCTTAATTGCATCTTTATCCAGCTCCTTGGCATTAGCTTCCCAAGCTGATTACTAGGACTCCCAAGCTGACATTAGGATCTTTACTTGGGTCCTTGTCATTAGCCTCCCATGTCAGCTACTGGGACCTAGACAAGTTTAAAGGCAGTTTCTTTGCAGACCACATTAACTAGCTGGACAGTGTTGGCTGATCTTTTAGTTGCTTCTACATAAATTAGAAAAGCTAGTGTTTGCTAGGTATCTAACTCCCATCGGCTTTAGGAGAAATGAGAGTGTTACTCTAATTTCCAAATACACACTTGAAAATTCTTATCCAAGTAAATGGAGCAAGAGACAGGGGATTTAGCTTCCTGCAGTCTAATCCCAGATACGTTGCTTCTCCATGCTTCGGTCCTGCTGGCTGTAAAACAGGAACAGGTACAACACTTCTCTGACGCAGCAGCTCCTTATGGCTGTTTTTTTACAGGACCCCTGTACATGATTGATTGAGAAATAGTTGATGTAAAATTCCTAGGAGGAACTGTAACAGGAAGGGTAACTGGTTGTTTCCAACAGAGCCAATATCAATAAACCTATAGCACACAAGTAGCAAAAACCAAACCAAGCATATTGTCCGTGCTCTTTCATTGTGTAGCACTGAGTTTTCCCTAATTCTGCAAAATGCCAGTAATACCTCTGTGCGTGACATAGGTTCAACCTACACGTTAGCAACTATTTAATCCAACAGAAGCTGGCCAGTAAGAGATTATATTTAAAAGAAATCTAGTTTATCAGCCCTGCTGCGGGTATGCTGTGCTGAGCCTGTTGAGTTTACCTGTTGAGTCCAGGTAAATGGACAAGCTTTTACTTGGTCAATATACCCTGACCAAGCTTGGCTTTCAAAGATATGCAGCAAAGTCAGAAAATCTACCCAGCGTTTCCCAAATACATCCAACTATGAAGCAAAAGCAACAGCTACTAGAAGAGCATGACCTGAAGTGTAGGCAGCCCAGGAACTACCGTCATGCTACCAAAGCAGCAATATTAAAGAGGAACGGAAGGTCTCCGTGGCACCCACCTGAATTCTCGCCCAAGGATGTCATCTACCACAGCTCAGCCGGCTGAGCCCCCCGCGCGGCCTCTCCTCTTAGGTACGGGACCCGGCCTTTAGCGGGCGAACCCCCTTGCCCCAAAGAATAGCCCCCCCGCCTCACCACCCCGCCCCGCCCCGCCGCCTCCCCGGCCCGCGGACAGCTCCGCCCGCCCCGCCCCGCCGCGCCGTCCCGTCCCGTCCCGTCCCGTCCTGCGGCTGCTGGTCCTCACCGGCGGGGCGGGGCGGGGCGGGGCGGGGCGGGCAGCGGAGCGCTGCGAGGAGCGGCGAGCGAGCGGCGCCGGCGGGTGTGCGCGCACTCGCCCTGCGCTCCGAGCTGCGGCCGCTGCGGGGCGGCAGCGGCCGGGCTGGGGAGCAGCCTCGGCCGCCGCGGGTGCCGGCGTCGGTGCCCTTCGCCCGCGCCCTTCGCCCGCATGGCGCAGCCAGCTAGGCGGGCCTGCAGCTGCCTCCCGGGCTCCAGATCGCACCTTTCCTCGGAGCGTGCACACGCTGTACGGCACCCTATTGCCCTCTCCGTCCCGCAGGACGGATGTCTCACAGATAGAGATACCTGCCCACGTTGGGTACCTGGCTATACAGAATGGTTATCTCATTCCAGTTACCGGCATTCATTCAAAGTGAAGGAGTAACTGAAGGAAATAACACTTCATGGCTACGTTGCTGGCTAACCTCAGTGTTTTAACATTTTGCCAATGTTACTTTGATGGATTACTCAAACTTTTACAAAATTAGCTACTGTTCTATTTTTTCCTTCCTAACAAATACCTGCCTCTACCCTGCACCCAAAAATTTAAGACTGGCGTTGCGTCCTGCAAAGGAGATACTGTGCCTAGCAGCAGACTTCTTCTTTTTGACTTTAGAGGGAACAGAAAGGAGCTGGGATCCACAATTACAACCAACCTCTGATCCCAGCTACCGAGTGTGACCCAGCCACAAGACGTGGTTATTGTGTTGCAATTAGGTCCCTCACCACAATAGTTTTCATGGAATAGACAGGACCTTTACTTTTATTTTGCTTATATAGACTTAGTCTAGACAAAAAATAGCTTGTGGTCTGAAAAATTCATATGCAGTTGAGCAATGAATCTGTGTGATTAAAAAACATTAGCACGCCTTGTGACCTTTGCAACTAACTAGATTTCTTTGCATTTGCTGTAGTTCATTGCTGCTATGATTTTATTTTCTGCTTTTAATGATGCTGGTTTACTGACCTAAACTAATACAGTCCCCTCCCCCATGCTCTAAATGTAGATGGTCTATTTTGTCACGTTAAACTTATTTTTAAAAAAAGAAAAACTTTTGAGCTGATTTTTAAGCCAAGATGAGCAACACAAACCCGTGGATTTCAAATAAAAATACATGATCAGCCTTTACAACCTGAACAATCATTGTGCGGGGATACTCAACAAGGTACAGATTGTCATGTAGGCTGGTCTCAGAAGAACATATCAAAAGTATTAATACATTTAAAATTATTTCCCGGGAAGTTAACTTTAAATCACTAATAGTTTTATATCTGCTGGACTGTTAGGCATTACAGTTCTATAGGGCAGACATAAGGGTGGGATGCTGTGTTAATTTACAGAGGTTGAAAGATAATTCAAACTCTATGAACCACTCCAGATAACCGGATCAGGCTCTAAATTTCTGTAGGACAACTTCTTGTAATGTTTAGGCTCTTAACAGCTTGGAGCTTAAAACACAGGAGGAAAAAAAGAGATTGAATGCAGTGGATAAACAAAAATTTTCTATTTAAAACAAGAGTTTTTCTCGATGTGGCTGGTTTTTTTTCATAAACGAAGATTTAAGAAGTGAAGTAGTAATGCATTTTTGTGTTCATTTCATTTACCCTAATCTCATTATACCCTAATGAAGTTGCAATTTATGGGTGTGTTTCATTATCATTAGCTTTGTTTTCTGTATAACAACCAAATGCAAAATTTGCACAGACTTATGATTTATTTTTCATGCATTTGGTTCCTAAACTGGCAATTTGTATGGCACAATAAAAAGATATTTGATATTGGCACTGGGTTACACAATACAAAAGAAATTAAGGTAGTGTGATATATGGCGTCTAGCTATGATTAGCTAAGAAAATGCTTTTTGCCAGACCCACCCAAAGCAACATAAAAAGTACACACCCTGCACTGATTAAATTCTCAGCTATGTGCTTGGGTTAGGGAGACAGAATGTATAATTTAAATCCGGGGATAACATCAGTAAGCTGCTTCCACATGATAGAAATGCTCCAACTAGACCATACAGTTTCTCTTTCCCACTCATTTTCCTTTGGGCATTTGCCATGAGATGACAATGCAGAGCCCTAAAATGCTCATTTGCTCTCTCTTTTAGGTACTTAAGTTACTTTAACAATAAACTTATGGCAAGCTTCCTAGTGTTGTATGGGTAACTGATCAAGAAAAGGCCTACAGAAAAGCTTATGGGGGGACTGCTTCAGTATGACATAGCACTAACTGAAGAATTTCTGAGGGCTTTTCAGGAAGGATTCACATTCCCCTCTCTTGATCATTTTATCCATCTTATAGTACAATGGACCTGGGGGGTCCTTGCATCAGCCTTTGACTAGAGGAGGTTCAGCCCACACATAGTAAGTTCACACGCTACAGAAGCTGGTCCTTAGCACCTATATCTGAAGTAGGAATTACTGTTTTCACAAGTATGTCTGGAATAATGATGCCTCAGTTTCAGAAGAGGCATTTGGGTATTTTCACAGTGTGTCAAACCCTCCACAGCCAGCTGCCTGGCTGCAGACTTGTGGGACTGCTGACGGAGGTTCCCATGCCAGAGGGAAAGATGACAAGAAAATCTATTTCCTGCTCACCTGGGCTTTTCCGTTCCCAGCTCTGCAGCTCACCAACGACCACCCAATAACATTACTACAGCCCCCAAGCTTACGCCTTTCTTTGGGACTGAAGCCTGGAAAATGGGATCTTTTCCCCAAATGGTCATTAGTGCTTGATTTCCTCTTTTCTGGAACCACTTACCCTTGCTGAAGACTCTCCAGAACCTTTCTGATGGGTTGCATTACAAGCTGACTTAACTTGACCAAAAAATCCAGCCATCAGCCTACTGTAGGTCAGCACACATAAGGATTCTGTACTGAGCGTCTCCAAACCAGTTACATTCCACCTTGCTCAAATATGGTGAAAGACAATCCCAGAGCGGGTCATTTTAAACAACTTGAAAAACTAGTGCATGAACAAAATTAATCATTTTTATAAATGCTGCTTCTAAATCCCTCACTCATACTTAACCAAAACTGTACAAAAGCCCCAAGTTACTGAAGTCATTTCAGACAGGCATTGTGCCAAGAAATGGAGTCACATCTCATTAAAGCCAAGCTTCTTGCATATTTTAATTCTGATGTCACTGGAATATTTCCCATGCAAACACATTTACCAGAGATCACCTCATTCCTTTCTTCCCATCGCTCCCTTTTACTGCTTCCCACAACAAACACTTTTCAGGAATCAAAGCTGAATGGAATTTCATTTCTGACTTTCCCTTAGTAAGATCCCAAAGTAATTGTTTTCCATTTTCCTTGCTGATGATCTTGAGTTAACACAGGAGATCAAGAAATCTAACTTCAGGCATCAAGGCATCAAGGAAGATATTCCTATGGAAACAAGTTGTTCAGAGAAAAGCTGCATGATTAATTAATGAGTTAGACAAATTGGGAGGAAAAATGCAGAACAAAACACAGGCAATACATCAAGACAGAGTTAAAAGAGATGAATATTGAAGGTAATGGGGAAGAATTGTCAGTTACAAAGAAGAAAATTAATAAGCTCAACAGAAAAGGATTTTAGATAGGAAATAATCAAATAAAATTAAGAAAAAAACAGGTTAACAAAACCAAAAACTTCTTGACAAGAAAGTCCATTGATTGAAAAGTATTTTCCCAAGGACAAAGATTGAAACTTTATCATCTATGACGCAAGGCAGATTACACAAACTGCTAGTATGTGTATTTCAGGGAGCAAGATGTATGAGTGAAAACCTGGGCTGCGTGACTATTTTTCTTCTCTTGTGACAAGAATAAGCTGAATAAAGTATTTAACCTTGCTTAAAAAGAGGAAAATAATATCGTTAAAAATAGATTCTTGGATACACTAAAGTGATGTTGAGGCGAAGATAAAACATTAACCCATCATATTATAAAAGTAGCATCTAGTTATCATTCCAGTCTTTCTGTCAGAAAGCATCTGTGTGAGAACAGAAGTATGAGAAAATAAGCAGTCAGTGGCCCCCTGAAATTAACAGCAGGTTTTCCCCTGAAAATCAAGATAAAATGGTGTGGCTCCAAGTCAGTCAAAAAGCTGTTGCATTACAGGAAACATATCCTCATGGTTTGTCCAGGCTGTAGTCATTCAAAACCACTCAGACCTGATTTTTACAGTCTTCACCATCAAAATCTTAAAACATGACTAAATCTTTTAAATAGTTTTCGTAGTATTTCATAGTATTTCCTCCATCTCCCAATTAACTGTGCTTGGCTGGGACCTTTGAGTGAAACCTGCAGCAGATAAAGCTCTCACATTTCCAAGCTCACCTAGGAAACACAGACCTGAAATCTAGATATACTCCTGCTATGGATTTTGGTCCATGACAAGGTCAGGTAATCATCAATTCTAATTTTTATGTCTTCCTTTCCAAATGCAGCCTTCAACAATTAGGTCACAACAACCCACAATGGTAGGAAATGTACCCCTTACCTCTTCTAGAAATCCCCGCAAAATAAAAACCAGGGAGAATTCCCCTTCTAATACCTGATACCAGAACTAAAATAGAATAAAACACAAACCCTTTTTTTAAAGGAAAAGGTAAAGCATCCTTGTTACTCCTGTATCCCATAGAAGAAGTCGGTCCTTTTATATGGCTGTTTACCTGCTGCTACAATAATCATAACTACTCTATGCTGTTAGGAAAGGAAATATTGTGGAATTGCTGACCCTGGAAAACAGCATGGAGTGTTGCCTTGTCCAGCAGGTGACAATGACTTAGTTTGATCTTCACTCCTTTAAATCCCTATGCTCCTATTTCCATTAAAATTGTGCAATCTGTTTTTCATAAAGCAGGTCAAATCTCAAGCTGGAACTTAGCTTTTGTCTTCTGTTGTTAAAAGTAAAGCATTTTTTAAAGAGAAAAACACTGTGCTGTCACAATGAATTCCAGGGATTTTTCTCAAGGAACTTTTATGGTTAGACTAAACAAATTGAAGAATTCTTCCAGAACTAGTGAAGTTCCTAAAATGTGAGTGAGAGAATGTAGCAACAAAGAACATAACATCTTGTTTCATAGATTCACCAAGAACATTTAACTTGAAAAAGCTCAGGAGAAATGTGCTTGTAGTGGGGGCGTGGAGTTCCCTGAGGAGTCTCCCCTCCAGGGATGTATATCCACGTCAAACCTTCCTGCCTGGGAACAGCGCATGGAAGAGTTTAACTGCCTGGTGCAGAGAACAGGGTACCCAGAGCAAAATCACAGCTTTGACCCCCTGCCAACTGAGAAAAATGAGCAAACACTTTGATTTTCTCAATCACTTTTCTTTTTCTCCTATCTCAAGAGCCAATCACAACGGCAAAGGTAACACTAAAGGCAGAGCCACCAACACTTCTGAAGTCTTGCATAAAAGCATTAACACCACAGAGTATTGGCCCACATGCTTGAGGAACACAGCTCCACAAAATTTGTCTTCACAAACAGAAGTCTCTGAGGAAGGAAAGCACTCAACTACCTGATAATGCAACCTTGAAGGCTTAATTTCAGTTCTTTCTACCAAAATGTAGTCAATGTTTTGGATAAATAGAATTGGTTTCAAAGCATACTGAATTCAAGTTAACACCAACTTCTAACTGTTGAAGCTTAAAAAAAAATCATTTTGCATAGCTTGCAGAAAAAAATATGGTTGTTGCTTGTAAATTCTTACTTTTTCTACTTGCAGTAAAGTATCCTCTCTGAAAAGTTTTGCCATCTCTGTTGTTAAAGTGCATTTCTAGAATCATAAGAATACTTTTGCTTGGTTTATTTACACTCCAGCTAGAGAAGGCTCTGCATAGTGGAATGAATAAGTTGTTGAAATGCTCCTGAGGAAGCTTTTAAGTCACACCTATTTATATTTGGACCTAAGACGTTTGGGAATAGATGACTTTTAACTCTTTTCACATGCACCACACATGGGCCCTTACAGATTCCCTGTCATTAATGCTTGTTTTTTATTCAAAGTAGTATTATTTCACAAATTACAAGATGCTTTTCCCAGCAAAGCAATCATGCTGGGCTTTGCTACTCTCCATAGTAAATTTTTGAAGCAATAATATGTTCCCTAGAAAGAAACCCTAGAGGGGTTTCATGTGAGAAACAAATCCAAAAGCGCAAGCCACGGCATAGCCTTGGAGATGTGTGCCAGGTCCTGTTCAGGCACTAGCGAACGCAGTGTCCTGCCTCGGTCAGTGGTGATCATTGCCAAAGACATTACGTAAAATGGGAGAGCCGGAAGATTGCATCGGAGGAGACAAAACATCAAGAAATGTATGAAGCTCCTCTACTTAATATGTGTGGAATTGTATGGAAAAGTATCTTCTTTCAACTCTTCCCACATAAGAAGCCCACAGATTGTAATTAGCTTTCATTCACAAAGCTTTCTTTCACAACCCCTCAGCCCACTGCTACTTGGATACAGCTACACAACTCTGCCGACAACTACCTCCTTGGATCTGTCATCTGCTTCTGTCAGGTAAGCCCGATGGGACTCTGACCTGGAAGTGGTGATGAGTGATTTGTCAGATACCTGGGCATGCCAGTTCTGCACAGAGATGGGGATTGTTGTATTTCCCTGGCACAACTGCTCAGATTTTCAATATAATGCCCCACTGCTGGTGAAAATTTTTTTGTGCTGGTTGTGCTGAGTCCACCAGACACAAGTTCAAAAAAAAAAAAAAAGGAGGAAGGAAATCTAGCAGCAAGTGGTCATTCCTTGCCCAAATTACCAAATTCACTTTGATTACCTAATACAGACACACTGGTATAAATCATACTCAACTGGGGGGGGGGGGGGGAATAATAATAATAATAATAATAATTAAAAAATCAGAGCTTCTAGTGAACTAGATGGAGTTCAACACAGCACTCAGCTGCCACTGTTCAACATTTAAATTTTACATGGAGGAAGAAGTTAGGGAAAGAAACAGCTCATCTTTGTCTCAAATCTGAGATGCAGTCTATAGTCAGCGATGTCCTATGTCTTCTGAAGTGATTCTGAAATCTATCCACCCACCGACTCTTCCCAGGGGCACCCAGCCAACAGCACATTTTTTCAACTTGGAGTGACTGTCAGTTCAGCAGCAGAGAAAACAGACTCAGAGAGAACAAACTCACCAGGACTTTTTGAGCTATTTAAGTAAATAAAACCAGACTGCCCACTCTATGTCTTACCAACATGCCTCCAAAACGGCTGAGATTTAAGCATGAATGGATGATCCATTCTAGAAATGACACTTTGACACTTGGGAAATAAAACTTTTTGTATAAAATAACTAACAAGAATCACTTCTATACCACTGTGTCCCTCTGCCACATAGATCAGGCCTGAAGATGTAAAGAAAGTCCATTCTAAACTGTTCCTTTCCCAACCCAAAGGCAGTGCGAGCTGCGTGACGCCAGCGCTGATGCCACAGAGGTTGTGTGCAGACACTAACGCTTCGGATGGCAGCACCACCACTGCACCAGGGTTTGGGCTTGGTACGCAGGGAAATGGTGTCACAGATGAAAATTCCTCAAGAAATTGCAGCGTGCCACCATCCCTCGTTAAGCAGGTGATGTAACATACAGACTGACAGACAGCCAAATCTTTCCCTCTGGAGTTCAGACATCGCTGTGATATTGCTGTGAACCAAGACCGAGTTAAATAGGATCTGTATCCAAACTCTGTCAGTCTTCGTTCTTGAAAAACAGCTGTTTCTTGCTTGATCAGAAAAGCAGAATAGTACCTTGTGCTTATTTTTCTTCCTGTCTTCATTATATCTAAGCCATTGAAGAAAGCGGCTGGACAGAGAGTTCCTCAAAGATCCGGTGGATGCTCTTTCCAGCAACAAATCAAAGCAGCTGGACAGGTCAATTTTTTGCCAATCGGCCAAAGTCAGTACCTCCTAATTTTAGCAGATTGATTTTACACATGAAAAGACAGTTGCTGGTTTCTAACCATATGTCTTAACAGCTCAGGAAGCAGTAATAGGCAAGTGCCGTACTAGGTCAAAGACTATTCCAAGCTTATCTGTACATGCAGTCAGATCTGCTTGGTTGGAAATCTCCTGAGAACAGGTTTGCTTGTGAGTTTTTCCAAGAACTTCTTGCTTTTTGAGCTAAATAAATGTCACAGAATTAAAAAGACATCTGAATTTCAGTATTTTGGAACTGGTGGTCCAGTATTATTACCATCAATGTGGTATTGTCATCAATGTGAGCAATGTGATGCAAAGGAAAATGTAGTATTTTATTACAGGAGAGCTACAATAGCTCACATGAATAAGAAGCACTAGAATATATAAACTTTGGAAATCTTGATAATTTATTGGTGAAATTGCTTATTAGAATAGTAAAATCTGAAAGGTAGTGAGGTTTTGATAGAATACCGATTAAACAGATTTAACAAATACTTGCTTGAATTCTCCACAGTAGTTCAGCTTGGCCACGTTCACATCCTTGTTTCATTATTTTCAAGCATTTGTGAAACCATAATTTTGTTCAGATGAATAACTGGGGACCAATAGATCTTACCTACAGCTAGCAAATCTGCTGTTCAGTATGAACAACTAATATCACAGTGACTTCGATCAGTTTGCATTCCCCCATAGGCTGAAAATATTTTCAAAGATATTTGACCAATCTATTTCCAGGAATGTGTCAACAAGAGAGAAGAAAAAAAGTGTGGTGGTTAATTTGAGCCAAATCTATCATTATAGATTATGGACTGATTTTACAATATAATTTATGTCATTTGCTATTTTCCCAGCTCAAATTTATCATCAACAGATAATTCTTTGAAATCTTTGAGACCTTTCCAGAAAACTCCGCAATTCTTTTTCTGTGGTTTTTTTTTCCTATGCACTCTTTTCTATGACATATGCTTAAACTCTTCATTTGAATCACTAATATTAGGCCTATAGTAAACTTCTGAAAATGCAATAGCCATTTGGGAGAAATAATATCCAAAAGACTTCAATAAATAGCCTCAATAAATTCCATAAGTAGATCTAGCATTTTCATCTGAAAAGCAGAACAGCTTGTATCTGGACCTCAGAGAAGCTGAGATTCATTTTGGCTTTTCACTTTGGCACTTTAAATGAGAAGAAGATGTCAAAGAGAACACAAATAAAGCAAACAATGCGGGGGGGGGAAGGGGAGAGACGACAGATCAGAATCTGTAAGGCAAAGTGTAAAATTGCAGTAGTAACTTGTAAATCCATTTTGAAAATGTACAAAATGTGCTGTCTAGACAGGTAACTACACAGGATCTCCTGTTGCAGCCATTATATGGATTGTGACAAGAGCCAAGAAACAGGTCAATATTCTGAATGCTTTAAAAATAATTTCCTTTGCAACAATTCTAAAAAGTGGAAAAACCTTGGAAAGATGACAGTGGTGCTCTAATCATGTATCTCATTTTTACAATAGGTCTGGAATTGGCATCAAGTCGATTTAAAGGCAACATAAAACTAGATTCAAACGTTATAGTAGGCTCAGCCTCTTTAACAGACTATAATGTATCTCAGCAATGCCTGGTAGCTTATTTTAATCTCTACATGGCAATTGTTTATTGAAAGAAGAGAATACACTTCACATATGAAACATTTTATGAATATTTTAAAGCTCATTGAAAAATATTCAATATAATTAATAGATAATGTCCGGTGCTCACATCTATCACAGGAATCCCATTTCCACTCTGTCCAGCACCCAACTGTCCTGACCTAAAATGTTCCATCTAATAATATTGAGAAGAAACTGCTGAAAGGCCTTAATCAGGTTGGATTGTAAATTCATTCCCTTAAGCTTCCTAAAATTTAGTTTCCTAAAAATGCAGATGGGCACCAAGCAGGGGAAACATTGAGAGAGCCTAAATATCTCAAAACTGGGGCAGGGATGCCTGGCAGCCCCAGCACAGTTTGCCTGTCCTCCAGGTCCCAGAGAGCATTTCTGCTTGCACATCCACGCTGCCCCAGGTACCAAGCACCAGGATGTGCCGAAACCCCGGGCAGCAGCCCCCCACCCCAGCTGTGGACCTGCCGGAGGGTGGCTGAGCATCCCTCCAGCCAGGCTCAAGGCCAGTTGCGGCTGCTCAGAGCCACTGAACTCCCTCGCCTCAGGCCCCACGTGCACTGGGGCTTTCTGATGGGGGACTAGTTTTGCTCTGTGTTTTATGGACCCCACGTGTCTCTCGTCAGAGTTTAAGTTGTGTACATAACTCATGCTGACCTCTTCCTTCTTCACCGAAGCACTCATCTGAGCCAGATATCTGTCGGGCGTCACAAGGCTGCTTATTTGACGCACTATTTTTAAATAACTCACAAATATTTAAACAACATTTCACTCAGCATTACATGTTTGGAAGACATCAAGAAGTATCAAGAGTAGCTGAGCTGGTTGGCCCAAAGCAAGCACAGCACTGCAGCAGCTTATGCAGTGGCCTGCAACTCACACCAGCTTATGCAAAGCCCCTGGCAAGTGCCTCAGAGGCTCTTGGCACCCTGGCAAAAAGGCCTTTGTGAGACAAGCTAGGTACTCACAGTGCAACTGTTTGAGACACCAAGCCTTAATCGTGGTTTAGTTGTGATTTGTATTTTAGGGGATAACAAAGAATCCAAAGTCACCGAAGACATCAACACCCAGTTTTGGTTCTGTGACCTCTGTCAGGTCCCTCAACCTCTCCCAGTTCCTCTCCTGGAGGAGCTGAAAGCACTTAGTGTGGCTAACAAACTTTTGCTGGTTCTAAGAAAGGCTGTAAGCCTAGGTCTGAGGACTAACTGAGCCAATGGTCCTATCCCACACAGCAGTGTGAAGTCAAGAAAAAAGCCCAGCTGGATTTTAATTCTAATTTAATATACATTTAAGATACAGGGCTGTACCTTCCATAACATCTCTAGTTGGCCACAAGGTGCCCAGTACCAGGTGATGGGTGTAAAAGGCATCCGCTATCCAGGCACTATGGTAAACCAACTTTATAATCGATTTCTGTTTTGGAAACATAGCAAGGCCAGTAAAGCTTGGTTTTAAGACCTTAAAGCCTTTGGGTTGTTATTGACCTACTTTGCTCGAACAGACTTTCAAAACTCAAAAGAAGAGTATTTCACACATTTTGAATTTGAAGAAGATAGCTGTTAAGACGTTCAAAATAGAAATACTAAAACACCCAAAGCACTAAAAACATTAATAAAAGCACTTCAGATCAAAATATCTTGATTTGCCTTAGCTCACTTCAGATTTCAGAAGTACCCAGTCCTTTCTTAAGACTGAAGTAAAGCTTGGTGCCAGCCTACTTACGATGGGAGGCTGTGTACGTTCTTGTTTCTATCCAGGCATAACACAACTCCTAGCTTATTGAGCCAAACAATTTTTCCTTAGATGGCTTGGCCATGTAGAATGTGGAGCTGGCAGGTCACAACAGTATGTGTTGTCCTGGGAAAGGGCTGGCAAGAAGTATGAAGCAGGCTTCAATTCTTCACCTTCTTTTTTAAGCAATGAGGCAGATAAAGGTGGCTAAGTCAGAATAGTAGAAGATACACATGCCATTTCCTGTGCTTGCCAAATATCTACGAAATTTCTTGAGTCAAACATCATAGGCTGGTGCAGAGCAAGATTTGGAAGATATAAGGTACACATTAGCTACCTAGTCAAGGTAACAAGTCTATTATGCATTCCATACGTAAAAGGCTTTGGAAGGATCAAGAGAAAAGGTACGTTATCCTGTCAATACTAGGATGTCAGCACATGCAATCACCTTGTAAGCTGTGCCCTGCAGAAGAGCTCAGTTTCTCACTTTCAAAACATCTTGCCCTAATATTTTGGATAACGCAAGCCTTTTACATATTTCTTGGTAAGATCTAAATCTGTCTTGCAAAGAAGATACCATCTCTATGTCTACTGCTGGCAGTGAAGTAAAAGGATTCAGGACGCCTGATTCCAAATGCGCTTTCCAACGCATTGCCCCTACACACAAAGTAGGAACCCGGATTTCAGCCAAGGTCAGTTGTTAGATGTGCCATTTTCTGTAGGTGTAAACCTGCCAAGAATGAATGGGTAGGCATGTGTGTACTGCAGTTCATGTGTTGCTAAAAGTTTAGGGACATTTACCTTTGCCTAAAAAGCACTGCCACATATTTCAGTGACAGGAGGATTTCTCTTGTCTTCCCACATTTAAGAATAACTATTGCTGTCAGGTTCCAGGTGGACCCAGGGAATGCTGTGCAGTTTCTAGCTGTGGCATTCAGATAGTCCTTACCTCTGATAACACAGAGTGAGGGAGCGTCTGGGCTGATAGGAGCTGATGGGTTGGTTTACATCAATATCACTTACTCAACTTCACTATAGCTTTTTGCAGTTCTTGTAAAGGAGACAGTATAGAAATACAAAATATTCATACATTCCCTCTTTTCTCCTCTCCAGAAATGTCCCACTTCATCTTTAAGAAGTAAAAAGAGCAAAAGAAAAAAAAAAAATGGGCACCGCTCCCTTGCAACATCAAGCCAGCATAAGCAGTGACAGCACCCACATGAAATATTTTACCATTAATGGCTCCAATAGAAAGCTTTCTGGATGATCTATTGAAGCCCTGCAATCAGAAATATTATAAGCTTTGCTCAGCCCCATTTCAAAATGATGGTTCTCAGACGAGAGGGGAGTTGCCCTCACTTGTACCATCACATTTAGAAATCCTTTTAAGTCAAGTCCTTTTGATGTTATTTGAATGATCACTTCTGAAAGGTTATAAAAAATACAGCTAAGCCATATTTGTTTTTTCTGCAATGTTTGGAAAGTGTAAACACTTAAATCATCAACCAAGTGCATAGCATTCATATTCACCATACCTTTTAAAAGCATACTTAGCATACCACTGAGAAAGATTACTCTGCTGACAGAAATCAAGCATCTGGATTAATTTAAAGGAGTGCATTTCATAATCCATCATTCCAGAACAGGAGAACAAGGAACTGCTCAGTTAAATTAAATGGTGAGTTACACTGGAACAAATTAAAGGAAATTCATCTCTGCACTGTGTCTAGTCCAGACGTGTAATTCTGGGCTGATGCTATTAAAAGCCAAGCAGTCTAGATGGATTTCATAAAGACTGCATCATTTTACAACCAGTATTTATTTATTTGCACGCTTGCACAACACGGGAAGTAGCAGGATTTGTGGCTTGTAACATGAGTTGGCAGTTTCAAGCCAGCACTCCTCAAGGACTTTTTAAAGAACAGGTGTGGGAAACCAGCCTAGGAATGGTGGGCCACAAGCAAAACTCTCGTGAACCCAGTGGAGAGCAAATACAGAGGATGCTTGCTGCTCCCGCTGCAGTGTGTTTGCACTGGCAGCAGGGCCTTCTTACAGCATGTTCTTTTCCTGGGACACTTTGGAGGCCATCACCAGCTGGATTTGGTCCATGTCCATCAGCTAAAGGGGTCTCCATTAGACCCTACCCAGTCCATGTCCAGCTGGTTCAACGGGGGCGTTATGGACTGAAGGCTTGTTTTCTTATAAGAAAAGGATTTACTTGATAACCTAAGAGCCCACATGCAGACAATCAGGCTCGGCAGAACATATGAGCTACTGAGAAGATTTTACAAACAGTAGAAAGAATGAAGAAACTTGAAGGAAGAGTCTAATAAAGAATATATCTGTGTAAAATTCCTTGTGGTGCCAATTGGCTCTAGCTTTGCAGATATTACCGAAAGCCTAAATTTCTCAAAGTATATTTTTAACCTTTTCCTCTTTTCTTTTTTTTTTTTCTTGTATGTTTAAATAACCCCTGCCTGTTCCATTTTCTATCAACTCTTCTCCTTAATTTTCACTTTAAATTTTCAACTTTTTCTTCCTGGATCTGTACAGATATATTTAACCCAACCTTCTCATAGCAGAAGAAAGAGTAGTTTGAAAAAGAATGCTCCAATGAGATGCAAACTCCTTTATAACCATTTACTCTTCAAAAGTAAATCAGAATATTATCCTCATAGTGCTATGCCCGACAACATTCCAGTCCAACAAACAGCATATTTCATTTACTTTCATTTCCCTAACTAGGTCTCATTTAGGCAGTGAACAGCAGAGTCATAACAGTACAACTGATCATACAGAAAGGCAAACTGGCTCTCCACACTTGAAGACCTTGAAACCTTGGTAAAAAACATGCTTTGCAATAGAGAGGAGCTTAGCACCTTCCAGAAACCAGAAACCACAGGCACCAGTGACTGGGATGTGGCTAGCACAATGAGATGAGTGGCTTCCACATGGCTTTGGTGTGTTTGCAAGCCAGCATCTCTTAGCCCACCAGGTAAGAGCACGACTACTCTGCTGGGCAGTGCCATATTGCCCCACCTCCTGAATCTGCAAACCCCCCTTGGCACCCATGTCCCTTCTGGGCTGCGGGCTCCCGCCAGGGGCTGGGGCTGTGTCCTCTAGGGAGGAGTCCTCCTGTTTTCCCATCTGCTTTGCTCTCTTGTTTCCTTTTTCTCACCATGCAAGGCCAAGAAGCAACAGGGAGAGTGAGCAAGAAGACAAACTCTCTTGCCCACACTTATACATCCTGGTGTAGAGGAAATGTCTCGCACCCCCACACCTCCCATATCAGCCTGCAGGCAGTGGCTGTGGCTGGTGGAAGAGCCTGCTGAGGAGCAAGAACATGCACATCTACCCATTAGTGACCTTAAAGGTATAATGGGAGAGCAAGACTTCAGCCAGCTTGAAGCATTAGAGAAATCCTCAGAAGATAAAGCTCCCTTTTTCAAGGTGGGGCAGACACTGGAAGGCCAGTGAAGCTGCCCTTTGGACTGGCAAATGGACAAGTCTGAGGAAACAGCCAGAGATTAAGTGACCTGCTCAGAGGAAACCTGCAAAAGAGTCAGCAGCACTACTCTGGCTTCTCTACCTGTAGACAGACTGCGTAACTTTTCACCATAGCAATGTATGCCTACAGGCTAGTGTGCTTTTGAGAGGCTGTCTCTAAGCTGAGAAGTCAGGCTGTGAGTCGGTCCTCCTACAACCTTGCAAGCATGAAATAACAGCAACAAGCTATTACCTGAAGCTTGTCCAGGTGCTGCAGTTAGCAAACATGCCAAGCGGATTTCATATTTGGTAGCAGTAGTTTATTCCTCTATTTGCTGCCAAGTTAATGCATTTAGGCATATCTCGTAAATCTCATACACTAATCAGCTCGAGAGTTAATATTTCCGTAAATTCTGATTTCCAAAGTGCTGTGCTTCACCATAGCAAAAGAGGCATCTCAGTTCCCCAGGTCCTGTCTGCACGCTCTAGAAAGGACCAAAATATGGGGGGAAGGTGTTGCTCTGAAGAGCTATGCTGAATTGAAGAAGGCAGAGCGAGAGAGGAGATATGCTGCCATTACACAAGGTCACCCAGCAGGTGAATGGGCAACGCTGAATGCAAAATCTCTTTACAAACCTCACCCTTTAGGGCCAGCTTGCTGCCGCATGCTGTCTTTTCTGAAATCAGCATGGGATATAATTTCCATCATCTTAGTGTGATTAATCCTACTCTATTGTAAATGGGAGCTTCTGCTGAAATACCAACCATTTGTTTTTATACATCTGGCAAAACAGTTCTTCCTTTTATTGTCTTGGCCAAAATCAGCCCAATTTTTCAGGTTGATTGGGCATTTGGCAGTAATGCACCTAAATGGCTCTCTACTGCTGTATGATAACTGAGCATTGGCACAGGAAGATTTATAGCAGTGAGCCCCAGGTAAGGACGCTCCATTTTCCTGCAGACTGATTAGTACTGTCTATTCCAGTGATTTAAGTGTTTTTTCAAAGAACACATCTGAAGAGCTGAAATGGATACATATTGTCAGCTTCTGGCAGTTTAAGTGCAAACAGCTGCCCTGAAAACTCTGTGCAGTACCACAAAGAGATGAGCCTCTATGAAAGCTAGTCAATCAAAGAAGATAAATCTTTGTGTCAGTTCCAATTATTGAGATACTCTAGTTAACTCAGGGAATCATAGACATTAGACTGGCTTTAAATGCCCACGTGGTTGGGACTATACCATTGCTCTTGGGAGGCAATTTCACTGTCTGACAGATCAAGAGGCTTTTCTCAGCTAGTTAATTCCAATTAAGTTTTTCCTCTCAATTTCATCCTACTATCCATTATCCTCAGTCAGCTACCCTTAGCGATTCCTCTCCTGCCATGCTGCTCATGCTAAGAGTCCTGGAAATGGTGACATTATTACAAGTACCTGGTGATGACACCCATGAGACCTCCTAGCGCTACAGCCTCAGAGCAAAGATGGTTTCTGTCTTAAAGAGCTTCTTCCAGCTGCTAAGGCCTTTAAATAAAGCTATACATTTTAATTTAGGTACATCAGGAACCTTCCCTCCTTGTGTTTTGCCTCTTTTGTCCTCTGATAAGCTTTGTTTTTTCTGGCTAGCGTGACTTCAAATGCACAATTTTGAAGATGAGTTTAGATGGTGTAACACTAGAAAAGAGCAGCTGCAGAATTATCTCCTGATATTTTGCTAGAATGCTGCAAGCACCAGTGTCCTGGAAGACATTGCAAGTGTAGATAACATAATACAAAAAATGATTTTTTTCTGGCATACTGCTGTGTCATGAACCTTATATAAAGGAAAAATTACAGGAGATTCCGTTAAATCATTCCTTTCCTTGCCCCTCCAAAAATTAATGGGAATTACAAAGTGGATGGGAATCATTGGTGTCTTATCTCTGATCTCAAAATGGGCTGGTCACACAGCTCCCCAGCTCCCCTTCCCTTAAACCACACTGGTGTCTCTCTCACACGCTCAGGAAGACAAATGAAATGAAACAATCTGTAAACATATTCCTCCAGCTCAGGAAGATCAAGGGTTTTGCAAGTTTATTTCAAGAAACAAGAGGAATTCAGCCCTTTTTTCAACACAGCAGTGAGCGTCAAAGGGTGGCATACTCCTCTGAGGAAGCAGATCCCCTTACCAGAGGACAGGAGGAACTGGGCTTGAGGAGTACTGGGGGTTACGAGCACACCTTCAGCTGGGGGAATGAGCAACGGGGGACCCAAGCATCTCAGCTTCCCGGCTGGAGAGTTGTGCTCTTTGTCTACTCAAGAGAACACAGGATACCAACCTGGGATGTAGAAATAACTAGTTCTCACCCTGGCTCTCAGGAGTTGAAAGTAGGAGCCACTGCTGTCATGATAGTCTTCAGACCATGGCTGGTGGTTCCTGGGCCATGCATTGCATGCTCCCCAAGGGCCCTTGATACTGCTTAGAGCTCAGCTAAGCAGCAGCAGAGTATAAAAGGATCAATACAGTAAGCACCAACTGTAGGAAGTGTAAAGAAAGATGTCTCCATGTGAGAACCAATGTTAGGGCATGCCACAACTCATGAAGATTGCCATACGTTCACATGAGTACAGCCTCCCCCTAATTCACTGCAAACTTGAGCAGTCACTGTTTATAACATGGATTTTTCTAGGCACGAGGTGAAGACAGCATACATGAATGAGTGGGCTGTACTGCAGGGCCTAGTCACTTTATGGTTTTCTATGTAGAGTTTTTATTATTTTGCTTACCTTTTTTGGCATCAAAACAAATTGAACAGATGACTTTTTAAAAGCAGAGTGAGGCTTGCCGAAACTCTAGAAAATGGTTAAAAGAGAGTGCGTTGGATCAGAAAAATCTCTGAAAACTGATGTTTCCCCTGACTGCACCTAGAGGAAAGCCTGGTGGGCTGCCAGAACACCAGCCCCCAAGGCCAGTTTCATGTCATGGTTAGCATGGCGCATCCTGGCCTTGGCATGCCAGGCAGCTCTCAAGGTGGCAGGGAGAAGGCAGCCTGGCCTCCTCAGCCTGGCCACGCTTTGACCCAGCACGCAGACCTCAGAGCAGCCCCTGACTGTGCAGAAGCTCTTCCCTGCTGCCAGTCTTCTAAACCAGACGTTTCTCTTTCAGTTGCATTTTTACCATCTTCACGTAACCATCAGTAGAATTTTAAATTGGCCACCATGTGATAATACCTCGTCTCCAGCATGCTCCCACCACATCTTAAATATTCACTAGTCTTACTTGAATCATGAGGGCATGGGTTTGGAGAAAGGAGCTAATATAAGGAGGAGATAAGTATTCTCATTATCTCCAAAAAGAACATCTACTTTAGCCATTCAAAATGCATAACCAGTTCAGCAGCAGAATAAGCTGATTATGAAATCTGTAGGTACTTTCTCTGGCAGGACAGAGAGACATATTACTAAGAAAAAGAAAACTGGAAGAATTTCAAAATTATCAGTTTATTACCAAATAGCTGCTCTTGGCTAGAACCTCCATGGTGGGTACAGCAGAATGTACTGAGCCAAATTCAGCCTGTGTCGCACCAGCTGAAGTCCAGAGGAACTGCTCTGAGGTCATCTGAAGTCAAATTCGTAGAACTGGGCAGAAGTCCTGCATAGATTTACACCCATGATTAATTTTATACCACATGCCGTCCTGCTGAGATCCCAGGGATAAAGTGTGTGTATGGCCAAGTCAAGGTTTAAGCTCCAACCTAGATTTACAGCAGGGTAAAGGAAAGCATTACCCAGCTCAGTATTTATGTTATTCAGGCCAAGGAAAAAATGTAGTGGCAGCTGTGAACAGCCTGAAAAACAAAACCCTGATGGGAGGACCTTCACGCAGAAGTTTGGTTTGTTGTTGCAGCTGACTCTCTGCATCTCCTTTATCTTTTTTATTTTTCTCCTTTCAGAGATGTTTGACCTTAAATGCAAAAGGATAACATGGGTCATAAGCAGTGTTTATTATGTATGAGCTATTTTTCTTTCATGTTAGAAAAATCCTTTTGTAAAAAAAGTTGGCAGAAGTCCTTGTTACAGCTAAATTTCAGACCCATGGGTGATCTGGAATTTAACATTATTTATGTCTCAGTATAAAAAAAGCAACGAAAAGGAAGCAAATTCAAAGAAAATAATCAGAACACAGCTGAGGTCTGGTAGCTTTACTTTTTTAAACCATTTAGGTCTATCACCGCCCTTGTCTTCACTGATGTCGTATAACTATTTCAATGGTTTGAGGGCTTGCTATGTAGAAGCTGGAGTATTTGTAGAAATTACACATCACAGTTATTTTTATGTTGTTTCACAGGCAAGGGGCATGAAGCACTTTACAGATTCAAAGAACTAACTTGCACAGCAGAGCTCCTATTTACAGGCATGCTGACACTAGCTGATCACAACACTAATGCATTAATAGCAGTGCAGAGATTTTGCAGTTCAAATCCTTTGCAATACAGGTACACAGAGGAACAGTGAGTGGGGATGAAATCCTGCTGCTGCCGGCAGGATTTCAATTATAAATTTCTTTCACCAATTATACCTCACTTTCATCAATTATACCTCACCAATTATACCTCACAAATATAATTATATTTCACCTCACTGAGGTCCCACTCCAACTTCGTGTCCCCCAGCCCATGGCTTTTCATTGGGTTGGGATGACAAGCAGCCAGACTCTGCAATCCTCACTCACTCTATGTGGTACGTGGTTTCTCAGCAGCTCACCTCCTGGCTCCAGGGAGCTATTTGTACCGTAAGAGTAACTGCTGAGTATATGAGTGAGAGCTAAAGTTCAGCCCTTGACTGCCAATGTTGTCCAGACTTAACATGGTTGCAGAGAAGATTGCTCCTGAAGGGTGGGGTTGCAAAGAACGTTTTTAGGAAAGGGTTATTTGTGTTTGCCTATTCCCAGAATGGTCCCAGCGTCAAACCCATACTGGCTGCTTTTCCAAGCCTCATTTACTTTCAATTAAGATACACAAAAAACTAATGTACAACTTCTTAAAATATTCAGAAAACAGGTTTGCTTCTTGTCCATGTTATTTCACAGCGATCTTCCAACAAAGTTAAAGAAAAACCATAGTTGCTCCTTATACAAAGATGCACGAGAGAAAACACTCTCAAAAACCTTGTATCAGGCAGGGACCAATCCTAGCGACGGGACAAGCTCTACCCACACTTCTCCCTTGGCCACTCATTCTTCCAGAAGACCTCTCTTCAAACAGACACCATTCCTTGATTCAATAGCTCATCTCTCCAATGCACAAAACATACAGGTGACTAAAATAAGAAAACAAGCAGCACCAGGCAGCCCCTCCAAAATGGTTCCCCAGGAGCTGGAGGAAGCTGTTATTACTTGGCTTGGGGTTGAGATGCGCTTTGAAGACGAATACATTTAAATGTACAATAGCTTTCACTTTGAGGCGTCCTCCCCCTCCAGCATTAGCAGGCATTAAATATGTGCATACTTAATGCTTTGCAAGCTCCGCAGCAATCAGGTTGGATCAGCAAAGGGAACTTGCCTTAGTAATTCAGGTGTCTGTGTACTGTTAGACCCTGGAGGTACAGCTAGGGTGACATTTTCAGAAGTATCTAAGTTTCTTAGACTCTTCAAGCTCATTGAATCTCGCTTGAGGTGAATTTGAATGGAACTTAGGCTCCCAAATCTCTTTTGTATTTTAGAAGAGGTTAGCTTCTTTCTTTAAATTTCGCAATTAGTAACAAGCAGACTCTGCTTGGAAACTTGGGTATAGAGCAGGAGTTTGGATAGCATGATCATGAGCATAAATGAGCACAATTCCTTTGAATATTAGAAGTATATTTAATGTGGTGCTCAAGGTCACACAGTAAATCAATGGGCAAAACTGAATCATAGCCCCAGGGGCATATTACTTGCAATCAGATACAGGGGTAATTGAGTAATTGCACAGACTTAAAAACAGCGTTACATCAACATATGGCTAGAAAGGGGCTTGGGGAGGTTCAGTGATTTGCTGAAGGGGAGAAAGAGTCAAGAGCAGGGCTGACATTAGATATGAACAGCTAATTTCATCACACAGGTAACCTGGCACTGGAAAGTCTTCTACTAACTTATACTCCATAAAACTTCTGATTTTAGTGTCATAGTTCTCAGTATCCACTGCTGGAAATACTAAGAGTCTCCACTGGAAGGACGCATCTAACTGACTATTGGCAGTATGTTGGGAGAACCCGAGGTGAAAGACACCCAATGACTTGGCTCCAACATCCAAGCTGGCACAACACTAGTGACGACTGCTGAGTAGGTATGTCCCTGTGCGTGGCAGTGAGAACATGCCCCTTGGCTGCTGAGCTTCAGCATGAGCTGCTGGCTCAGCAGCGTGCTTACCAGCCCTACCTGACAACCACTTGCCTCTCATTTCAGCTGTCAAAATTATATTTATGCTAGTGCAGTATGTCCTGTTTCGTGATTACGGTTGGACTCGATGATCTTAAAGGTCTTTTCCAACCTATACGATTCTGTGATTCTGTGATTCTGTGATTTGGATGGTTCCCGCAGTCATTTTTCCACTAAAATGCTAATGCATTTTTTGAAAACATCTAAACAGGAAGAGACCTGACCTCTCCTCCCTGAACATTGTGTGCTCTCTTCTCCTGGCAACAGAAGATCACTCCTGTGCCAACTGCTGCAGTGACTCCAGGACAAACCAAGGGGTGGCTCGCATACCTTGGGACTGCATGTGGGCTCTGCTGGTATGCACTAAAGAGTGTGCACAGCTTGTCTTGAAATGTTCAGCAGGATTTCAGTTAAAGTCCTTCCTATTCATGTCCAGCAACCCCCCCCTCATTCCAGCTCACTGCCATGCCTGACCATGCAGACGGATCCCGGGGCCTGCTCAGCAGGTTGTGGAGGAACCACCCCACAGCTCTGAAATCAGAGGAAAAATGCCCCTTGACTCAATTGGTCTGATGTTGAACCAGATACTTAATTCAGGTAGATATTTGGCAGCTCCTCTCCTGTGCACTTTCACTGGGCACAGAGTGCTTTTGGGGATTGCTTCCACTTGGAGACCTGCTGGCTCTGCGGCATCATTGCTGCCTCCTCGTCTGGAAATGTACGGCCCCTGAAGCAGAGCCATTGCATTCCCCGCCATCCAACCACCTCCAGTAAAGGCCCCAGGGAGAAATTTCTCTTTCCCTGAGATGAACAAGCTCTACACCTGAGGAGCCTGATCTGTTCTTGAAGTCCCTTGCTGTTGAGACAGTGGATGCAGCAGGCGCCATAAGCCCTGTTTGCTGTGCATGCACCAACCTCAGCCCCAGACAGGCTGCAGGACCCACGGGGGCACGTAGGGTGCCAGGAGGGGGGCCCAGGGGCACTGCCCACCGCTGGGCTCCAGCACCTTTCCTCAGAAAGGCAGTAGTGCCCTCGACAGACACCATGCACCAGGTGTTTAGATAAGGCAAACTCCCTGGCACATTGCATTAAAATGTTAAAAAGTTGGGCAGCTCTGAAGGTAGAGCCTAGAAGCAAACTGAAAAGGCAACTTCCTTACAACTAGTAAGTGCAGACTCTCCTGGCACCAGCAGATCACAGCTTCAGGGCACCTCACTCAGCCACAGGGAAACAGCAAGAGTCTGTATGAATCCAACCGACATGGGAGCAGGATAAATGGGAAAAAGGCAGGTTCTGACTTCAGGAGGAGGAGAAGCTAATGCACTTCACTTCCAAGAGTATTCACACAGCCTTAGGAAAGGACTGAAGCAATCTAAAGCCTCCGTCAAACCATCTGGCTGTGCGGATGGCTGCTCAGGGCAAGCCACTGGGACGGCAAGTTTCCCACCTTGCAGCCCCTGGTGCCAAGTGTTCCCCTCACCACCCTTCTCCTGGCAGCTGCTCTGGGAGCCATGCTAACCACACTCCTCTTTAACATACCCTAGGCTTTCCTTGGTGAGTTTTAATTGCCAGGCTCCATATGCAGCTCTTTCGCTGGTGTAAATCAAATGCTGACAGATGTGAGGGTGACAGTGACTGAAAAAAAATGCACCCCAAGTGAAAGGAAACTCGGGGCGCTGCATATTTCTGTGCCCATACATTCCTCCTGCAGAGCACTTGGGCCAGCTGCCTCCCAGCCTGCCCCTTATCTGCACTCCCCTTGAGAAGCCCTGATGTGTCCAGAAATCACATTTATTATATACACTAGTATATATTTAACATAGTAGAGTGAGGGCCTTGCAGCGGTTTGGTCATGCTGCAGAATTAACCCGAGATTGGCGATAAGCACAGAAAATTAGATTTATGTTAATTTTAAGTGTTGGGGGTTTTTTTCCCCCAAAGAGTTGCTGTCCTAAGCCCCAACACCATCCTACAGAAGTAAACCTGTTAGACAGTGCCACCCTCCCGCACCACCTGTATCTCCATGCAGGAGAAGGCTTCCTGCCTTGCACTCGGGCAGTAATTGAGGCTCGGGCAAGCTGTCTCACCTGGCACTGGCTGCTCAGAGCAGGAGCCAGGCTGCGGCTGTTGCCCCATGGGCTGATGCTGATTTCCTGGCCATCAGCTCCTGTCTCTGCCCATGCCTCAGACCCGGGTGAGCACGTGGAGCTGGCACTGGTCTGCTCCCGCTCGCTGCAGGGATGCTGTGTTCACCAGACTGGGATATTTCGTCCCAGGCAGGGGAACACAGCCCGGGCCAGTCCCTGGGAACTGCCAAGAGGCCACTGAAGATACACCACTGCCTCCTCCATGAGGACCTCATTCAGACACTCAGGTGGGACAGCCTCCTTCAGACACTCAGACCTTGAGACGCTCAGGTGGGACAGCCTGGAGAAGCTTTTGCTGGTTTTCTTGGTGTTTATATGCATCTCACCTTTTCTCCTCTCTGCATGTATCCCAAGCATCTATCCTCCCACCCCCACCGAAACAGGGAAGCAATGCTTTTCTGAAACGCAGTGAGGCTACGCCATTTCCCCAGGGCTGGAACGAGACTCTGACCTCCCAGCACCGAAGGGTGGCCCCTAACCAATAAATCCTTGTTCTCCAGAGGAGCAACCTGCTCTGCTCAAAGCACCTTTTGCTGTGATAGTGATTGCAGGTGGACGGGAATGATAGGGTAGCTCAAGTCTCATTCTCTAAGGAGAAAGCAGCACAGTAAGTATTTTGGGAGACTCCTAATATTAAGGCACAGTCACTAACTGTGACTGAATAAGATTTGTACATATTCTGGACTGGTGCCATGGGGGTGGGGGTGGGGAGCAGAAGGCAATCCCAGACAAAGCAAAATGATAATGTGTTATTGGTCAGAAAGATTCATGTGATGAAAATTAATAGTAGTGAGTGTTTTGCAGCTATACCCCATCCATCTTCACTGTTGCAGAGAGAATGAGCTCCTCGGTGTATGTGCAGCACGATGTCTGACATTCAGGTCACAAGCTGTAATTTAAATTTCTCCAAGTTCTTCTTTGTTTAATGTCCTATCAGTTTGGAAGCAGTTCAAGGAAAATCCCTGCGATTTCTCCTTCCAGCTGCTTTAAACAACTCTCTAGCTTCTGTAATTAGTAGCCTAATCAGTTAACGCATTGAACGTATAGAGCCCTCCGCTACGCTGGTCTGATGAGACACACTGGGTCCACAGCCTCAGTGGTGACTACAAAAGTGAATCTGCTACAGATTGAAGGGCATTGTGGTTCAAAATGAGTTTTCTTTCTAGATGACTTTTGAAAACCACAGGCTTTTTAGGAATGTTTTTATTAAATTATGGACCCTTTTGAAAAACCCTTACACCCTATGAGAGCATCTTCACGTGCTGACATAGCAGGTAGTGCTACCATGGGAGCAGCCCTGTTTTCTGGACATGGGGAGAAGAAAATAATTGGGTACATACATACACTTAAAAAAAAGTGTGATTTATGAAGTAAAACATTGCTTTGCCCTTTTCCTTTTTGGCAGTGGTGTCTGATGGGGAACTGCTCACCGTGGCCAGCCTGGGAGTGGGCTCTCGGTCTTTCAAGGTCACTTGTAGGGCACCTCCTGTAGCCCAAAAGTGTGCGAGCTGGGGTTGGTGTGCAGATGCTGTTTGGAAATACAAACCTACTACTCATATGCACATACCACCTTAGGTAGCTTCCCACAGATTTCTGGAGTAGCTAGACTAGTAAGTGGTCTGCTATGTGTGAAGGTCCCCAGATCTGTCCTGACGGGAGGAGACCAAGGGCACACGCACACGAGGATCCAGGGGTTGCATGAGTCCTGCCTCCCCCTGCACCACGCCTGCGTCTGCCCGACTTCCCCATATGCAAGGAGGGAGCAGGGAGGGAGCAGTGTCCTGTCCGGGGAGCTGCTCTCCAGGTTGAAGACCAGCATTCAGAGCACAAGATCCCCACTCAGGCTGGGCAGATCCTAGTCTCAAGATCAGTGATGCTATTGAACACAAGGAAGGAATACCACTGTCCATCCCAGGTAACACCTGGATGTGTCATTTGTTCAGTTTGAGATTGTCAAAAGCATGCTCATTATTGATGGTGAATGAATGCAGCAGAGTGATGCCATCATCACTTCAATAACTACACTTCACCAAAGAACTGCCTGGGCATGGGCAGTGGTGTGGCCTCACCAGTCTGGGTCTGTACATGAATCACTTCCACCAGGAGGCTTTAAATGCTGTCATTCATTTATTTATTCAGCAAATGCATCACACTCTAATCTACTTCTACTCTTTTAACAATATTCCCATTTTTTTATAAAACTGTAACAAGTTCAGAAGATGACTTGCCTATCTCATCACCAGCCTGCCCAAATCCGACCACGTACATATTCTACCACTGCTCAGCACAATGTTCAATGAAAAAAAGCACACATAATTAATGTTCCCTGCACTGCCAAGCTGATTAAAGATTCAGCTCAGACGAGAGAGGAAGCACAGGGTCCAGCACGGTTTCCTGTGTGCCTATAAATAGCTGTTTCGTATGGTTTAGGCAGAGGTCAGTACCAGACAGCTGCACGAGCTCTGGCCCCCATTTGCCTTGTGCTGGCGGGAACGGGACTGATGGCAAAACATTTCCCCCTTAGAGCAAGAGCTTTTGAAACGCATATAGTGTGCTCCTGCTAAATTAACTGAAGCTAACAAGAGTTTGCTGTTTGCTGCAGTGGGAGAAGGGCCACTGGATACCTGCCAGGGGAGGGGTCCCACTGGGCTCACCCCTGCGGGCTGGCAGCAGGTGAACCTCTTTATTCACCTGTTGGTCTCTCTGACTTTGCTGAATGACATATGAAATCTAAGAATGTTTCCAAAATGCTCTAAAAGAACAGAACAGACATAAAGATGCTATTTATTTGTTTCAGTCCAACAGATGGACTTTAGGGAACAGCTTCGCCCCTGCTCTGGGTGGGTTGGGTGGGGGTCCCCAGCAGTGGTGGTACACCTGGTCCCCAGCCACAAACGCAAGCACGCTGTGACATCTAGTGGCAAGTTATCCCGAGAGCCTAGAGAAAGCTGTATTGGACACGTTTTTCCCACTGTCCCTGGACAACCAGCCACAGATGTGTTGGCATTTATTACACACTCTTCAGACCCATCTTTGTGCATAATTATGTATTTATGTGTAATGTCGAGTATGACAGCTATTTCTGCTTAGGCCAAGATGTGCTGGTGAAAGGGACAGTATACCCACCTCAGCAGACAGCTCTCATCTTCCTTGCACTAGGTGGGAAAGGTCCCATCCTCCTCCCATCCCAGGTAGCCATCGAGTGAACTGCTCTGCTGGCATCACCTCCAGAGCCACAGCTGCAGCTGCATAGTGGCACAGGAGCTAGCTGGGGTTGGATACAAGTTTGGCCATTCACTATTTGACATGGCTTCCAGTCTGTGTCCCCCAACAGCCACCAGTGCTGGTGTTTGACCAGCTCAGGTGGCCCTGCCAACATTTCCCAGAAGCTGAAGGCACTAAAAGCCTGCATGCAGCCGAAGAGGTGGAGCAGCAGCCACGGCACCATGTAACCTTATTGCACATTCACCTCCACTGCCTTCCCGTCCTTTGGCAAGTGTTTATTTAATATTTCACCCTTTTTTTCAGACTCTGTTCGATTTCATGCACCATCATCAGTGACATATTCAATATTAGCTTGAATAATGATACAGAAATTAAATCAATAGGCTTTGCCTAACAAACAGAAAGGCCCTATCATGCAAGGCTGGGTAGCATGAGTCAGGGACGTCATCTGATTACTGTGCTGCTTTGTGAAAGAAAGGAGAAACAATTACCGAATATAATGGGTAAAACTGAGAAAAAAAGGTCAAATTTCAAGAGGATCCTCATTCTTGTTTGAGAGTTGGGAGTTGGGAAGGAGAGTGGGAAGCTGCCGTGCAGCACATGAGCACTGGCCTCTTCATAAAACCACCCTCTGTGCACCCACCGCAAACCTCTATCCCCCGCAAACGCCCCACTCCTGCCCCGTTTCTGGAAGATGATGGAAGCAGCAGTGAGATCTGCAGTACCGCAGCCCCGGAAAGCTGAAACCAGGGTGGCCAGAACCAGTTCTACTCAGATGCTTAAGGTCACTGAACCAAGCTGAGACTCACAAGTGGTCCCCAGGCTCCAGCAGCCAGAAGACGTCAGGCACCACAGTTAAAACCTACCAAGCTGTCAGCAGGGCCCGTCCTTTGTCTTTTGCCTTTCATAAAGCTTTGTTTTAATGCATAAAACAGCTACTTATTTGATATTATTTGTTCACCAGAGAAGCCAAGTTCCCTTCCCACACAAGCAGAATGCCTTCCAACAGCTCCAGGCCCTGCCTTTTACCAGGAGCATCGAGGGAAATGGGAAGAGGCAGAGGAGGGACTGGTACAGCGGGCAGTGTGTACGCTCAGCCCGTTGCACAGGTCTTGCCAGACCACAATGGCCAGGTTTTTGGCAGATGTCAGATAATGCTAACCCTGGAAGTGTTCCTAAATGGTGGACTTCAGAAGCTGGAATGGCAAATTTATACTAAAAAGAACAGCAATCCATATGAAAATGCTTCCAGAACCACCTCCCCAACTCTTAATAGCTCTCTGACCACAGGACGAGTGCTGGGGACAGGGGGGTACCCCCAGTCACGTCCAGGAGTGCTGACCCCAGCAGCCCCACGATCACCTGGGGGGGCCTTTGCAGCACCCCAGCAGGTTTCCCCACTGCCGCACATCCTGAATGGGTTCTGCTGGGACCTGGGTCGCCCTACTGCCTGCCTCAGGCTTGTGCTTCGTGCTGGGCACGTCTACTGGCTTTACAAGCAGCTCTCACCAGTGAATGCAATGCATAGGTGGGTCGGTCCTTCCTTGCCACTGGGCACGGTATGGCCAGCAGCTCGGCCCCTCCTGCCCTCCAGCCAGCATCCCTCTGGGTCGCTTCCCACTGCATTTGTTGTATCAGCACTCAAGTGCATAATGTTCTTATGGTGAATATCTGGCAACGTAGCCCGTTCTCCTCTGTGACTTTTAGCTTATGTCAACAATTTATTTATTTCCAGAAGACAAGTAATTCTCTACCTTAAAAAAATACACCTTTTCCACTGCCTGGAAGACCTGTGTGTACCAATGGATGGATACTTAGCCCTGGCCTCAACTGCAGCAAACTAATTGTGTTTCTTCTCAGCTCTTGTGCTCGGCATATTGCCAGGGTGACGCAAAGCAATGAGAAATAAATTGACTCAAAACTTGGCCAGAGAGCATCAGCAAACAGAGGGTTGAAAACTCAGCTTGATTTATTTTATAGAGAGGCAAAGGACAAGAAATGCAGTGTTATTCCCAGTTGTGGTCCTAGCAAACAGTCCTCAAAGCCCATGCAAGAGCAGAGCTGCCGGCAAGGCTGGGCAGCTACGGCCCCAATGGCCGTCTGTCAGGGGAGCGTCACTGGGAAGGGACAACATGACACTAATTCGTTTTCTGAAAACATTCACTGTAACACTTCCATCTCCTGCCCAGAGAATACAAAATGTTTTACATGGAGCGATAAAATAAAAGCCACCATCTGACATGTAGACACTTAATACCCTCCTACAGATGTGTCAGAGTTACTGAAGGATTTTTTCAGCATTACAAAGCAAGCCTTTGGCAAAGGCGGGAGCTGAAGCTGGCCCAGCTGACGGCTGGAGCAATGCCAGGATTGCCCCAGCACGGGGGCACCAGCTCCTGCAGGCTAGGGGTGCTGCTGAGGGGCTCCAGCCCTGCCGAGGGTACCTGGGCACAGCAGGAGCGAGGTGGGAGAGCAACCGAGGGGTCAAACCAGCTGAGACAGCAAACACGTGCTCAGCCTGTACCCTAAAACTTCCTCACACTCTGGGGATGACGGGGAGGGCCTGGGAACATGGCTGAGCGCTGAAGCCTGGAGCAGCACCCACTGCCCCTCTCCAGCCCCTGCTTGTGCCAGGTGCCGGAACAGCCACCCCACTGCTGCAGGCTCAGGGCACCCACGCAAAGGCCCTCCTCTCGGCTTTTTTCCTCCCGGTAAACAGATCACTTTTGCCATTACTTTTTAGGAAGAGGCATCAGTGCTCAGGGTGATTTCTCCGATGCCGATGTTTTCCCAAGGGCCGACACGCTTTCCCCACCATGACGCACTGCTGCTGCTTTTTGGGGTCCCATGCTGTCCCCTGCGGGAACACCTTCCCCTGCCCTGCCCGTGCACGCACGGGCGGGGAAGAGACTTCAGTGGCGAGCACTAAGGGTCCTGGTGATCCCTGTGAGGAGCCCACAGTTACCTCTCCTGCTGCCCTGCCCACCCTGGGCTGACACAGCGAAACACAGAAATTTTTATCTACCAAACTAAAACCTCCATTCCTTGGCCGCACGTGGAATTTCACAACTAATGGCCTGTGAGATGTATAACAAAGTAAACCACACCCATGTGCATATATTCATGCACGCATGCATACCCGCCCAAAAGGACTCTGTAGCCCTCATAGGGAATCTCAGCCGCTGCAGGACAGCGGGGAGCTGAAGCCGTGTCCGTAAAGCCGCTGCAAACCGTGCCGTGCCCCCGCACGGCGGGCCGGCGGCCGCAGCGCAGGTGGCTGCTACCCTCTAGAGGAGAAACCTCTGCCGAGCACCGAGCCCGCCCGCCGCGCTGCGTCCCTTCAGAGACCGGGCTTTGTTGTAGCGTTACACGCCCTGTGTGTCACAGGGCTGCTTAAGCATTAGATTTCAACATTTCTAATAACTGCATTTTTTTCTAAATCCCAAACAAAATCGATCACTGTAAAACTTTCTGTTTTCTGCCTAAATAAGCACAGGCAGAAGCAGCACATCCCTGGAGGGACCAGCCAGACCCACACCTTTGCCGTTCCATCCCCCGAAACAGCTCACGCCCTGCTTTCTGGTAATAACATTAAAGAAGTAGAATAATCAAGGAAAGAAAAACCAAACCTCCTCCTACCTTCCATGGGGAAAGTGAACTGCAACGTATCACTGTCCTGTGCAGAAGTTATTCCTGTGTCCCTGCAAGCGAGCAAGTCCTTCCCCTGGGCAACTGAACTCCAACCCTGTCTGCTCGGCTTTAAGCAGGACCGCCGAGATCCCACCCAGGACGGGGTGGAGAATCCTTCCTGGGAAAGAGCAGCTCGGTCACAGCCCCCTCCAGCCGCTCTTCGCATCTCGGCGGGGCTCTGACATGCCGTTTCCTTTCTCTCTCCCTCCGTATTCATCAGCAGTCCCTTCGGCTGCTGTCTCACATCAGCATCGCCCACCGAGTTTGCAACAGCGATTGAGTTTGACAGTGCCAAAGGTGTGGGTGGCACGGGCCCCAGCAAGAAATACTGTCAGGACATAAATGCAGGATACGTATAGTTTAAATCAGCTGCGGGACAGAGAGGACTGAAACAGGCAGAGGTACTCAAAGCACTAGAGTTACGACAGTGAGAAATCCTCAATAAACTGGAGCGTGGCCCAGCTGAATGAGCTCAGTGCAAAGCACGTTGCCGAGCGCTATAATGCGGACACCACCCCGACACTGCCTAGTTTTGCCAGAGGCAATGGGAAAAGTATGCTAAATCTAGTGCTCTTACACTGAAACTCTTTTACACAGCAAAGGTTGTTTTCTTTAAAACAATCTCTATATGAAATTCATTCGGGTTGGAGAAGAGGCAGCTGATCACGGTTTGTATTTGTTTTGCAATGCACAGTCTGTACGGTGAGCGTGGCCAGGCGCTGTTGCACACGGGCAGCGGGCTCGTGGCGAGACTGGCTGCAGGAGGGCAACCACAAGCGGGTGAGAGGGCAGCACCCACCTCCACGCCAACCCACCTGAGTGCTGGGTGGTTCGGGGTTGTGCTGGGTGGTTCGGGATTTCACTGGGTTTTCAGAAGACAGGTAGAGACGAGGGGACGCTAGTAGCGCATTTGGGCGTTAATGTGTTTATTGCCCACCATGTGCATTTATTCAGTTTTGGACATATTCCCTCTTCGTTTGAGATTGAACTGCCCAGCACCGGGCAGTTACCACAGGCCCAGGGAGAGCAGCTGATCCCTGGCTTCCACCACCACAGCTCACGTAGGGGAAATATTAAATTTGCAAGCATGGTGGAGAGACAGAGGGAGACGCCAGGTAGCATACAACAGCAGAGATCTCTGCCGTTACTGCTGGGAGACCAGAGCTGATCCAGGTCTCTGTTTTCAGCTGCTCACAGCACATAACAGATGCCTGATGGGGCACCAGAGCTCATTACTAATTAACTCTGTGCTGCATGGTCTTGCACCAGGTAACAAGGTTAAGCACTAATGAAGGAAAATCCAAAAACATTCCAGGTCCTTGTGGCTGCCAGATATATATAGCAAACTGAAATAACTCCTCATGAATTTCTAGTTGGAATGCGCTTCTGCATCATTTGTGGAGGGAGACATCCAGACATGGGTCCTGGTTATCCTGACTGGGATGTGGTTAGGATAGCCACGGACTTCAGCAAGGTACACTGGTGTGATGAGAACAGAAATTAGCTTTTAATTGCTTCTAAAATAGGATGTCTGAAAGAATAATCTTTTCTGACTCCAGAAATCAGAGGAAATGGAGACACAAACCTCACACCGGCACCCTTCAGAAAAGGGGCCCAGAAGACAGTGTTACCCCTGGTTGACTGGGGATGGCACCACCTGGAGAAGGCAGTGTTTTGCAGGACGCTGGTACCTGCACCACTGAACGCAATGAATGCCGTGATACAGAAAAGAGAATAATTACTCTTCAGAAGAGGAGCAGAACCAAAGCCAAGCTTTGTGAGCAGTCCCACCACCCCAGGCTGCTTCCCACTGGCACACTGGGCTTCTCACGCAGCTCTGGGGCTTTCCAAGTCACATCTCTCATGCTCGTGCACAATTAGCACTAACCTGAGGACACCTGGCACTGCTGACTCGCCAGGGCTGGGGCGGCAGGACATCAGTGCTGTGTCTGATGTGTTGGGTTGCTTCTAGCCAGCCCTGTTTCTGCAGAGCCAGAGGGGACTGTTCCGTGGCTCCATGCCTACGTGTGACGCCTGCGCCTGGTCCCTGGAGGCAGCCTGACCCCGGCTTCCTTCCCAGCCTCTCTGAACTCCCGGGTCCTCGGAGGAACAGCACCACGATATTTTTAGGCTGTTTACAAAGACAGAGCAGGACATTTCTGTGCGGCTTGCAGTGAGCAAGCATGAGTTATGTAGTCAGCAGGTCAACTGGCAGCCATCTGGGCAGCAATGCAGCGGTGGTTTGCCTGGGTAGATGCTGGCATCAGAGAAGGAAAGAGCACCAGAAAAAGCACCAGGAGAACATGACCATTTTGCCTTTCCTTTAATAAACTTTTCTTCGTCTGAGGCTCCTCCGAGTGCCGGGATTTTGAGCCTCCCCCACCAGTGACGCAGCTCTGCAGGAGCAGTGGCACCGCAGGAGCACACAGGCTCCTGCTGCTCCCCTCTCTCATTTCTGGAGACCATGAGGCCAGAAGGAACCTCAGGAATCCCATAACCGGATCTCCTACATGGTCTCCAGTGAGAGCATTTTTGACTTTATCAATTTCTTTTTTGAATCGCGATGCTTGGGCTAAGCACAGCAGCCTACGAGCAATGGCAATAGTTGTCAGTAAAGTAACCAACCTTCTTTAGCTCCTCCTTAAAGTCGCCTGGAGTTTGTGCGCACACATCATGTTAGCCTTTTGGCCATCCTGTCATATGCGGAGCAGTGTGTCATCTTCCCCGTTCTTTGCAGACCTTTTCAGGGTCACAGATGCCCATATCCTCACATCTTAAATACTTTTTAATTGGAGTAGTATTGTCCTATGTGTTGTTTGCATACAGGTGTGCTTCTGTAGGCTTGAAGTCCCCACGCCTCTGCGTCTCACCAGTGCTGGGGAGAGGACACCAGGTAGGTGCCACCTGGTCTGGGTCAGTATGAATGCACTAAAGCTCATGCTGTAACACCAGTGAATGCCGTTTTTCCTTCTCTCAGCACTTACAAGTGGTGAGGTTTTTTTCCAGTTAGTAGGTTTTGGTGTGGACAACATTATAGTTCCTTCACCAAATGCCACTTCAGTCCTGTAACACCTGCCTGTGTTGCAAGGGATGGGGGCTGTGCATGGCAGAGCACTGGCTGATGTTCATCACGCTTCCCTGCTGCCCCTGGCCTCAGACCCCGAACCTCTCCTTAAAGCTAAGGAAGGGTGTCTCCAGGCTTCCAGCCAGGAACACATCAAAACCTGCTCTGCTCTGCAGCCAGGAGAGACTCAGCCCAGCTAGCCATCATTTGCTCTTCTTCACAGAGTCCGGGGCAAGCCAAGAAGCAGCCGTATTAGAGCTCTTGCATCTGGTGCAGAGTAGTAAATACTACCCATGGCTCTGTCCCTTATATTTAGGAAAAACCTGTCCATGCTACTTTCTTACAGCCCAGTGAAACTCACTTGCAACTGTCTCTTCTGGAAGGTCACCCAGGTCAAAACGACTTGACACAAGATGTTTCATCTCAAAGCAGGGCTCAGCAGAGCTGTGTGCTCAGACACAAGCCCAGCAGAGGCCAGGCTATGGGCAGCCGATACATACAGGTGGGGAAAGGATGTCTTGAAGGAGGCTTGAGCCAACACAAGTCTTTGGTGGTGACTGCAAGACTAGAAAGGTGGGTAAATCTCAACCCATACAGAGCCAAATCACCCTACAGTCCCTAAAAAATACGTTCAGAGGGCCTGGCCCTAATGCTCTTGTGGGTAGAGCTGGGCAGGTCGGAAGTGCTTGGTGCTGTGCTGAGATGAGCAGGAGCAGCGCGGGCTCAGCCCGGGGGGGAGCATCTCTCCCCACTGGCTCAGCCGGCCATGGCAGAGTTCTGCCCTGCTCAGTGAGAGCCCCAGGAGCAGCTTGAGCAGCTTCAACAAGATGGCTACTGCTGGGAGAGGAGGCAGTGACCTGGTTGAGTGGGGGGACAGCCTTGTCCTGCCCCTGGGTAAGGCTGGCTGCCTCCTGCAGCGCCCTGAGCATCTCCAGCCCAGGCCAGCTCTCACCTCCCTGCCACTTCCACCAGACATGTTCAGGGCTCCACAACATGCCCTGCTGTCTACAGAGCTGCCGGCACAACAAAAAACACTGCTCCTATACACTCTGTTTTGTACAGGCAAGGCAGGAGAAGAGAGCACCAGGTCACAATGTAAATATAAAGCCTGCGGTGAACTCCCTTGAAGATAAAGCAACCTCTGCTTGTGATGCCCGTGCGGGAGCTCCCCCCATCCAGGGTCTGTCAAACCCCTCAGAGGATCTTGTGCATTCAGCACTGCAGGTGTGCTGTGCAGAGGCAGTGAGGGCAGGGGATAAGGGTCTCTGCCTGGCCCAGGTGCACACCCTGCATTAGCCCGGGGATGGAGCTCGGCCAGGTACTGCTGGGAGAAAGGGAGGCAGCACCGCACAAACTGGAGGGGACTCTCTGCTCCAGCCAGCTCTGCCTCCCAGCCACCACCCCGTGACACGGCGGTAGGCAGGGATGCAGCATGAGCTACGGCATGCTTCATTTTTTTAGGATTACGTACAGCTTCATTAGTCTTTGGGCAGAAGGGGAGGGACTGCTGTCTCCCTGGGTGCTTGTGACAAAGCTGCAAAACATTTGTCAAGGCAACCGGCTTTCTGGGAAAAGCCCCCGACAGACCAGGGGAGGAGAGCCAAGGGGTGCACCTGGGCCCCCACACCTTCCCACTGCGGCAGACGGCTGTCTCAGGAGAGCCACCTGGGAGACCTCCAGCATGGAGCACAACCTGCCACGCAGGGAAAAGGAGAGGAGCCAGCCCCAAACACGCTGCTAAATCTTTACTTCCCAGCCTTTACTTCCCACTATGCAGCGGTTGGACTGGCACAAAGTGATTTGTTTCAAAAGGCTCTGGCTTGTCTCCCCCTTGAAAGCTCTCTGTGTGGTTTATATTATGCTCCAAAACAGAAATAAATGGTTGAAAGTGTGACTCACTGCAGGAGTTTCTTCCCTTTCCAAATGCAGCCCAGACATCAAGGTGCAATGGAGGGATGCGAGGACCAGACGTGGCTCTGAACAAGGTGTCGCTCAGTGCACCGAGTGACTGCAGCGTTTGGCATCCTGCTGGGCCCTCACTCTTGCTGAGGGATCCCCACGGGCTTTATTTTCTTATCCTCTGCATTGACTCAGAAATACAAGTGCATTGAAGAGTTCCCTAATTCCATCATCGGAAGGCCTTATCACAATATTGTTTTTAGAAGAGAACAGATACAATAATATTAGGCAGAAGAAAATGTATCGTTTGCTCTACTGAATACGGTTGCTTTCTTGGTGTTAACTTTGGTTTTAACACCATTAAGTAGAAGAACATGATTGAACTCAGCCACAATAACTTATAACGCCTCTGTTGTTGTACAGAAAACAATACGAGTATGAAGAATCACTTTGACAAAGCAAGGAGTTTGTCATACCTAATTTTCCCCCATCTTTTTGTAATGTAAGTCTATCAAACACACTATATTAAAAATAATTTTTCTCCTCTGACAAATAACAGATCATGTTTGATATCTACAGAAACTTGAAAAAATGAAGCTCTAACCCATATCACCAACAATGGCACGTGTACCAGCACAGCCCTCAGGACAAAAGCCCGTGCTTCTGGGGCACGTGTTATGGTAGCAGGGAACAGCTTTGGCCAAACGAAGTGCCAGAACGGCTGTCATGAAAGGCTCAATAGAATTAAAATACCTTAAAGAGCAGAGTTCCAGATTGCCAAAAGCCCATTAGCTTGTATTTGGAATAAGAGACAATATCTATGGATTTTTAAGATAGCTATAGCTTGGGTTTTTAAGAATTACCTAAATTGTGTCACCTGGGAAGGGATAGGCTGAGTTCAATCAGAGGTATACACTTTTTCATAGGAAATTATTGAATGAGTTTCTATTTTTGAAGTGTTATTTTCTAAAGCAAAACATATTTTGATATACTGTTTCTCTCAATGTGTGTGTGTGTGCATGTATGCGTGTATATTTTCCAATTAATATCAGGGTTACTATTTTACAACTTCTTTCTGAGAAACCCAGAATTGCAATAAACTCTAGTTCTGAAGGCTGATCTTTGTGATATGCTCCAGGACCAGAAGTGGGAGTTTGTGCCTTTACACCACCTGAGGACAGTGGGATAATGCAAACCTTCCTGAGAAACAGCAAATGCCTGAACTCTGAGCTCCTCGAAAGGCTTTCTGATCATGCTGAGCCTTATTCATACCATCTGGAAGAGCTGTAACTTAAGTTCTGGCTATTGCTTTACAGAAGAAAGAGACCATCCACCTGGCAGAATTTGTTTCTCCTGCTCCTCAGTAACATTCATGCTCCATACTCCTACTGACCAAGACTGACCCAGGTCCTACTGACCTCCTACAACCCTACATGCACACGTGATAAACTCTCACCACTTCCAATGGACTGTAGTGTTAATCTGGCATGATGGGCTCCACAGCTGCAAGCAGTAACTATGGGTTTGGTGCTACTGTTCAGACCAGCTCAGACTCCTTTGTGCCAGTCATGACCAGGCCACACAAATTAAAGCTAGGATTTTCAAAGCGGTTTGAAGACCTTGGAGACCCCCAAATCATAGATCTTACACACAAATACAACTCCCAACGTTCTATTCCTCCACCAAAAGTCTGAAGCTAATCCAACAGCCTCTTTGCTCCATCCTTGGGGAGAAGCGTATCGTGCCTCACTCACAGCATCAATAAACTTCCAAATTAAAACTTAACTTCAGCCCAAAGAATAACTTGCTTCTTGTTTTGGAAAAGGAACGGGGATGTTTGCAATAGCAGTTAAGCCCCTTGGCACCTCTGAAAGATCTTCTTATAAAGAGTGAAGTGTCTGTAGGCTCAGAGGAAAAAAGAAATATCTCAGTTTGGTGGTTGCAGCTTCGACTTATTTTGAATACAGTCTCAGGGCTGGAGAGAGGGACGCCCCGCTGGCAAGAGAACAGCAGATTGCTGGGTGGCAATACTGCTACAAAATCTCCTGTCTCTGCAAAGATGAAAGCAAGCCACAGGTGGAAAGGGCTATGCAAAACCCACCGAGCTTCTTAAAAAAATTATCTAGAAAGCCATTTCAGTAACTAGAACATTTATTACTCTTGCCCTGCTTGAGACGCTGCCAGCTGGGGACGGGGACCACATGCCGCAGAGGAGCAACACCAGAGGCACTTTGCTTAGCAAGCCCGGCATTTGCCTCTGTGCTACACGGCGCAGCCCCAGACCCCGCCATCCCCAAGCTGTCATCGGGCCCTGCGCGTGGGCCAGCGGCCCAAGGCTCTGCTCTGTGCACATCTGCGCTTGGTTACACACAGCCTGAGAGCTTGGAGTATAAGACTTGTGGACAGGTAGCTGGACAGCTAGGTGGACAGATAGAGATATTATTTTTGACATCCTGGAAAGGCTTCTTGAAAAACCATGCAGGTTCAAGTTCATATTCTTCTGTAAACACCACAAACCAAGAGGAGCCCAGAACTAACCCTTAGCCTTGTCAGCACAGGCTGATTCCCTGAGCAGCAGCCACCCCAAAATCCCACATTGCACTGACCACACCAGCCCCAGATTTCCCGACAGTATCAGGTAGAAGAAAAAGAAGAAAAGAAATCTTTAGAAAATGGGCTTTGTGGCAGTCATTCTTAAGAGCTTTCCAGTTATGCTTTGGCTTGTAGATACCAATTACACTTCAAGAAACACCAAGGAGATACTAGAGATGCTGATCTTAAGAAGTGAAATGGGAAAGTTTGAGGGTCAGCACCCTGAAGGCAGGGTCAGGCTCTCGGATCCCAAGAGCCCCCTTGGACCTATCTAGTGTGGTTATTTTAATTTTTTAAATTTTTAAAGACAAGTCAATGTTAAGGTCAATAAAAACAATCTGGTGTTGTTATTTATTTATTTGTTTTTAAAGACAAGACAACGTGAAGGTAAAAATCTGGACTTAGCCAGGGAAGCAAACTGTTTCTAAGGGTTTCTCCCATGCACTTGCACCTGTCAAGAACAAGAAGTTCTTGGCTCCAGCCAAAGAAAACATTATGTATATTTTTTGTCCAACAGTTGCAAGTGGCTGTTTCCATATGCTTTCACTATGCAGTATGCCAGAAACCTTCCTGCAAAGCACAGGCACCAGACAAGCCTCTTGGGGGGTGTAACCACGCGTGTTCCCAGGTGATTGATACTTGGCACCAAACTCACCCGCCTGCTCCTCCTAGGACTTGCCCACTTCCCGGCAGCGCTGATCAAGCAGGGCTGCAGCACAGCCACTCTGAGTAGCATGGCTCCTGCTGGGTGTGCAGCAGACCAGTCTGCCTTTGTGGGGCACCGGCCCAGCCCCGGCAGACATTAAATGGTGCAAAATCCAGGGACCCTGGAGCGACAAAGGTTAGCTCTTGATCTAAACTCTTCGTGGATGATCGAAGCAGCCTCAGATTTTGTGCAAATATACACAACAGTTGGGATGCTCAAATCTCAAGTCAAAAGCTGACCTTCCCCACGTGCTAGGGGTTGGCTTGACCCAGGTTTTGGTTTAGCTTCATGGCTGTAATAGAGCTACTAATATTCATTGTGGAGTACCAGCAGAACGAACCTGGTTAGAGCTTTGCTCTGCCTTCACACCGGTCCTCAGGACTGCCCCCTCCTTTACAACCCCCGTCCTGCAGGTGTCCATCCTTAACCCTGGTATAGCTCTGACAGGCACAGATTTCTAGACTGAAAGGATCAAATTGGAGATTTCACGTTTCACTTGTTTTAGTCAAGCTACTTGCCACTACTTACTCTCTTATTTTTGCCCAAGTTGTTCATTAGAGTCTTTGTGAACGTCAGCAACACCCAAGAGCATAATGGCAACAAATGGCAGAAGGAAGAAAATACGAACTGGAACAGGATTTCCCTATTCAGCCTTGCATCAAATTAGCTCCTACTGCAGTCAGTGCAGGCAAAAGCTGAGTAATGGATTTTTTTTTTACTCCCTGTCCACTAAAAGCTTTGGAGTTCAACTTAAAAATAACCTCAGCACTGCCTTCCAGTGCTGGGCTGCCTGCAATAGTTGTTAACAGGACACGACAGTACTATGTGCATTCAGAGGTGCTCTGGAAAGGTTTACCTCCATCACGCCTGGGTTTATCCAGAACTTCTGTATTGACTTCACTCTGAAAATCTGCCAGATCTGAAATCAAAGCTCTGGAAGAAACTCCTTGTACTCACCTACCAAGTATTCCTCCCTGCTCCCAAGAGCATATGTATTTTTACCACAATATACCAGGCTTAAAGTCCCCAAAGCTCCTTCCAGCAACATCGCTGTTCTGGAAGGAGGTTTTATTTAGTGTGCATTTCATAAGCACTGATTTCATCCTGCCATGCAACACTCACACTTTCCCCCCCAAGCAACAGGCCAGCAGCGTGTTAGTCTGTGCACTAACTAGTTTCTCAGAAAACGAATTTTTGCTATGTTCTCCTGAGCTTTTTATGCATCATTACCCAAAAGCTGGTATCTAAGGGAATATTTCTTAATTTACTCCTTCAGGCTTATTTCTGGGCTTGTCCTCACAACTGCTTGCGATCGTACAGCTTTAAGCATTACTCGTGCGCCTTGAGAAGAGACTGTTGGGCACTGCGCAGCTGACTGACACCTTCATATTTTAAAATATCTACAAAACTCCAGCCAAAGAACAAGCATAAATACTGAAAGCTAGAAATCAAATTCTAGATAAATCTGAAGATTTGCAGCTCCATATACAAACCAGCAGTTCAAAAAACCCACTTGGTCCCACAAGTGAAAAAAGCAGCACGGGTGAAGGTAAGTACTCTGGTGCGACACACCAGCACGACACGCAACGCAGCAGCATTAAAAGGAGCACACTTGCCAAAACAGTAGAGGTATTTTCATTCCTTGATCAGGGCCATAGCCCTGATGTTTGATTCACACCAGCACAGGCTTAAATATGCCTTTGGACTGACCTGCGAGGCGTTTTTCCCTTGCGCTCTTCCAGAAGCCATCCCATGCCTTGCCGGTGGAGGCCCTGGGGTGGTCGCTGAGGCATCGCCTCAGGCGGGGCTTCCCTGGCGCCTCCATCCTCGCCCGTACGGATCCAGCGTCTCGGAGAGAAATTGCAGCACGTTAGGACCACAGCAAATCCATTCTCCTAGCTTTTGCCTCTTAAGCTGGACTGGAAAAGTTTCTGCACAGGAGAAGTCTGCAGGTAGTTCATGAACATCCCTCTGGCAAGACGGGGGAGCAGAGCCCAGGGCAGTGGCCCCCGCTGGGGTCCCCACCACGGAGCTCGGCCCAGCTCTGAGGCTCTGCTTCCACCTCGTATAAACACAGCCGTTCCCTGCCACGCAGGGTAATAAATAAAGAGTGAGGCTATGCCTGTTTCTGGGAGCACTGTACCTTTGCATTCTCAACTGTGCTGCATTAACCGTCTGTGTAATGGCTTCCTCCTCCCTTCAGAGCTTACTAATTTACAGTGTCTGTGAGGCTGGTTGTGTGCCTGCCATCTCCTTTACTAGTATGCAGTTGTTTGGGATGATTTTTTGTTAAGTTTGGGGTTTTTTTTTAATATTTATTTTGAACAGAACAGCCTGGCCTAGAAGCAGAATGGGATGTTTTTCCTGTGTTACGGGATTAACCTGAGTGAAGGTTTTGTGCAGACACCATTCAAACAGAAGAGGTCTCCAGGACTCAGATTAATCAGTTACATGAGGAACATCCTCAGAGAAAACTTGCTCCAAAGGCACTCTCTCCTGTGCTATGCACTCTCTAAGTGGCGATGGGGACATACAAAAATCCTCTGTCACCTACCCATTCAGTTATGTGCCTGGAAATAGTGCCCATATAAGTGTGTTCTTATAAGAGCACACTGAAAAAAGTAGAGGCACACCCAATTATTAAATTTAGGTTTTGTCCCCATCTGGGACGTGAGAATGAAATAGTTTTACAATGAGAGCCACTGTGTACGTACAAAAAGCAAACACCTGACACGTAGCTCAGCACTGATGAAGCTCCTTGGCAAAATCAGTCCTGGAAGAGAAAAGCAATTAATGGGGAGATAACCTGAATGGAAGGTGACTATGAATGACTGCTGGACAGGCTTCACACATCTGCCGTTTCTATTTCTGGCATCAGGTTTGGGTCTGATATCTCACAGGAATGAGTTTTGATGGTACTTGTTGAAGCAAGTTCAGCTCACAGCAACACTTACCAGGCTGCTCCAGCACACACACCACTGACACACACACTTGCCTATACCTCAGTTGATAAATCCCCAAACCCCCACAGCTGGATGCTCCTCACTGAGCACACAATTGCATCCAGGGGAGGTCTGAGAGCACCACGGGAGTCTTTAAAGCTGACGCCTTATGTTGCGGACTGATGCTGCAAACCTGCATCCTGATTAAGACAACTTCATTAATGTCCCTCAGTGGAAAGAAATCCAAGGACTGGAGGCGCAGCTGATGACAGGCACAATGACTGCTCTGAGCCTGTGAACTGCAGCATTAAGCATCCCCTCCTCAGAGCTGCCACGTGATTCAGACCTGCAGAGCAGACCAAGTAGTTCTCAGCCACATGTAATGCATTTGATACAACGAACTTATACGCGTAGCTGATGTTTTGGCCTGTATTTCTAAGGCACTTGAAGTTAGCATCACGATGAAGAGAAAGCACTAAGTATATGCTTCTATTTCAAAAAGTGTTTTGGTTTTGGACAAATGCAATCCCCAGATATAATCGCAGGTGTATCTGGGCCATGCAAACAGCTATGGGAAATGCTCAGAGCAGTGAGCTTATCCTGCACAGGACGGTTTGCAGACTCCTCCCTGGCCACATTCAGGGTGCATTACAGGGAATTACCCTTCCATGAAGATGAGACTTAACATGATGAATGCATTTAGGTTTAAAACCAATGTAAGCAGCCACCTGAAGAGTGACGACAGACGCACATATCACAACTTGTGCAAGAGGCTGGTTTCCATCCTGATGCCCGGTGATCTGTGTGGGGGACACAGAGACAACCTGAGTCCTCTGAGGGCAAAGCGGATCTCCTTTGCACTGGGCCCACAGCAGCTGGGGGCATCACACAGCCCTTGGACTCAGCTGCTGCTCAGAAGAAGGAAAAAGCACCAAAAGCAGCTGGGACAGAGACAGCAAAGTAACAAAATTATGTTCATTTTGGTTTGCTTGATACATTTAATGTCACCTCCCACTGTAGTTATGCTGGCAATGCTTCTAACCAAACCCAGAGCTTTTTAATATTAAAAAGCTGTTAAATGCATTTTGTGCCAGCTGCAGAGCTCTGCTTCAAGCCTGATCCCGGGGAAGTGCAGTTTTCCTTCTGCTGACGTGAAAAGGTCACGTGAGTTTTAAAAGGACAGGAACAAGCCAGTAGAGGAATACTGATCATCGCTGACGTGCCTCCTCCCCACGGCAGCTTTTCTCCCAGACGCGTGACGTGCCACGAACCGCTGGCGGCAGCTCCGTGCAGCCCCTCTGCTGTGGGCAGTGCCACGGGCAGCACTGGGCAGTGGGCAGGTGCTGGGCGTGGCTGCTGCCTGCACTGAGGGCTGCGCGCCACTCGGACGTCTCCCGTGGACAGCTGGCAGCTCCCTGCATGGGGACAGCAAGCGGTGCTCCTGAGAGCGCAGAATGACCTTCCGTTTTGGTGCCTCTAAGCAGTCCCAGCCACAGCAGTGCTGGCAGCCTCCTGCCGTACTGTACAAACTCATTTTGCTTCATTTCATTTTTAACTTGATGCCTAATGAGTCTGTGGCAGTCACCTACAATTTCATGGAGATAGGGCAGCTGTAAAGAAGAAAATTGGTTTCATAAAACCAAAAAAATCAAGAATGAACAGTCAGGCTATTCACATAAAGGAACTAAAGTACCTCCTGTTGTCTCCCAGACATGACCCTTAAACATGAGGCATGCTAAAGATAAAGCTGTGGCTAGCAAAAAGCAGCAAGTTGCTCCACATTCCTAGAAGCTTCTCACATTCACATCTCTGCCTTGGGACTCCTGCAAGGGCTGAAACATTTCCCAAAACTTCAGGCTATTTTGAGACGAAACAAACATCCTCACTCAGCAGATGCGTTTAGGTAACACTGGCATTTTTAAATTATCCAGGATGGTAAAACAACATATTTGAACAACAAAAAAAAAGCCAACAACTAGTCATTAGAGTCACTGCAAAAATAATCTGAACCTGTTCGTAGTATTAAAGGCCAAGATGCAACTGTTTTTATGTACCATTTAGCATCTCCCTTGTGGAGAACTCGAATGTTTGTGCATCTGGATTTCATCTGCACCCGAATGAGACCATGGGTGTGATGTTTTAGCTTGAGCTGGCTGCAGCTGGTAACCACGTGTTTGGATACTGCCACTCTCTCTCAGAAATATTTAAAGGGGTGTGTGAGCATGTGCATACTGTTAAAAATTATAATTAATGACTTAACAGCTAAGGTTAAACTTGAGTCATTCTTTTGCGTAAAGAGACAGCTTTATTAGCCAGCACACAGGAGTATTTAGTCACAGTTAAATAAAAAAAATACAGTTTGAGGATAAGTGGCTTATCAGTTAGCCAAAGGCCTCTTACAGCACTCAAGGCACACTGTCAGAGTGAGCCAAGAAACGTCCTGCGTCTGCCTGCAGTGGGCAGGCACCGAGTGGCAGGGCTGGGCATTGGCATCAAAACATGCTGATAGTCTTGAATAGGAGGGATGTCTGACTTTTCTTTGCATGCAAAATATGGCCATCTCAGCTCCTAGATACCAATGTAAGAGATTTCCTTCCCATCTCTAGTCTAACAGCTAAAGCTGTCATTTCCCAAAAGAGACCACGCCAAGGGAGAGTTTCACAAGCAGTGCGAGGTTATATAGATCACATATCCCTAGTTAATGTTCACACTCAGAGCAAAGAGCAAACCTGCTACCTGTCATGCATAACATTATTTACAAATACCGTGGTAGTAAAAGCAGCCTATATCTCTCTTACCCCCAGTCATATTCCTCCATTACAAATAGCAACATGGAGGTTGCTTTTTTTCCTCCTCAAGAGGAGTGTTCAACAAAGATTTTGAGATTAATTACATAACGCAGGAACAAGCAGCACTGTGTTGCAGAATGGATTCAGAATATTGGCAGTTGTGTTTCCTTGGGCAAGTCAGCTGTCACTTCTGAGGACTGCCTTTACAGAGAAATTAAAGTAGCAATTACGTATAGTTAAACCAGTCTGAAACATCCATAGGAAGACTTTGGTCACCTGTTGTAAGCCTATTACTCAAACGAATAAATGTCCTCCTGCACTGCGGGTGTGACCCCGATCATCCAGCCAGCGGCTGTCCTACGGATGCTGGTCTTTACCACCCTCCGGACAGACCCTCCGCACAGTGGGAGGGGGCTGGGGTGCTGCACCCATCCGACTGCTCAAGTCAGTGTCTCCTACTTCAGATTTGTTGCTTCCAAAAAACACAAGCCAGAACATGCTGTCTGCTGTATGCTAAACCAGGGGGGACAGCAGGCAACAGCAGAGAGCCTGTGGAGAGCTGTAGGACTTAACGTCAGAGTCACAGAAAGGGCAGAAACAGGCAAATGGCCGCACAGAGGCTAACGTTACCATTTGTTCCCAAGCAAACACATGCTTCCCTGTTGGCAAAGGCCAGAGACCTTCAGGGAGCAATGAGCGAGAGCCAAGCCACTGACTGCAGCCGTCACAACCCTCCCAGTTCTAGTACCTCTGCAAGGATGAGAAGTTTCACAGCAGGGAAAGGGCAGACCTGCATTAGGTTTACTCTAGGGAGCGCATAGCCTGGAGCACCATTGGCTGGAAAAACAGAGTCCTGAAAAGGCCCAGGACCAGAGCTGTTAAATGAGGAGCAGGCTCAGCCCGTCCATATGAAAAGATGTGCTAGCATGATGAACTTGCAAAGGTTTGTCTCCCTGCATCGGGACCAGCTGTGCTCCCACAGCTGAGCTGCTGTCAGGAGCAAACGCTCACCTGCTTCTCATAACCCTTCTCCTCGCTTCCTTCTTCCTTCACTCAGAAAAGTTTATGTTACATATTACATTCCCAACATACAGGACCTGGCAATAGTTTAGTTATTTGTAGTGTATACGAATAAAGTTTCATTGAATACCTTTGTGGAAAAATTGTGGAAATTAATGGAGCTCCTATAATGGAGCCCACTGAAGCCAGGGTACTCGCATGATGGACAGCTGGTTGCTCATCAGTTCTTATTTTTCAATCAACTTCTTATTCTGACACCCTTAAGTTATGGATTTCCTTTTAAATGATAACTGTCATATAGGTTTGCTTATTTAACATTTTGCTCTACCATAATTGTTCTGTGGAACATATGAAACTTTTACACCAGGAGAACAGCAGACAGCCTTCCAGTAAGGCTGGGAGTCTGTGCCAGCGCAGGGATTTTCATGCTATTTTAAGCATTTACAAGTTGTCTTAAGCCTTAAATGATAAAAACATCAAGTAGTGAGAGTGCACTGAACTCAATACTTTGCTATTCAGCTAGCCTAGTGGGAACATGCTAGTGCAAACATTTAAATGTAAGCACCAGCTGGAGGCATTTCCTTCAGCTGCCGCCATGAGGCATTAACCGGGTGTTAACCAGAACCGCTGGATGCGCACGAAGGCGAGCCCCAGGAGCTGCTGCCCTAGAAGGAAAGGTATTAGCTACAGCCAGGGTGCCATTGTGGTGAAGGAACACAGATCCACTTTAATAATAGCACCAGGGCTGAAGGTGACAACAAATGACTTAAAAGGACCAACGGCAGGTTTTGCAGAAACAATTTAGAGGCTTAAGGAAGATTTTATTAAGCCTAAATCATTAAAGAAAACTTGTTTGAGCAGTTGCACTTCATCACCCTGCCAAGGACAGGGTTTGTGGGGAGGAGAGGTACATATTGCCCAGGGTTACAGAAGAGCCCATCGCATGTCTGCGACACCTCCCTCAGCTCTTTCAGCCTATTTATGCGCATCGCATCAGGCTCACAAGTGCTTTTATGGGCACCACTGGACAAATAATTCATTTGTATGTGATAGAAACACAGCCACACCAAGCACATGGGCATCAAAGGGCATTTAGTCCTGGCTGGACCAGCTTGCCCACCTACAAACCACACTCACCTTGTCTCAGCCCACCCCCAGGCTCAGCTGCAGCCTGGCTCTGCAGGCGCTGCTGCAGATGCTGCGAGAAGTGCTGAGCTCCAGCTGGGCCAGATCTGAATTCAACAAAACGCTTACGGGCCTAATGAGCACCGGGTTGTGTGCGCTGCTGGGGCCAAGCTGAAAAATGCAGCGCTGCAGGTGCTCAGCCTCTGCAGGCTTTCAGGAGTATCTACAGGTAAAGATAAGAAACTGGAACAGATGTAGTGCTCACCAGACCCACAGCAGCACTTCTGCACCCTGAGGAATGACTAGTGGTGTGCTGGGGAGAGGCTGTGCCCTGCAGAGCTGCTCCGTGGGGGCACGAGGGAGTCACCTGATTAAAAAAAACAACACCTTTTTTAAAAAACAGGGATTGGAAAATAATGTTTAAAAAATGAAGGTATGTTTTCCAGCAATTTACCCAAAGATTATCCATAGCCAAGTAGCAGGGAAAGCAGAGTCCAGAGCTGAAGGAATGATTTCTTTAATTTATTTTTAAAATAAGATGCTCTCAGTTTCCCAGGAAATTCTCTAAAAGGACAATATTGTGCCAAAAAACCCCAGCTTTCGTTTTCATAGTTTCAGAATGATACATTTATAAGCCTATACTAGGCTAAAAATTGACAGCTCAAGAAGATCACCATGTCTCTGAAGACAGAGAATGAAGAGCTGAGAAGCAAGTTGTTAGAACCAGAAAAAGATATTCCCTTCGAGTAAAATACTGTTGTTGTATGCATGGGAGTAGGAGAGCGTAGGAGAGCAGTCTTGTATTTCTTCAGAGAACACAGGCATTTGAATGAAATAATGAACGATACTATAAACTAGAATCATATTTCAAATAAACATGTGACAATTGTAATTTCAAGTTTCATATCTGTTGAAAGAGCTGTTACGAAGTCTCTCTGAAAGCACTGGAATTTTTTGCTCCAGCAACACTTTCCATCAGCGTGAGCTGCAGTGACTGGGCAGAAGGCTTTTAGGTGTGACATTTCTTTTAGTATTTTGTTGACACCCTCTGATTTGGAAAAATCTGTTCCAATTCCTACAATCCAGTAACTAAGGTGACTAGAGACCAGCAATATGTTAATCAAATACTGCCAGGAGTGACCGAAAGCCTTATTGTGTTAGAATGAGATTTGATGGCACAAGTTTTTTTTATGTTAAACTGCATGTCCCAAACATGAGAGCCCACAAAGTGCGAAACACAACTTTACCTTCAAGATTGCATCTGCTCATGAAAGGTAATGTCTACACCAGTGTTTCACCTTTCAAGAAGCAAAGGTTTAACCCTTCCTCCAGAGCTACCCCATCGGTTTATACTCACGTCGTGCAGAGCTTGCTGACAGCAGGAACATGAACAGTGCCAAACACCACGCTTACTTACACGTCCTGCAGCAGCTGCATGACCCTTCCCTGAACAGAAATTAAACACATTTCTTTAAGTCACTTCAGGTCTCAGATCATACCCTCACGAGCAGGATCTTTAATGAGCATGTGCTCTGTCGACTGTCCCTGCTCTCCCTGTGACGGTGGTAGCAGTTCCCCAGGGCCAGCTCAGGGGTGCAGCACCCCCATGCCCTTGCCTGCGGTGGGCTGCAGGGTGGGGGCACACCCCACGGATACACCAAACCCCAGCGTCCGTGGAAGCACTCCCAGGTCGAGGAGGTGTCCCAGAGTACTGTCTAGGTTGGATGAAACATAGTTTAACAAAACTTAGCAAATATGTTTGAAAATAACCTTAGAACTAAGCTGAGATAGCTTCACTTCTTTAGTGGTTTCCGCCTCCAACTGAAGCCCACCTGGAACCAACCACCACTTCTAGGAGAAAAAGATGCAGAAGCCGGCACAAACTAACAGATGAACACTAACATGGTGATCGAAACAGGTTTGGATATGCTTGCTCCAGAAGAGCTAGACCAACCTCTGCAAGTATAGATGAAGGACGTGCAGATTTTCAGGGAGAAGCTCTAGAACTGGGGTTATAGCTGTGACCCCTATTGCAAACACTTTGCTTGGCGTAAAACAAACAATTAAACTCACTCTTGCTCATCAAGAAACTTAAGTATTCTTTCTGTACAAGATGTTTAATAATCCTCCCTGAAAGTTATCAAAGACATTTGCCCAGAAGCCTGTGACTCGAAGGGTGTGTGCTGCAGAGACCCCACACACAAGCAGGACCTGCAGCTGACCCAGCCCAGATTCACAGTTTCAGTTCCAGAATCTCCCATTTTCAGTCCCACATACCAGTATTAATCACCATCTGCAAAGGTGATGAAAACTCTAGAAGAAAAAACCAAGAAAACTCCAAAAGAGGTGGTGGGATTAGCGCAGGCATGTGGATGTTGGCAGCCACCAAACATACAACCTGACACTGTCATCGCCCCTGCCGTACTCACAGGGTCAGGAACCAGGAGCCTGCCACGCTCCTTCAGACTTGCAGACTGGCACCAAAGGTTTTGCATACAGCGTTGTCTGGGCTTCACAGCAGAGGCCATCGCTGGTTTACCAAGTTTATATTCCTAGGATCCAGCTCAGAACCAACGTCAGCACTGGGACTGCACTAACAACTTGTGCATCTGCCGGAAGCCAATGTGCCAAGGACCAGGGTTTGCTCTGAAAGCAGAGGCGGCCCCGCGGCTTTTGCAACGGGCAGCTCACCTCCGATAACAGCTAAGCTACTGAAGCAGGGTGGCTTTTTTATTTTTTAGAACCTCTTGGAACTGTTAAGACTCATATGTTTGCTGGGATGGTTAAAAACTCACATAGTTTTCATGTGAAAGTTTGCTTTCAAAAATGTGTTGTGGTCAAAATTTAAATGCCTCTGATGGTTGGCATATAAATTTAATAATGGAGGTGACGATAAGGAGGTGCAGACTTGAAATAAGGTACCAAATTGTAACAATAAGGGCAATTTAGGTCTCACACAAATTATCAAGGGTTGTAACAGATCACTGGATATTTTTCAAAATTAAGGTTAGATTTCTTTTAGAACAGGCGCTAGAGGCAGCTCAATCAGAAACCCATTTAGGGGAACGTTCCTGCCTCTGGTACGCAGCATTCATACTGCGCCACCACGAAGGCTTCTGCTCCGCACATGACCGAGCGTCCTTGCAGGGAGCTCGGAGCGCACGGCGCTGGCCCTCCCAGCTGAGCCCCTCGACGCTCACCAGATGCCCGCGGCGCCTCTGTAGCACCGCCAGAGCCCTTCTCGCCACCAGTGGCCCGATTCGCTTCCATATGGACTAACGTGTCTGCATCTTTCGGCAACAGGCGTTCACCTAGCAAGTGCAGGGCAGATTGCAGGTAACGCAGGCTGCTCTTTCCCTCGGGCACCCCCGCCGCCTCTCGCTGCCCCCAGTAAGGGACCACTGCTCCCACTGCCGCCCAGTAAGGTGCACAGCTCTCCTCTTTCTCACGCACCGGATTCGTTACTGGACGGACAGAAGGACAAATAAAAACCAATCACAGAGCGGCAGGGGCTCCGGTGCCGGTCTCGCCCGAGCCGGGGCCGCGGCAGCGGGGCAGGACAGGAAAAGGCAGCCGTGTCTCCCCGTCGGGGAATCGAACCCCGGTCTCCCGCGTGACAGGCGGGGATACTCACCACTATACTAACGAGGAGCAGGTGCGGGCTGCGCGCAGCCCTTATCCGACCGACTCTGCCGGAGCGCGGTGCGAGCTCCCCGCAGGGCGCGCTCGTTCTCTGCCTACTGCTCCTTTGCCGATGCCCTCGCGGAGGCCGCCAGTTTTCTCTCCTGTCCCTCTCCCTGCTTTTCTTGCTGCAGGTCTGGCTGTAACAATCCAATCTTGGCAGCCCAGAGGGGCTGCTCAAAATACCAGGCTAGCAACTATTTGCCCTGCCTCAGCCTCTCTCAGGTGTGCAAACTCTGCTCACACCAACTCGGTCAAAAGCTGAGACCGTCTGTACTGTTTCAGCTGAAAGAGTGCTCACCACAAAGCTTCCTGTGTAAGGGCCAAGCTCGGGCATCAATATTTACTTTACAAACATATATGTGCACGCATATATATGCGCAATATGTCTATAGGATATACACTTTAAAGAACATGTAAGCTCAGCTCCAATACTTGCAGCAGTCTAAGTTCAGAGTCACTGCTCTGTTGGTATCAAAGCAAGTCAGGAGATTGCATTTATGTATGTAAGAACATGATGCTGCATTGGATGGAGCGGCATGTTGGAGTCTGAGTTAAGATCCATCTCTAGCAGCAAAAAGTTAGAAAAAAATATTTTTTTTGTTGAAGATTCAGAAACTTTTCTCTCCCCATTTGAACTGCTGTCAATTCTGGAAAACTAGGAAATACACACTGAGAATATAGGGAAAACTCGATAGAAGAGACTTCACTTCCAGATTTCACAAGAGCTGAAGAAGTTAAAGGAAAACATAGAATCATAGAATCATTTAGGTTGGAAAAGGCCTTTAAGATCATCGAGTCCAACCGTAAACCTAACACTGCTGAGTCCACCACTAAACCATACTCCTAAGCGCCATATCTACATGATACAAAACCACATGGGGTGAGCATCTAGTGTCACTGTTATGGGCTACAGGCAAGAGGGGACTCCCACCTATCCTGATCAATCATATCCAGCTGTATAGGCAGGGGAAATCACCACACTGAGGCAGCGCCTATAGAGCCATGGGTGGGAAATGAGCCATTATTTTTGTGTCAAGTTTAATTTTGGGTTTGTTAGTTGATACAGAGGAAATGGACACAGACCTGAAGCACAACCACAGCTAGTGAGCTGCCACCAAACAGCTTAAAATTAATAAATACATTAATTTCCCAGGCTAGAACATGCAGTGGAGTGTTTTGTAACCGTATTTGTGTGCTAAGGGGGCCTCCCACAACGTTTGCCTAAAGCTCCTCTCTTGGTCTGGCAGCAGAGCTGTTTGCATTGGCAACTCTCTGCCCCCCTTCCCAATGCAAGGTCCCAGTAGAAGGGAGAATAGCAGCTGAAAATGGAGAACTTGAAATCACATACCTTTTATGAGATCCCCAGAGGTCCTGTTCTCACCCCATCAGAGCAAAGAGCAGCAGTGTTTGGTGTGAAAGATGCTTATAATATCTACAATACATTCTGGTGGAAGCTGGAACTGATTTTTTAAAACCGTCCCATAGCAGAACTTAATATCTATTCATCTGAAGGTTTTTTCACTCTGTCCTTCTCCATGTCATCAGTTTTCCTGTAGTAGCAGAATCAAACCCTAATCCTCAAAGGATGTGAGAACTGCAGGACTGAAGTGTTCTCCTGCCTCATGTAGGTCTCAGTTTGAGCTGACAAACAAATACCCATAAAATGCCGGAGACAGCTGGGGTGTTAACTCAGAGGTAGTAACGGATTAATTAGGAAAAGCTGAAACAGCTACAACCTCCAGCTGTCAGCTCTACACTTCATGCAAATGATGGCTAAGGAGGCTGGAAGGCTTCTGAACTGATCCTGTTGTTTATAAGTAAAATGTCTCACGCTGTTGAAATTCATGACCTTTCCCAGTAGATCAGAAACTGATGTTAAGCCTCAGCCTAGTGCAGGACCTCTGGCCAGAAGGCCCTGCCTGTGAGTCTCCCACACCAACGCCTGTGAGAGAATGAGTTTGGGAAGGGCAGGCAGGTAATGTAAAGCAGACTGGTTTTACAGTACTGGTTTAAGAGACATCTCTTAAAAACTGGCTGCCATTAAATACCCCAAACTGAAAGATGAATCAATTGCAATTTTAAAATAAATAAATTTAATGGCCAGAAGAGAGATCAGGTTATTAGATGTTGAACACTTGCAGTTCCCCTGGTACCAACTTACAGAGTCTTACTGACCATGGGGTTTTTTGTTTGTGTTGTGGCTTTTTCCTCCCTTATACTTTCCAGTAAGAACAGGTGTGCTCTACTCTTGGGGTATTTGTGCACACCATTAGCTCAGCAATGTGCCTTTCTAAAGGCTCTGCTTAACCAGGGGACAAATGAGTAACAGCAACGTACTCGGTGGAAAGAAGGAAAAGAGGCTCCATGAGCAGGTTTGTGTTGTCCAGCCCCAGACATGTCAGAAGTCCTAGAGCTGGCTTCAAAACAGCAATTCAGCATTCCCCATACCCTGCGTGCAGCTCTCCAATGGTGACCTGAAAAGTCTTTCTTAAGAAGTAATGACTTTTCCTCTTAGTTTTAAATTACTGATGTAAACCCTTGTATTTCCTACATGTTCCCTGGGAAATTGTATTGTCTGCTATCAAATGACATCAGTAACTCTCCACAGATAGCAAACCAGACCAAAGTCTGTGATATAAAACTACATGAACAGATTATGTCCGAGACAACTTGATAATTTGCATATCTGGACATATGTGGGCTATGAAAGACTCACAACCTTTTATACATTTAATACGGCCCCTTCAGAAAAGTGAGAACACTATATTAACTCACAGATTGCAGGCTGATCTCCAAGCTAATAAGCAGCTGTAAAACTGTAGATCTTGGTTAAGATTTTAAATCAGATTCATCCATTGCAGAATGTTCCTTAAGTGAAATGTAACTCCATGGAAATTAAACGCAGAACTTAGCAAAGCCTCTCAAATTCCCCTAGAAGAGGTTACACTTCTCCAGTGTATCCACCAGCCCGAGATGCTGAAACAAAACGTTCTTTCTAGTAAGAAAAGTTACAGACAGGTGGGTGATAGGACTGCTAGGGATTGTCCTGGAAAGATGTATATCTACCCAAAATGAGAAAATGCAGAATGCTTTGGTTCCTGTTGTCCTGAGCTGACTGTTAGGGACACGTGGCCTCTAGCAGGACCTTGCCAGGAAACTCAAGTGAAGTGATAAGCTATAATAAGCTGATCACAGCAGAAAATTGATAAGGGGCTATAAACTCAAAACAAAGTCAAATACTGCAGACGACATCAGTTCTGGAGTTAACAGCTAGCACTGCTTCCAGGTCAATGACACTGACTTAGAGTACTTTTTAGAAGCAGCCAACTTAGTTTGGTGCAGCCAGTTCCTCCAGGGGCACCTCTCTCCTACATCTCTAATGCCACTGATTTGGGTATTACCTCTTCGCATTTACTATGCAAAGCACCTCTCCTTGCATTCCCTTGCTAGCAACACCTGCTCCCTTGCTGCTTCCCAGCTCACATTCCTCTGCTGCCATCAGTCTCTGATAACCAGTCTCCGGCCAAAACTCAGGGCCATTCACCTTGATACCGCTCACCCTGATATACTGGTCTCCTTCAACAGAACCACCCCATTTTGTTTGTTAAGCCCTGTGATCCCTAGTAACAAGAGGCACAGAAAAGGCTACAGTAGTTGGTACCTTCCTTGCCTCAGGTTCTCACTTCTAAGGTTCGCCCTCAGGAGCAGAAGCGGTGGGAGCGAGGCATTCCCCACTGGAGAGGAAAACAGTTAAGGAGCCCTGGAGCTGGCTGGGCACACATGATGCTGTGGGACCACACAGGCTCTGTCTGAGGGTGAGGATGGAGCTGACCACTGGCAGGTTCCTGATGGTGGAAGAAAGGCAAATGTCACACCCATCCTCAGGAAGGTGCATGTGGGGTAGTACAGGCTGGTCAGCCTCACCCCAGTGCCCACGAAGGCTACAGCGCAAATCTTACTGGAAGACACATCCCGGCACACAAAGCACAAGGCAGTGATTAGGAGCAGCCTGGCTTTACCAAGGTCAAATTGTGCCTGTCTGACCTGATAGCTTTCTGTGATGACTGGCTCCGTAGCTAATGGAGGAGCACGGGATGTTGTTTATCCTGACTTTAGCAAAGCCTTTGCCATCATCTCTCATAGTTAACTTAGAGCCAGACTGGTGAAATACAGAGTGAATAGGTGGACAATAGGGTAGATGGAAAATTGGCTGAACAACCAAACTCAAAAGGCTATGACAAGCAGTACAGAAACTACTCAAATTTTAATTTGCAATTAATTTCTTAGGTGCTTACTCTGCCTTAATATCTCAGAGGCTGCAGGCCCTTTACCTTTCAGGACTTGCAGAGTCTGGAGTTTGGCTACAAATCACTCTTTGTATTTCTTCCCCCTCAGTTGATGGAATGTATTTCATCATCTGCTTGAAATACACGGTCATTTTGGATCTGTCTTTCATTTGGGTTTCATCATGCAAAAATCTGCTAGAACACTTCCCCTACTCATTGCTCAATGTATAAGCTGTTTTAGGGCAAAAGAAGATATTAAATCTCCTCTATAATTACATAAACAATGCAGAATGCTGCAATAAACCATGGCCAAAAGCTTCTCTCAATCAACACTGCTCAGCCAGAATCTAAAGGGTTGAGAGGATAAAGTGTTCTTACACCACGGAGGTATCTGTCCCCACATGTTAAAAATTTGCAAAGTTGCTCATCAATTCAAGCATGTTTCTGAGACCTTAAGGACTCTCAGTGCACACATTTCCTTTCTACACGGCATAGCTTTACGTCCTTCCCAAGAAAGGCACCTTCAGGGACTGAAGAGCTTTGTTGTGTCCTTGGAAGAGAAATTTTTACCTACAGAAAGTTGATATTGCTTCTTCCTTAACGACTTATGACACTGCTGTAACAGAGCTACTCTCATCATTTCCCTCCCTGCATCCAGCTTCCAAGGGCCCACACTAGGAGTCTGGGCCAGCCACAGTTACTGCAGCCTCCTGGAGGCAATTTGCCCCTTGATCCTGTAAGGTTACAAAGGAGTCACCATTGCCAAATTAACTCAACTACATACTTACAGGTTGCATAAAAATTCCCTCCCCGTCCTGCCTGCGGACACGGAGCAACACGGATTGCTCTGTAGCCCTAACGACACACCTCCCTGAGGCAGAGAGATGCTTGTGGTGCAGCAGATGCTGTGCTGAGTCCCTCGGGAGCGGTGCTCTGCTCCCTCCAGACTGGAAACAGGAGAACGTGGTCAACCACCCTGGTACCTCCCATGCGCTGTGCACAAGGTGACTGCTACTACTTTTTCGTGCTGTAGCCTGAAATGGCAGAAAGTGGATATACTTATTGAACACCTGCTGATGGACAGAAATGCCTTTAGAGCAGGGGGGTTTCACTCCGGGACAAAAGGCAAACTTCATTTTTAATCCATAGTTCTAAAAAGAGGGAAGTTACAAGGACTATTACATTAGAGGTTTGCATTTCTGAGCCCAATAAAAATTCAAATACAGCTGGCTGTATAGTCTTACAGGAAGAGGAAGTCACTTGTTTCATACAAACTTTTTTTTTTAATCAGATCCACAGATAAAGATAGAACTAAATGAAGCTCACACAGCTTACCCCGTGTCCCCTGAGCTTGCACACAGGCTGCACCAGGAAGCAATTAAGGACCCCAGCTGAAATGCAAATCAGCTTCCACAAAAGACTCCTACAGTTCACTTAAAGAAAGAAGAGGTATTTCTACATTAAAAAAAATGGCAAACCAAACAAATCAACACCCCATAAACTTGTAAAGGAACTTGTATAGTTCTTACAAGCCAATTCCCCTAGGTAAAAAGAATCACTGTGGTGCAGAGCTCCTCTTTGCCAGACTTGATAGAGATACAACACAGAATGGAATTTTCAGGGTTTCTTTTTTGGCAATTTAAAACAAAGATTTGTAGTTTGGATGGCTAAAATATTTGTACAGTGGACCTGAAGAACAGTCTCTGACACAGCAAGCTTGTCACAGGATGCACTGCCAGCATGCTGTTGTGGCACACACTTCATTCCTGACAACTTCTTGCCCGTTAGGAATCCAGTCAGAACAACTTCAGGACAATGTAATTTGGCTTTTCCAAAACATAAGCAAAGAACAATTCCAACAGGGGAGTAATTGCAGTTTATGTATAACGTGCAGTTTATACATGAAGTATTTTATTCAACAGGAAAATATCACTCTGAGTCACCTGTGTGCATGAATCAGCACATGCTCTCAAGTTAATTTGGAAGGCAAAAGCTTACGGTAGCTTCACAGCATGCTTTCTACTTCAAGACTGCAAAACTAATGTTCTTTAGGACATCAAATGTTTTTAAAAACAGGACCTGAATCTAAGAACTGTGAAGTATATGCTTTTATTAAAGGACAGGAAGAAAAGAGCATGAAAACCGTACCAGCCATGTTTCCTTAGTATAAAGTGTTATGCAACAACCCCCAGTATCACAGCAATTCATGATGCTAAAGGAAAAAAAACATACACAGAAATCCCTCCCCCAAAATGCACAAATGTAGGCAAACAATGAACAATCTCAAATTATTTATTAGGAAAAGACAAAGTACTGTTTCAACATTCATACAGAACAAATGGTAGCAAAACCAGGAAAATAAACTATAAGAAGTGGGCCCATCACAGAGGAGTTGGGTTATGACAAAGTAAATGAAATCCAAACTTCATTCATGCAAACAAGCAGTAAAGAATTATTTACAGTTTTGATGGGATGAATTACAGCATTGGCCACATTTGGGCCCCAATCAAATTACTCAGTGACATATTAAAGGGATCTAATCTGTACATTCAGTAACGAGAATCTATAAAAAGAAAAATAATTTAAACAATTTACAAAAGCTGTATTACAGATGGCATAAAGGTATCATTTACAAGAGCTGTATTAACAGGTGACACAGGTATTAATCAGTTATTTATGAATAAAAATTTGTAGCACATATTTTTACATCACATCTTCAGTGTCTGAACAGTAAACAAGTAAGTGGAGACATAACATGAGTGCAATGTAATAGAATAAGGCAACTTAACCAAATGGCTCTTCAGAGAACTTCCATCCTGCAAGGGTTTACAATTTATAAATTTGCCTGTCCGTTTTGCTAACCAACTAAAACAAATATTTGAAGACAGCAATTGGCAATTAGAAGGCCTGCATATGACGAGACAGTAGATGGAAAATTAAATACTCATTTGTTAAAATGCCAAAACTCAGAAATGTAAAAAAAGTGTAGATTATCAAAAGCCCTCTATATCCTATCTCTATAACATCAACACACTAATTTGCATGTTCTAGATGTTGTAATTTAATATGTCTCAAAATACTAATTCACTAGTCTTATAATTAAATTCTTTTGTAATGCACAATCTGAAACTAGTGTACCTCCTCCCAAGGCTTGTATTTACAATGTTCTTAAATTGATGCTAGAAGAATTATGAAATGCTAGCAATTTATAGCAAAGATTAGCAACTGATATACCATATTCCAGTTTATTTTATAAGCAAGACTAATTAACACATTTAGCTTTTAAAATTATTTTAAATGGGTATTTTTGCATTTTCAACAACTTCCCCAAATGCTTACAGTAGTAGCTGATTTTCTTAAAGTTTTAGCAGAGAACAAATGCCAATCATGTTCTACTTTGATACTATTTGTTTAAATAGCTACAATGACAAAACAAGATGAAGGATAACACTGAAATCCAGCAACGAAAAGTCATCCATATCATAATGCACAACAGGAACGTTACGGGCCTTACAGAAAGCAGCACAGGAAGCCAAACCTGCCAATGACTCGCCACATTAAAAAAAAACACAGTCCACGTACTCTAGAAAACAAAACAAAAACCACAAAAGGGAAACTTGGAAGTAAGGCCAAAAAATATTTGCAAATGATAAATTTTAAGTCTGTCAAAAGGACTAGGCCATAAATATTTTATTTACAGTTTCTATTTAGAATCTTTATTTTCAACAAATGATTTAGCACCAGCAGGAATATGCAAAGTAGCATTACTGTGCTCCCCAGGCAGAAGACCTCGAAGCCAAATCTTGCTCATTAGTTTAAAACAGTCCCCATTTAAGAGAATCATCTACTCAAGTAACTAAAGTGAGCAGGATTGGGCACTCAGTTATGCAAACCTAGACTGCTCAAACATATTCCATTAGCACATTAATAATTACAAATATATTACAGCATCTTTTGAGATGTTTTCAGAAAGTGTGTTTTTAAGAATATTTAATATGCTTTACATGTGTGAAGAAAAGTAATAAAGGCTTCTTTGCAGATTTTTTTTTAAACTTAATTAGTAATTTTATCACAGATGACAGAATACTTGCAATGTACTTTGGAATATATCAGTAAAACTTAAAGAACATAAGCAGAGAATCATCCCTCTATACTGTGACAAAGCATTTTTTTATCTCCCATGGTCATGTCTGAGGGCTTAATTCACCCATTTTATCCACAACGATTATTAAGTCTGCCCCCTCTTACTGTGCGTTAACAGGAAATGGAAAAATTAATACAACCAAAACAGTAACTGTACATGTCAAGCGTGTTCCTAGCTCTGTACTGTGACCTACAGGTCTTGATCAAATACTTCTAATCTGACCCACAGATTTTTGTTCACTTTTTAACCTGAGCAAAAGCTCTATTACAGATTACATATCTTTTTAAGCCTACATAATTCAAAAAAAAGGATGTAGAAAGCCCTGTCGCTAGGAAAATACCAATGTCATTACTTGTGCAAATGGGCTCAGGATAAAAAGCTGACCACAGCTAGCTCAACAGAACTGCACTGACCTTCATCTCTGAACTCAACTAAACTGTTTCCTCAGGATTATAGCCATCTAATATCCAGAATGTGAATAGTGGAAGTGATATTTAAAAATAGGTTGAATGTAAATTTAGGCGTTAATGTAAGTTAATGACTAAATGCATAAGACACCATCTAGTCTTTAAGAAGCACAGATTTGCTCTAGATAAAACTCTTTAATTAGCTCCAAATGTTAAAATCCCACTGTTATTCTGAAACATTTAGAAATGAGAAGTTATTGCAACTTATCTGGAAGTAGGTATTTCCTGAAGACCTATAATGGATAGAGACAAAGAGTATTACAACCCTTAGAGGCAATATGATTGCCTTGCATCTATACTACCAACAACTCAAATGCATGTAGAAATCTCACAGTACTACTGAAGGAATATTTCATCTGCTATGAGAAGCCAGAACTGAACTTTTGTTCTTAATATATAGGCTGAGAGTAAGTACAGCGTGGTCTCATATTCTTTCCACACCGTAACTCTCAAATTATGAATGGAGGTGTTGGTAGAATCACAGAGGTGCTTCCTTGCAGAACACTACAGAGAGAAGGAAAGATCTTCAAAAGGCAGGTCAGACATTTGAAGATCATTTGAAAATCTGGACCAAACTATAAGACAAAGAAAGTGTATCAGTGCTGCTTCTCTCCGAACTCTTAAATTTATTGAGGCTTTACTAAAAGAATGAAAAAGTGTTTATACTTAAACCTCTGCTAGCTTCAGTAAAGAACACTAAGGATATCTTCATTCCAGCTTGCTACATATTAAAAATGTATTGTAGAAGAAGTTGCCTTCTCGTTTGAATTGCAGGTACCCTAGTAGAACTAGAAAGGTGAAAGTGGTTAAGTTTAATAGCCATACCAACTTGGAATAGCTTCATCTAAAAATGAACTTCTTTGGCCAGAAATAGTCTGTACTTATCTTGACTAAAAACTTGCATGATTTTTAGGAAGATACTGATACAATAAAACTGTACGTAATACTTAAAAAGACCAAGCTGGAGAGATGAGACCAAGAAATGCAAAAGCATTACCCCGTGATAAGAGCTACAGGGGTATGAAGCCAGAAACCTGATGCTGTTTTCCTGGCATCTCTAGCTACGCTGGATTGAAGGGATCATCTCCATGGCCAATAAAATTATCTGCCATTTCTCTGCAAAGCAACACTGGTTAGGAAACCTCCTGGATAAAGTCCCAGTGCCAGCAAAATTGGCATTGTAAGAAAAATTAAAAGGCACTCACATGGCTGATTGAGCTGAAAACAATTACACATTCAAAATGAGCTTTACATTTTACTTTAGAAGAAGAAATATCACACAACTTTCCTCAGAGAACTGGTTCCACTTGAGAAGACAACCGTAGCCCTGAGAAAACCCCAAATTTTCTCTACTGTAGTACATCAGGTTGAATCCATTCACTCTAAAGCCACTTCAAAAGAAATGGCAAGGGTGAAATTAAAAACACAGAAGATCAGGAAAAAGCAAGTTACTTCAGTGATTTGTATACAAGAAAGAAGCTTTTTCAACTTATTTAGAAGAGAATTTAGATAGAAAGACTTTAAGGTTTATCTTGCAACTATTTGTGATGCCTAGCATTTCTACTGGTGGTAGAGTCAATCTTTGGAGACTCTAGTAACAAGTTTTAAGTTGAGAGAAAATGAGATTAAACCCAAAGGTGTGGCTTAAAAATACAGGACCCCTGGGCTTTACAGTAGGGCTTGAAAACTTCTCTGGTTGCTCTTGTAATGAAGTAACAATTGTGCTGATAAAACTAGCAAAAAGAAGCCTATGGTTTTAGAAGCTCAAGGGAAGTAAAATAGAGGTAGGGCATGAATACTTTTTGATTCTCACAGTAGTTTCTATACAGTACAGCTATTCAAGAATTACTCCATTAATTTATTCTGTAACTCTGTATAATTTACTTTAAAAATGTATTTTAGGTCCTATCAGCTTCAAATGGTTTAAATTAACCATGATCATTAGGTAATTATCTTCTACATGTGCTTCTGGTTAAATATACAGGTAACTTCTAACTACTGCTTGAAGAGCAGCTCTCAGTATCACAAAATAAGAAGTGAAGTAGCAATAAATATGGTCTAAAGGAACTATTTCTAATCAAGCTGTAGTATGTGTCTTAAAGTACTTCACTTTGCAAGAAAAATATGCAGTTGGTTTGCAAAATTTTCAGGAGGCTGTCAAAACATTCAGAAAATTAAGTTTATACAAAGTTTTGTAACCAAATAAAGGTTACTTTCTATAGTCAATTGTAACTCAAAAGGAACAGTATACAGCATTTATAAAGACATTCTATAAAAACCATATTGACTTATTTTCTGAAGTGCTCTGATTTAGCATTAGATCAGGTGAACTGTGAGTGTAATTTTTGTTTGGTTTTTTACGTCTAAAATGAAACATCAAAGCAAGCACAATGGAAATGTAGTATGAGTACCAGGAAAAGCAACAATAAAAGGAACGCATTTGTGATTGGCATTGGGCTTAATGAATTGGCTACTACTTATAAACGTTACTGTACTCTTAAAGGACCACAGAAATTTAAAAAAAAACCAAAAAAACCAAAAAACAAACAACCCCAACCATATGATGTTAGTATGGGGCTTTGAACATTAAGAAAAGAAAGAGAAGACTGAAAATAGCACATAGAGGTTTCTAACACACTAGGTGGTTGTGTCTGTAATACAACACAGCCATGCTATGGAATACTCAAGCAATCAGTTTTAAGAATACCTTAAAACCCAAGATATGGATGTGTTCTAGTCTGGTTGCTCCTCATGCACTTATAGGAAATATTTAACATTAAAACGATATCATAAAATTGGGTAGCTCTTTAGTCCACAAAAAGTCATATAGCTAATGACTGTATAATATTCTTACAAGTTTAAGATCTCATGCCCTGGCTTCAGGACTGAACTTATTACAATAATCGTAATTATAAATTTCAAAAGTATACAGAAAAACCCAAAGACCAGTTCCAGAGTACGGATTTTATCCCAAGGCCACAATTTGATGAATAGTTCCATATTTCAAGTGCACTAAATATTGGTCCATTTGGTACTGCAATACAAACTCTGATGCTGTCCTCAGCTTTCAAAAACAAACTTCCAAATCCAAAAGCAAGCTAACAACCTTTCATTTTCAACCTTTAATTAGATTCTGATCAACTTATAAAACTAAGGAGAAATCACATTTTCAAATTAGTAGGATGGGGCAGAAATTTTCCAAACCTCCACAGAAATGAGCAAAACCATCAGAATTATGAGGTCCTATATTTAGTCTATTTTATAAGGATTTCTTCAGTTCTCTCAGGCTTCATGGTACCTTTACAAATAATGATACATGATGTCAGAATTTATGAGAGAGACAAAAAACCCCCAAAAAACCCCCTAAACCAGAAGGCATTTTGGAAGTCATGTCCTCAAAAAAAAAAAAAAAAAAAAAAAAAAAATCCCAAAAACCTCCCTTCATTAATCATTAAATTCTTTTCCAAATCCAACTAAAGACAGAGGGGATCTTCCCAAAATACCACCTGCATCTTCAAATAAACAAAGAGGGCAAGTGAATCTCTTCACAAAACCTTCAAAATACCAACTACTTAATCTGCTGCTTTGGCTGATTTTTTGTGTTCCTATTCTTCCCATTGAAAATTAAAGCATTAATATTATTTCCATTACACATAAAAATAAAATAATTACTATTCTTACTGTGGGAAACAATTGTCTACAGTTCCCTCATCCTGTAGATAGTACCTTACTGTTTTTAAAGTTGTGTTCTGTAAGTGCAGATAAGAAATTGTGCTCATAATATAGTATAACTAATGAAAATAATTTTTCATTCATCAATTATATATGAAACTGATGGGCCTAAAGCCTCAGGGGTAAACTTGCAATATTTTCACACTGAGCACTTAAAGGTTTGGCATTCCTTCTTCTGGAAGCTTGTTTTCAGAGGATGTATTGCAAATTAAAAGTTCAATACTGGCTACATGTACCAAAGAACATAAACGATATCCCCAAACAGTTCACTTTTCAATGCCCAACAGAGTTAAAACCCCTTCCTTATCACGGCAATATTCAGTAGCTAATCACTTCTTAAAAACAGTTACAGAAAATCTGCTATTTTCTTCTCCCCTTCCCAGATTCCCGTTGCCATAAACAAGTGTCATTCAGGTGGAAAATAGTTCAGTGTAGTGACATCTGGTATCTCAACTGAAATTTGGCAGCCCAAGAAGAGCACCAACAGCTCCAAAGTATCCCTGTTCAAAACAAACAAAAAAATATTTCAGGTTCAAGTAGGGTATTAAATTCTGCACTAATCACATTTCAGTGACAACAAAGCATGTGGTGGACCAATGCTACAGAAAGAACACCACACATTTTATATATAATCTTTCATAATAATTTTTTAAAGCTTTGTGAAACAAATATTTTATCTTTTTTATCTAGCTTAACTTTAGGAGATTTTACCCCAGGCCTCCCCATACATTGCAGGACTTCTAAGACATGTATCAGTGACTTCTAAAGCACGGAAATCAGGTTTGGTTTGTTTTTCCTAGAGGAGCTGCGTATTTTGGTTGCCAAAAGATCTTCAATAACCACAGCAACACTATTCCTAAGGTACAAGTCAAAAATGTCTTTAAGTGCACCTCACATTTTCCAAGAATTACATCCAAGCTTCAACACCATCTTTTTGACTGTATACTTACCTGCATACAAAGAACCACATTCTCCTGTTGGATCACTTTTCGCCTCTAGGGAAGTGAGATATTCCCCCTCCCTATAACTATGAAATATAGAAGTGTTTGGAATCTACACTTGACCAAATGCAAGAATTCAAAATTTATCCAAGAAAAATCTGAAGGTGGTAGAACTAACAAGGAACCATTTTGCTATTACTGCAGATACTAGCACCAAGACAGACCACTGTCAGTCTCAGGATAAGCAATAAGGGAAAAAAGTTGTGAGAATCAAGTGAAGGGCAATAGATGTAATGCTGTAATATTTGCAGACCAACAAATTGAGGACAAAAATTACCAGCCCACTGCCAAGCAGCTACAAGTCTCCCAACTGTTGCACCTGTAATTAATACTGGTTGCCTATATTTTAACCAAAACAGGTCAACTCTCTCAGCTTTACATACTGATCTAGATTGCAGAAGCTGCCCAAAAGCAGGTTAGTCTCAGAGTATAAAATCACTAGAACAACTTTAAGGTGTATCTGTGGTGGTATGAAAGCAGTCCTTGTTAAAAGCAGTCTCGACTTTCAGGATGTTCCTCAAGCTCAGTTGAGAACAATATAAGTATTTCAAAGGCCCATGTTTTAGACCTTTCTGTAATCTTTTGAAATACAATATTTACTATTGTTTCCACCCAAAACCAAGGAAAGAATGTTGAACCTTAGTGTAGAGCTTAACATTTTCTCATCCCTCTCTAAAGATCTATAGTGTGAACTGAGATACTCTAAAGTGACTGAAGGACCTCCCTGGCAGAGAGAGCTGTCCCCAGAGAACCAATACGGTATGACAAACTTCCTCTTATTTTCAATGTTTACTGAGTACTTGGCGTCTCAGGATATCACACACGAGAGCTACTCAATACATGCATTTTTGATTTATGGTAGAACAACACATACAGATAAATGAACCACAGCATACCTCATGTTCTAGGAACAAGGCCTTCAGCTGGCCTTTTGACCAGTAATCCAGTGCATATGCAAGAAGCTTCATTGACAAAGTATTCACACGTAAAAAATTGCCAACAAACACAACTCTGTTTATTTTCTAAAAAGAAGAGAAAAAACAGCAAAGGATTAAGTCTTTTCACTATTTAACACCGCTTTGAAAAATTAAGCTATGAAAGAACAGACTGTCTCAAGCAAGAATTAAAAAAAAAACAAAAAACAAAAAACAAACAACCCACAATTAAAACATGGTTCCAAAATTTAAAACACGGTTCCAAAATTTAAAACACAGCATATTTGGGGAAAAGGAAAAACCATGCAACCCTCAAAAATAAAGGATTAAATTTACAGAGAAGTAGTGTTTGTGTTTCAAATTAAGTGAGCATTTTCAGTAATTAAGCCAAAGAAATAGCCCAGCTGAAAGTGAAATTAAATGAAAAATACTTATATTTGGTAGAGAAGACTCAATGCCTTCATAGCCCTGTACAATGCTGCTTGATCCATATGCAACAAGGCAGCACTGTAAAGAAGCCGAAGACAGTAAGACATAACAGATGTTCCTTTCATCTTCAGACCTCAATATACCTCAGCATAACCTTAGACTGACTTAAATATTAGAAGTGAGCTGTGAATTTTAATCAAGTCAAATGTAAAAAAAGTGAAAAGCGTTTAATTTTCCCCATTCACTGAAATAAATCCAACATTAAGTGGAAGCCACATTAAACACTGATTTAACGATACGAGAGCAAGAACCAAAGAAAATTGAATTGTGTTAGTGCTTAACAGTGCTTAAATAAGCGCTTAATTATGTTTAGATGAATACTCATATCCAAGTTGTTACAAAAACTAGTATGACAATTCAACCTGTAGTCAAACGACTAACATGCAACTGTTTTTCACCATCTTGATTAGTTCACAGTGAAGACAAAGTAAACACACTGTTAAGGCACCCAAACATAATTCTGCTCTATAGCAGGAAGCAGAAATAATTAAATCCATTTTATCTTTGTACATCTGTTTAAGATATCAGTTTGTGTATCCCTATTAACTATTTCTTATGATTTGTAGTTCTGTGACAGAGTTGGCATTAGACAAAAAAAACTTGGAATAAAGCTAATTTGTGCAGTTTGAGTCCTGATTTGTACTCATTTACCCCCACCCTTAAATATAAATTGCATACACTTGCCTCAGACTCAGACTATTAGTATGTACTTCCAACTTCACCCTCATTTTAACTCTTCTGTTGTCAAGCTTTGCCATAAAGCAAAACCACCAAAATTAACTTAATACCCACAAAATTAACCTTCTTCTCCAAGACAGACATGAGAGAGAGAGACAGAGAAGGAAATTGAGGGAGAACTTGCAATATTAAAACCAGAAAAATGTATTAGTCTGGCTCCTAAGCAAAAGGAGGGTTACTGCAGCTACCGAGGTTGATATTTCTGAGGCCATCACGTCCATAGACTTTAAGCAGAAATCTAAATACAGTTACCCCTTAGTCTTCTCTAAGAAAGCTGTTACTAAACCTCACCTTATCCAAAGTTTGTTGATAATGAATGAGGAAATCCCTGGTGCTCAGATACCCATATCTTCTATGCCTAAATTCAGTATTTTTCCATAGGTTCTTGACTATCAATGCTAATCATATTGAAACTGAACGCATACTGGTTCTGTTTAGCAGAGCTTTGAGAAATAGAAGATGGCAGGAAATGGTCTATCAAGCGGTAAGACGACAGGTATCAAAACTATTTGAAGTCTCGAGAGTTGGTAAAAATTAAAAATAATGCTTAACTAGAAGCAAGGCTTTCTACGATCTTTGATCAGAGAATAATTTCAGCTTGAAGAAACTGCGGGAGGCCATCAGATCCTATGCACTGCTCAAAGCAGGTATTTCAGCAACTTACACGTTGAAGTTGCTCAAGTCACATGTTTTGAAGCTCTCCAAGGACAGAGAGTCCACAGCCTCTGAGTCCATGTTTCAGGGCTTAGTCACTCTCACTGTGAGCATCTTTTTTCCTTAATACCAATCAGAACTCCCTTTGCTACAAGTTGCGTCCATTGCTTCCTGTCCTTCTGCTGTGCATGACTGTACCTGGCAGTGTCTTCCCTATAACCCTCTCTAGATAGTGACAGCCATTCCAGGCTTCAGCTTCTTCTTCAGGCTTAATCTAGATCCCTCAGTGTGTGCTCATATGTTAGGTGCTCCAGGGCAGGGCCCTGTCTTGGTAACCTGTCTGTTAGACTTGTCTAGTTTGTCAGTACTTCTCTTTTGGTGATGGTGGTGGTTGGGGAGGAGGGGGAAAGAGGTCATGCCCAAACTATCACCTCCTCTGACTCGCTGGCTATATGCTTGCTAACACATCTCAGTACAAGGTCAGCCTTCATCGCTGCATGTGTACACTGCTGATTCGTGTTCTGTTCAACTCATCTGCCAGCTCCCTCCTCTCTTCTGCAATGCTACTTGCTAGCCAGTCTGTATCCCACTTTTTGCTTCTGCCATGAGGATGCTATCCTGGAAGATCAACAAGCTATTCTGGGCTCCTTCTGCCATTGGGACAGCCTCCCACAAGATCTTGCTTCCTAAATGCCCCCCCAACCAGAATCCTGTTCAAGTCCATCTAGAGTCTCCATTCTGCTACTTGCCTTCTTCGCTTTCCTCAGGATCTTAAACTCTGCTATTTCAAGGCTGTCACTGAAGTCCCTGACCAGTTCTTCACTCATGAACAGCAGGTCCAGCACCATGCTTGCCTAGTCAGCCTGCCTAGCACTTGTGTCAGAAAATTGTCCCCAGCACACTGAGAAGTATGGATTGCTTGTGATCTGCCATGTTACCCTTCCAATAGAGGTCAGGATAGTCCCTCATGAGAACCAGGACTTACAGGTCCTCTTGTATCCTATGCTGCATGTGTTTGTGTACAGAGACTTAAGTTGGGCCCACAATCATCCTGTTTTCACAAGGGGACTTCAAGTCCTTTCATCGCAACATGCTGTGCTCCCCTGCTCCCTCACTTATCTGCAGGCTTTGGGCTCCATTCCCTAACAAAGCTAGTTTGAAGCTCTCCTCATCAGGTTACCCTCCCCATTGATAAAGATATCCTTGTCCCACTTCTCCAAAGACAGTCAAAATATTCTGAATCAATTCCTGGTTCTTTAATACTACATGAATTTCTTTGTTTCATTTGAGAACGTACTAAAAGGTTTAAAACAACACATCATTTTAGCAATGGTTTAATCTGAAACCAAATAATAGACCTATAGATAGATTATTTCCTTGTTAGAAGTTTTTACCTCATTTACTGCACACATCCGGGCAATAGACCCAATGTTATTGGTGATGGTGACCAATATGGCTCTTGCAAGATCTTCTTTACTAACAGACTCTCTCTTCTCTTTGTAGATCATATTCCCAAAACTAGAACAGGAAGAATTTCTATTAAGTACAAAGTGATTCATGTGCATTTGAAGTAATTTCAGAATGTAATTTTTACATTGTGACAGAACTTAAGTCTCATGTTTGTTCTTAAGGAGCTCCCTTTTTAAGTCTGTATTAAATACAGCAATTTGACAACTGACACTACAATGTGTGTATTTATTCCTTCACAGGAAACAATCAATATTGTTACAATAATGATCCCCCAACAATGTATTTTTGTTTACAAAAATGTTGACTTCCATGAAGAAGCATCTACAGCAAAAAGTAGTCTTATTCTTAGGCAAGACTATTCTGCAAATCTAGTCACTCTAAATTAAGTCAATGCCTAAGTCTGACTGGTGAATCCTCCAACTCCTCATGCTTGCTTCCTCACTCACAATATCTATGCAATCCCCTATTCTCAAACTAGAAGTAAACCAGAGATGAGTTGAATGGTTTTATGATGGAACACAATCCTCTGAGACAGAAAATAAACGGCTGACGGACTGCAATTTAGGTTGACAAATGAGGAGTTCTAGATTAGAAGGGCATTTCCATTACTATACACAGTAAATTGTTTCTTAAGAATTATAAAAAAGAAAAAACAAGAAAGAATCCATAGCCATGCATGATACTTTACGACTACGGACTGTGCCATATCTAAGTCAGTTCAGAGAGCCAAAATCCTGATTATTCTAAAACTCAGGTAGCCACTAAAGATCCTAAGGGTCTTAAAAAGTAAGAACAAAAAGTACCTATATAGAGAGCAAGTTAAAATGTATTGACTGAAAGTGTAAAGTTTGCACATATTAAAACCTCTCAGCATATGCTCTCTCAAGAGGCTTGGCCTCAGCTGGCTGGAGAGGGCGAATAATTAAGTTACCGTGAATTAAGACCTCTTACTACTAAGAGCAAAGATTTAATGAACTCTTATATACATACTAGTTTCATTTCCCAAAGTTTATTCTTCTTACATTTAAGGGTAGAGAAGCTGTAACATCACCAATAATCTGTCCTGATGGAAATAAAACTTGCAGCTATGACAAAAATCCTGTCATTGGCAGTAAAATACATTCATTCTCACGGTGCAAACTGTTTATGTTCAACAGCCTTTGTAAGTGAGAAAAGTAGATAAAACATTATGCCATGTGCCTGTACTGACAACCATGTATGAAAAAAAGCACAGTCTTTCCAAAAAAATGAAGAGATACTACTGTAAGAGCAACACAAATGCCGTCTTCCACTCACCTTCCCTCTGGACAATGGCCCTACTAAAAGATTCTAGGAAGTCAAAAAGTAATTGGCTTTGTTTTTCCTCTGCACTTTGTTCTTGCTGCTCTTGTGATTACCTCACATTCTCTCTGACTCATGTAAAGCTGTATATGACATGGGACGTGACGTTTCTTCAATACCTAGCTAGCAGGCACCTACAGTTGCACGTGGCTTTAAATCTTCAGGAAAACTGAGTATATATACTTTTGGGATAAAAACATAACTTGACTACAATAAAAGTTTGCAAAAAGCAGTTTTCTCTGTATAATAGTTTAAGTCTTGTTTTTGAAGCCAGCAAAAGAACCAACAAAGATCTCTTGCTTACCTGGACGCTACAGCCCATCCTGGCAAGCCAAATCTTTCATAGTCTCCTCCATAAATATCTCGAACCAGCTTGTCAGCATGTGTGCTGTCTCCTTTGGATGCCATTTCCAGAGCTTCTTCAAAGCTTTCACAGCCCGTCAACAAACTGCATAAACCAAGAAAGGTCCCTCCACCTAGACTAAGAAGAAAGAAAACTAGTTGCTTTTAAATAGTCTTTCCTCACATCAAAGATTCTTATGTCTGACTAACAAAATAAAGAAATAAAGCCCTCCAACTTAGATACCAAGCTGTCTGCTTTCTTGCTCAAGGTCCACTACACAAACAGCTGTCAATCAATTTAACATTTATATAAGTCACTTACAACAAGCTAACCATACCGTGAGAACTAACAAGTAGTTATAAACTCTCTGTTTATACAACTCTGTTTATAACTACAAGCAGTTACAAACTCTCTGTTTATATGCAAGCTGGACGACTTAATCAGAGACAAACTCCCTAAATACCCACATCATGCCACTGACTCTGATCCTTGGATCATTTACTGTAAAACATGTGTGGACATATCTATTCTTACAGAGCAAGAGAAACACAGGTTCACTAGACACATTATCAAAACCTAAGACAAAACCTATAAAACTCTCGCTATGGAGCACTTCTAGCTTCGATGCACTTCACGCATCGATTGATAAATAAGATACTAGCTGAATCTCCTCAATAACAGAACTATGGGAATGGGCTTCAATGGATTCAGCTGTAAATTAAAGATAAAATACTTTTCCATACTACAGAGTGAGGGAAGGGATAGGTGGGGGAGTCAGGGAGAGGAACCACTTTGACAACAGAAGGCTCATTTTTCCATAAAGTCACAACCCCAACTTAGGTTTTTAAGTTACCTTGTTCCAGTTACTCTTTTATAGTTGTCTTTGGAATGGACTGATAAAATACTGACTCCTGAACCAATGTTAACAACCAGCAATGGGTATGGATCATCCAGGTTAAAAGGCATCTTTTGGCATCTCTCAGGATCTGAGGCATTTTCAAAATAATAGCACTCTGCCTGGCCATTGAAGCTGACAGAGTCTATATACAATAAGCCTTTGACAAGGCAGTCAAGCTCATCCAGTTTGTGCAGCTGGAGGTTTCCAATCTGTGTTAAAAAAGAAAAAAGGACAGTGTCAACATGTTCTAACATTGCTTAAACATGCTACAAATTTATGAGTATATTTGTACTGCCTAACTTTAAGAGGCTATCTCAGGTGACTAATTCAGGAACTTCAATCCCACTATAAAGCCAAAGAATTCAGAGGTAAATTCTGAATACATCAATTAGCAAATTACTCTGACTATAAATCTAGATCTCAGACTTGAATCAAGAACAGACAAGCAGTATAAATATCTGCTCTGGTAAGCCCCGAGATAACCTTTAAGACACTCAGACATTAATCCACTGAAAAATTAGCAACATTTTTCATCATTCTAAATCAAAACCAAATACCCTAGAGGCTCCATCGAGTGTCATCTTGGTGAAACTCACACATCTTTTCAGGTTTGTGGGTTTCCTCCCCCATCTTAAAAGTCAAACAGTCATTTCTAAGATGTCAGCAGATAAAAACCTAAGATAAAAACCTCAATGGCATCGTACTAACTATCCGTGCAACTTTATTAACACTCCAAGGATCATAAGAAAACCACAGGTCAGAAATTCTACAGGTCTTTAGGCTCATTACAGTTCTCCCTCAGTTTTGCACGTGACATTTAAGCTGCTGTTCTCTCATAAAGCAGACAATTTAACAGGTGCTGTGGATTCCAGAAAGGCTGTAATTTCACACCATACTTAATCCAATTTAACTCTGGGCTTTCACAAAAAGAGTGATCATGCTCTCTCTCCCTTACCACAGCAGGGAGTTCCAACAGTTAGAGAGTCTAATTAGGCAGCTAACCCAAGGAAAAACACCCATAAAGTCTATCTCTGAATCAGGTGAGCTCACGTTTAAAAGCAGCCTGCAGTTAGATTACGAAGTCGCACAATCAGACTGGATTGCACACTGCCAACTGACATCAGTACCAGATCATAGCACTGCCAGTCCCCTTCTCTTCCCCCAGGTCCCTTCAGCTTTTCTTGCCATGGCACAACTGAAGAGAAGCTTCACTGTTGAGCCGATCAGGGAACTGTTCCAACATAAAATATTTCTGTGGGGTTTTAGATAATGAATTAGTTCTGCTGTACAAATTGTGACCCTACCCCACAAGCAGTTGTACCAGCTCAAGGCAAGACCGGCACAGGAATGGAAATACAAGCAGATTTTTGAAACCAAACATTTTGTGCTATTGAAAGTCATCTTGTCTCTAGAAGCACAAGAGGTCTGCAACCACTTTAAAACTAGGACATGTGCACACTGGATACTGTGATAAGATTCTCAGTTAGCAACAACTATCTTTGGATAGAAACTGCATCTAAACAAATGATCAATTTTGATCGTCAAGGGAAGAGTCAAAACACCTCATGAAAATCCCAAACCGCTCTGCAGTTGAAAAAAGATTGTCTTTGAGATACATGTTTTGTCACAGATCTCCAAGCAATGCACTGGACTAAATTAACGAGGACAATCCCACCCACAAACATTGAAAACCTATCATCAAAGACTGCTTAGGAAAGAAAATCCAAAGTGACTCAAGCACCTCAGCAGTTTAAGCACATTTCCCATCAGAAAAAATACACATTAGAAGACGGTTAACTTCCACAAAGGTGTCCTCCATTTCACTGCATTAATGGAAGTTTCTAATTAGCCGTTAGCATTAGATCTTCATGTTTATTATGGCAATGTCAGAAAGCATATTTCTAGATTATCATACTTAAGACTGAAAAACAAAGGAACGATTAATAATCTTTGAGCATTCCAGTTTTTCAAAATACTGCTTATTCTAATCCATTACCAGCAATGCTTTTAGCATCAGCTTCAGAATGAGGAAAGATAGGCTACCTACTGTGCGAAAGTCTTCTTCAAACTTGTAAGCGCCACCACCAGTGGCACAGAGCACCGTATGTAGTGTTGAAAAGTTTTTATTTCTTCCCATTTGGATAAAAGTAGGCAAATCATGAGTTGGGAATCGAATAAAGTGCAAGTTTCCTCTTCGAGCAAAAATCGTTAAGTCTTTCAGCTCAAGGTGGACATCTCGAATGCCAGTGGATCCATAGGCTACATTGGAAGTCAGATATTTGCGGATGCTCTTCAAGCTTTCAACTTCCTCCTGCTCCTCCTCTGCAGTGATATCAATAGGTTCAAAATATGCAAGTTTCACCAAAGTTCCCCCAATGTCCATGCCAAACCATGGAAAAGCTGTGAAGATACAAGAATTGACCAATTAGCTTTGTTAAAGAGCAAAAGGAATACACGTAACTTAGGACTAAACCAACACTATGCTTTTCAACAAGATAGATATTAACAAAATTCCTCACAGGAACAAAGAATTAGTACTTATTTCCATTATGTGATCTTAAATATCCCTCTAGCTGCAGGTAAAAATGGAAAAATGAGCAACTGTATTTACACATTTAAATGCTGTCACACATGCTCAGAAAGCCCAACTAAAAACTCCCCAAACCATACTGTACCTTTCATACCAACTCATAAACAAAATTCAACCACTGGTTTTTTTTTTTTGAGAACAAAGGATTAAAATAACCTTCACTCCTAAAATAATAGTTTTTACATAGTTTAGCACAAAGATTGCAATGCAAGCTCGTAAGAAAGCAGGTTACACACATTATAGCTGACAACAGCAGCAGGACAGGTATTCCTCCTCTAAGTTATCTTTTGCTCACAGAACATGTTTCCTCTGAGAGGGAAGCATTAATTTATTTGCATGTATTTTAAAAACTGACACAGTTAAGATGCCCAATTTATGGAGGTGAAGAGAGCTGTTCATATATCCCTTGAAGTTACAAAGGGCTAACAAAAAGTACTATTAAGAAGTACATGCAAGATAGAATCAACTAATGATAGGTTCCAATTTTTCTTTTTTTGTATCTTGTATAGGAAGGGGGAATTTCTGTACTACAAAACAACAATACTAAAACACAAGTATTTTGTCTTTGTTACTTTTGTGGGATGACTGCAATTCCTAACAGGGATTCTATGGTTTATGCCATCTGGGACCATGATTTGAATGTGCCTGTATCAACAAATCTTCCTAACCATGTGTGGTAAAACAGATACTCAGCAACCCTACAGCAAAGATAACACCTTAATATGAGAGCTTCCCCACTTTCATCTCCCAGAAACAGTGTTCAAAACTTAATTTGTAGGTTTAAGAAAGACTCTGAACATCCAGCTGGGAAGCTCGTATTTTTATTTCCTAATTGACACTATCACTTGCTGGGTTGTTTGTTTTTGGGGTCTTTTTGTTTGTTTGTTTTTAATATTCTGTAGAGTTCCAATTTATTTCTTCAGATGCAATTCATGTATTATAGAAGCGTGAAACTCAGGAACAAAACTGAAGAGATGTTAACATGTTCATCATGAGTAAGATGTAATTATGTTGGATTTACATTACCAGTGGGGATCCATCCTTGAGAAGAATGGCCTACCAAAATATTTTAATGTATTTAGTCAAGGCTGGCTGCATGCCAGTTCATTTATAACATGAATGCAAAAGTTAAAAAGAAACTTAAAAATTGCCTCAACTTTCAGGAATGAATGTCCAGAGAATGTTGTCAGATATTAACAAAAAAGATTAAGTTGGTAACCTTACTCACCTCGAAAAACAAAATTTAAATACAAGGATAAATTCTGTGAGTAAAATCTAGCTCCAAGTGGGAATAAAGAAGTTCTATAAACCTGATATCTGTTCTGTAAAGCTAAGATCTAAGCATAAGACTAAGCATAAAGTCACATATGAACTGACTTTACAACTGCATACCAAACTTCACTGCACTGTGACTCTGGCCATAAGAAAATTTGTCATCTTACTGTTTGACCACACTTAACTGATGATTTATTAAGGGATCTCACTAAGTTTCAGTCTCTTGTTTGTAAACAATGTCACAAGACCAAAACCAAAGAAGGGAAGTTGATTCATCCAACAGGCCAGAAAGTGCCTGTAGGAGTCAATCCAACCCATTCAGAATTTAACTAGGACACAACAAGCCAGGTACTACCCAAAATACTTGGGATTCTTCCTGCTCAGTGGGCCTACTGAATAACGAGGATCTAGTCTTCCACAACAAGAAAGAGGGGGAAACAGCTGAAAGTTCAAGTGATGAGCTTAAGGAAGATTTGGTGCAAGTCATGCCTGTTGGTCAGAAGATCCACCGCATCTCACGTTAAATGATCCAAAAGGCTTTTGCAAATGCAGCATTAGTCACATCCCTAAAAATCTTAAGGTTTATGAATCTCGTATACCAAGTAAAAAACAAGAACAGTTGAACTGTAAGGAAGTTTACTGCATAATTCAAATGAGAACATATTTTATGCTGAAAAATTGGATCATGCTGTACAGTATCAGTTTTCTGGGTTAACTGAGTGGTCTTAACAGCAATTTAAGGACTTTGAGACTGAAGAAATAGGTCAGTTTTCACCTCTGCGACAAACCCCAAAAAGTTTCACATTTTTCTATTGAAAATTTGTCAAGATTTGGTTGGTAAGTACATTGCTCAAGTTTCATTTGCAAGGTGGAGGAGTTCTGACAAGCAACTGGGCCCACGTACTGTTAACTTACTCCTTATACCAGCAACCCAGAAGAAAGTGTTACACAAGGATTCTTGTGTATGTAAGCCACTCTATTGATTTATACACAGGTCTAGCCAGGAAAATTAAAGCCATTTTGTTTTCCAAACACAGAAGGGGATACACATACACGTATATGGCAAGCGCACAATCAGTTGAACTGTAGCTGCGATTTTGGGACTGCAAGGATACAAGATTCATCCATGCTTGAGCTACCTTTAAATATTAGAAATACACTGATTCTACAGAGTTAGAACGTAATTGCACATGGACACAAGGTGGAAACCTTGTGAACTCTCCTCCTATTGCTGCAGCCTTCAAATCAGCTTGCTTTGGGTGGATCTTGGCTCAGGATCCATCCTATCTGGATGCAGGGGGAATGGAAAAAACAGGAACCCATGTGAAAACACTAGTTCCTCTTCCAATTACTGAAAAGGTGATTTCATTTGCAGGGATAAAATAAGGCCACAGAGAAATTCAGGATGAAGGACTACTCAGAAAACATACTATGGAGAGCATGCCTGAGTTTCCTACGAGACTTCCTCTCCACAGGGCAGCCAGGCTAATCGTGGCAATGGCTGAAGATGACACATCTACTTTAAGTCATGTCATACATACAAGAAACCTATGCATTACTTTACACCACATATATGAGCACTCTGCTTAAGGTGATGTTGCTACTCTTTGAGGCATATTCGAACCACAAGAGTTTTCACTCTTACATATGGTGTCTACAGCATATATACCAGCATCTGTAGGTGGTATAGTCTCTCAAATCCATGAAAAATTTAATTCTGAGGCAGTCTTGTATTTGAAAGCTGTCTTGGAACAAGACAAAAATAACATGGCTCATACCTTGGGCTGAGGATATATAACTGAGTCTATTAAAAGTATTTTTATACTCATATCTGTGGGTAATGCTTCTTTGAGTGAGAGATTTAGGAGCAGAATGACAGCAGCACAATCTTTTGAAAAAAATATCCCCAGACATCAGCTTGATCCTTACAGCAGTCATAGTTAAAGAAACGTGCCTGGATGAGACCAATACCAATTGCACAACCTTCGTTCCAAGCTTATAGCTCTGCAGATACCAGGTTTGAGGACTTGCACAACTGTAACCATCATTCCGCAGCTTCAATTCATACGAAGAGTCAATGCATCTGCATTAAAACTGGGCTTTTTCTGCAGCTCTATGAGGATTTGGTCATTAAAAGGTTTTTCTTAGCTCTTCCACTTCGTAACTGTTCTTATTCCTAGGAAGACTCTACAAAGAGTGATGTACAGCTCAGAAGTATTCCTTGCTGAGAATTTAACTGCTATTCACAGAACGAAAAGACAGGGCACTGGATTTGAAGTTCAGCTCTTCTCTGCAGAGGTCAGCTGCAATTTGAAAAAAGAAAAGCAGGAATCGAGCTTTTTACTCAACAAGCCCAATTGCCTTAAAACTGCTTCAAAAACATGCATTCTGCTTTTAGAAAGTCAAGCCAGGCTCTATTTAAGAATACAGAAAATACTTATTTTTACTATCTGAGAAGAGACAAATATGCAAAGTAGAACACAAACTGGGAACTCAAAACCCATATGGTTTAATGTGATACATAACACCAGATTGAACTGTGTACAACAGGACAGCGAGAGGAGTATCACAACATCCAACCTCCTTAATTCCAAATCCAGATTTTCTTTCACTCCCCAGCTCTGCCAGGAGCCATTGTAGTCCCTACATAGACACAGCAACCAGGAACCTTTGCTATAAAGCAACAGATTGTTCTGTACATGCCGTGAAGAGAGCTTTGAGAAGCAACGTGCTCAGAGTTAAAAAAATAATGTTTAAGAGGACACCCTAGAACTACTTCCTGCAATGCAGAAAAGCACTTCCCACATGGGAAGAGTGCAGTCACAAGGTGCTGTGGTCAAGTGATGATGTAGCAGTTCTGCCTAGTAAGAAAACCCAGGCTGATGGCTGTTGGTTGTTTTTTAAATTATTCTTTAGAGCTACACAGGGAGGCCTCATTCTCTTGTGTTTGCACTTCTCAAGTTCTTGGCATACATAGTTTCTGGCAGCAATCTTAGGGTTACTTATCATATCTTATCATAAAAGTTCTCTATATGCCAAAAGGAAATAATTACAGTAAAAAGTCTTGCTCATGCCAATACAAGCACAAGGGCTGAAGTGTCTTCCTCTTCTATGGGTTCTGCTTCAGCAAAGCAGAGGACCTTTGAAGTTCTCCACCCAGACCACATACTAGTATTTTGACTTTGTACACCTGTTTTGGATCCAAAGCTGTAGGAAGTACACACTCAAAGACTTAACTACTTTCCCCTTATTCAGTCAAGCATAAGATTCTTCAGTTCACTCTATTTGTGTTTAGCTTTTTAGCTTTTAAAGACTGAGAAACAGATTACTGGTAAACTCTTTCCTGTGAATGAAATGACACATTTGAAACACAAACACCTTTAAAATACTTCCTCCTCACTGTAAGATAAAATAACAGTGTGGGTTAACCCTGCATTACATTAAGAACTAACCTTTGAAGAAGAGTAGTTACCTCCTAATTCAAGCAGGGATCTTTGCATCGTAAAAAAAAAAAAAATTCAAAGCTGTCAGTGACAGCAGAGAACAGGCTACCAGATTGTCATCTTTGTAGGAAAGCTTATGGATTATTAAGACGCAAGACTGTTGCACTTCAAGTACAAACGCGGCTTGGGGAACAACTACCAAAGCGTGCTGCAGCTTGTGATTCTATATTGGCTTAAAATACAAGAAAGGAAAATGGTTATGAAATCACATGAAAATTTAAGTCTATTTCTGCCAGCACTGCAACAGTTCTTTATGAAAGTATGCAGTATTATTAGTTCTGATGCACAAAACTTCTAATTCAGTTCAGTACATAGCTTTTGATAACAAAACTAACCTTGATCCCATTCTTATCTTACTACTGCAAGACAAACAAGTTAACTATATAAAAGTTATACTGAACTATTACACAGTTAGTGTTTATAAACACAGAAACTTAAACTAAGTCTATCTTGCAGTTTTTCCAAATGCATTTTCCTCTATGTACATGCATACATTCTTTCGCTTCCAGTATTTCCCTAAAACATCTGCATAGAGCAGAGTAAAAATTAATGGTAAATTCTAACACCTAAATCAGCTAGCAGTCTAAGGTAGCTAATATGTCCAATGGGACAAGTGAAAAGACATCAAAGGTTGCTGAACTGCTAAATCAAGTGTGATTAACTTGATGGCTAGGCAGCAAAGTGCTTTGCTGTACCCATGTTAAATAGACACGTGCCTATGAGCCTCTACAGAGCAAAACTGCACATGAAGCTCCTTAGCCCTTGAGACACTGGAGAGTTTGTAACAGATTTTTGGTTCAAACATCCCAAGCCCAGCTCAAAATAGATTTGGGCTAGATACATTTAATTCGGGTGTTAATTCTATCTGACATACACTGTCACAGCCTCCTATTTCCCTCATGGGAAAACTCCATCAAACTCTGTAAACTCACCACACTTTCCCACTTGGCCACCTCTAATCATGCTACAGAAAGGCCACATTTACCAGTGGGAGGCCAGGGAGTAATTGGCAATTACTGTAACTGCTCTTCATCACATTTATCACACCTACAAGTGGATACCATGTAAAGCTAATACAAGACAAAATATCACTGCTTTCATCTTCTCCCTCCTTGCTCATTCTGTTAATTTTGTTGACATTTCAGCAGCAACCTCTTTGGGGATAGGCGTTTTTACTACAGTGAGATACAGCATGCAGAGGCATAATCTAACACTTAGAGATGTAAACACAGTATAAACTGTGTTTGACAGTATTAACCCATTATTAGAAATACATTTTTCAACTGCAGTGAAATGAGAGCCTGTAACATGAGCTATGGGCTAATAATCAGCTTTCAAGGACTAATAAGAAAATGCTAGGATACCACAAGACTAAGCAGCAAGTTCTATGAACAGAAAAATCAATTTTAAAAATATTCTCCAGCAACCTAAATGGATTTTTCATCAATTTTACTACAAAAATCCTGCATGGGATCACTGTGTCCACAATGACTACATGTCCGTAGAACCACATTAGAGAAAATAAACTTAAGATTTTCATATTTTCTTTCTACTGACACAGCATTTTGCAAATCTCTACTATATACTTTCATACATTAATGTGTCTCAATTCACCTCAAAGAAAATGCAGGCATTTGTTCTCAAACTATTTTTAATAAACAATTAAAAGAAACAAACTGTAAAAAGTAACATACACTGCATACTAAATATAAGAAGCCTTTGCCTTTCCTTCTGCAGTCCATTACACTCCAGAGCCAAGGTGAAGGACTCCACCTCCCTGGAAAAGCACAGCATGCTGGCACTTCCCTCCTCTCAGACACCTCGCCTTCCCCCACCAACATGAAGAGCTCTCTCTGAATGAGTGGCTCCTCTCTTCCCTTTAGGCAGATCTCATGCAGCAGCGGTTCTGCAAGACTCTTTGCTCTCACATTTATCATCTCCACCCCCAAATAACCTTTAGAAGTCTCTCTTACAAGAGCCAGCCATTCTTCCCCATAGGCATTTCCTCAGAAGAGCTATCATGCAACTGCTGCTTGGAAGGGTCCCCTGGAGGTCATCTAGTCCAACCTCTCAGTCACACTAGCAGGAAAACTGCCAACACTAGATGAGGTCAGCTACAGCTTTGTCCAGCCAAGGCCTGAAGACCTCTGAAGTTTTTCAAGAATCCTCCAAGGATGTAGACTCCACAACCTCTCCAGCTTCCACTGCTACACTAACTACTTTCCTAATTTGAATTTCTGTTATCCTCCTGTAAAATGCCAATAACCTCCCATCACCTGCAAAAGAAATTTAAATGGCCCTTTACTAGTCTCTTTCAAGACAGTCAATCTCAGAAGCCACTAATTCAGCTGCATTTCTCTTCCTTTTTACAACAACAAAGTAGCAACAGCACTAGCCAGCTGAAGATCTGAAAGGCAGGACCGCACAAACATGTCTAGGCAGTGTATCCACATCAGAAATTCTGAATTTGCTAGGTGTCTCCATTTCACCCTCACCTCCCTTATGACAGACATGGCACTTAATGCAATCATGCTTTCTTTCATGATGCTAAACATCACAGATTGAAGTACAGGTAAGCTAAAGCAATCTTCTCAATTCTACTTTGCAGGCTCTTAGAACAGACTAATGACCTCTTGTTAAATAATGATTAACCATTTTTCCCCTGCATCAAATTTGACTCCAACACAGATGATTAAATACTCATTTCGCCTAAGAAACATACACCCATTCAGCAATTGTATTGAAAATTGTCTACAACTGTCTTAGCCAAATAATTTGTAACTAAACAGTCTAAAAGTGGTATTGTGAGCCCAACTCAGCTTTCAGGTCAATTTGAACATATAAGCCAAATCAACAACAGTATTTGGGCACCAAAGCCCCTGAGCATCAATGGACTTTTCTATCTTCAGTCTTTTGCGGATCTGCTCCTCTTCAAACATTCAGCTGCTCTCCCACTTCAGTCAGTGTGACTAACCAGGAGCAGAGATCTGCAGAATGAGTCTAAAGTTCATTGCCTAAGAAACTAAGTGATATTATCTTTAAAAAAGCCACCGGCTTCAAAATATGTGAAAGAGTCAAGATGAAATAAACAACGTAGTTTGACACCATATTCTTCCCCTCCACTGCTTACGCAGTTCCAATTGTTTCTGATTCCCATCATAAAACCAACATCAAAGTTTGGTTTCAAGAACTGGAAGCGTGCAACTACAAATTCAGCATATTTAAGCAGTTAAAACTTCTTGATAACATTTGGCATTGCTATTTAAACATGAGGTTTAAATCCACCACTACAGAAAACAGTCTGAGGCCCAGCAGAGACACTCCTTGAAATTAGCAGGTTTCTCCAGTAGAAGCAGCCATACTCTCACCATTTTAAATTACCAAACCACTATAATGTCTTACAGCCAATTACTGCTTCAGAGTCTTGATATCATTCCTTAATTATTATACCAGGGAAAAAAAATGCTGTCTGAACTGTACTCTTCATAAACATGATTAATGTCAATTCAGCAATTTCCACACACTGGCATTAATAAGAGGCGACGGCTAATTGTGTGCTACAAGATGCCTATTTAGGGTTTCCTTAACACACCACAAGAAACAAAATATTTTCACAGCCAAACTCAATTCCATGTTTATAGCTATTTCTAGAGCTACACTAATACTTCCTGTATTAAATACATGTTTGGTGATTTCCTTCTTGTTGGGCTGCTCAAACAATATATTTAAAATGTACACTTTCAATATACTTGGTTGTATGCTCTTCATTAGACAGGCATGTCATATGACTGATGACAGCAGTAGGCCTAGCTCTTCAGGACTAGCCATCTTTTCCATACAGTAACTCACCCTAAAAATAAGTCTTTAAGTATGATGGCAAAGAAAAAATAGCCTAACTCAGTGGAGTAATACCTGCATCCCATTACACAGCTAAGGTACACCTGTGTAAGTCTGACAGGTATGTTGACTTGCACAGCTGTATATCTGTTACACTGGAAAAACACTGCTTGTATGTAGACTAACTTTACCCAATCCAGTTCTCTCTTCCCACAAAAAAGTGCTGGTAGTCTTAGATATTTTGTTTGCTTTCACCTGAGTCTGAACCATGTTTGTGCCCTCCAAAACATATATGACAATCCAAAAGAATAAACAATAAGAAATATTATTACAGCTGCGCTTACTAAAGGGGTCCATTCAGTGTAGTTTAATGAAAGACTTGTACCCAAATATTAACAAATATTCTCTCAAAAGAAAAAAAAAGATGATTAGCCCTTTAAAAACAAAACTGTAGCAACCGCGGCCGCCTGCGCAGGTGTTTAGTACACTGATTAAGTGCCATCTTCACTAAAAGCGACACCCATCCCCCAAAACCTGATGATACTACTTTCTGTGCAAACAGAAGCCCCTCCAGCGCAAACACTGAAGATCACCTGAACCCTGAGACCTCACTTAAAAGGGACGCACAGGAGCGAGAAGAGTCTCGGCAGGCAGCTTCTAAATTCACAGATCAGAACAACCCGCCGAACCTGCCCCACTGTGTCCCCGCGCCCCGCCATGGCGGTGATGCACGCCGCCTCCCCCCGGCCCGAGCGGCGGAACGCGCTGCGGCAGCCCGCGGCCTTACACGGCTTCTTGGCATCCTTGATCTTCATGGTGCGGCGGCGGCGGCCCGGTTCGCCTGCCGGCTGGGGCGGGCGGGGCGCGGCGCCGCGCTCGGGGTGGGTCTGCTGCCCCTCGCCTGATGGGGCGGGAAGCGGCGGCAGCTCCTCGGGGCCGGCCCTCGGTCTCCTGATCCGCGGCCGGTGGGCGGCGGGCGCCCGCCTCCTCGGGAGCGGCGCTGGCAGCGCCCACCGCTACGCCCGGGGCCCGGGCAGGTGCTCGTCCAGCGGCGACATCGGCTTTCGGGCTGGGGCGGGGAGACGGGGCGGGAGGCGGCGCGGAGCGGCCCTCAAGCCCGGCCCGGCGCGGCAACTGCGTCCCGCTGCGAGGGGCCGAGCATCAGTCCCGGGGCCGCCGCGTCGCGTCGCGTCGGGCAGCCCTTCCCGCCGCGTCGGGGCACGGCAGCGGCCGGGGAGAGCGGCCCGGGGCGGCCCCTGGGGCCGAAGGCGCGGGAGAAGCCCCGCTCGGGCGCGGCCGGCGCGCAGGGGCTGCCCGCCGCCGCCGCCGCGGCCCCTCTCGGCAGGAGGGCGGCCCCGGCCCCCTGCGGAGGCCCCGGCCGAGACGGACGCGGCGGCCCGGCGCGGACCCCCTCCGGCACAAGATGGCGGCCGGCACCGGGGAGCCGCGGCCGCGCCACACAATGGGGCCGAGGCAGCGCAGCGGCTCCTGCGCGCCCGCTCCGCCGCTGCCGCAGCGCTGCCCCCCCTCCCCGTCACGGGGCGGCGCGAGGCGCGCCGGGAACCGCAGTCCGGCCCAGCCCGCGCCGCCGCGCTGTGCCTACAGCTCCCGGCGAGCAGCGCGGCGCCTCCCGCCCGCCGGTCACCCCACGGCCCCGCCGCCAATCGGGAGGCGCCACCGCCTGGCGTGGCCGCGGGGGGCGGGGCCCGGCGGCTCGCGCGGGCTGAGGGGAGCTGGGGCGGACGGTTCCTATCAGCGCTGGGGCGGCCCTGGCCTGTCGCTGCCGCGGCCCCTCTGCTGCCTCTGCGGCGGGCCGGCCGCAGCCACCGGGACACGCCGGTTGCGTTGGTCGTGTGGAAGCGGGACACGCAAGAGGGGCCCCCCAAAGAGGGGATGGGGCAAGAGGGGCCTGCGCTGCCATGGCACTGTGGAGCCGGGATGTCGGACTAAGCTGGTGCTGCCCCGGAGTTCGCCCTCTGCGCGGCTCCTGAGGTACAGGTACCACATGAGCGCTCCTTTTCAGTAAGTAAAGAAGGAAGCTGAAGTTTGTTTTTCGTTTCCCCTGACTGTGACTGGAAGTGCTCACATAATTACACACCAGAAGAAGTTTAGGAAATTGCTCCTTTTATTTGCTGGTGCCTGGACTCCAATAACTACACAAATAACTTCACTCCTCAGGAAGTTTTTCCTCACACAGTACAAGGATAGGCAGACAGAGGGTTATGGAGAGTGTCTCCTTACCGTGGGCAGCTGGAGGGAAGCCTGCTGACAGTGGCAGGACATGGCGAGGTCTCTGACCTACTGCTCACAGCTTCCGAGTTTTCCAGCAAGAACTCATAATGGAGCGGACTGCCATTTTTTTCCCCCCTCCTTTGTGATAAAGTGCCATGTAATTCTAGATCAATTACTGTGATTTAGGATGGATCTAAAAGCTATGGTCCAGAAGGAGGATTTGGGCAACAGCTCTGTCTTGTAAGCTGAAGTTTCCTGATGTGTCTGGAGTTCTGCTTTGGCGAAAGTCTCTGTTGAAGCCACCCTTCACAAACTGGGGAAAGACTAAATCCTCAACTTCCTGGGCAAGTGGTTTACTTGCAAACCTATTGTGTAGGAAGAGGAACCACTGTCTCTTCATCCTCCATTCCCCTGCTGCCCCTAAACACGTACCAAAAAACCTTTTACCCCATACCAAGACCTTTGCTTAGTCCTGGTCCCTAACTTCCTTCAGGAAAGGATTTTGGATGTCAGATCCCAGAAGAGGACAGTGTTTGCTTACAGCCCTGCTACAAGGAAAGATTTCAGATGTAGACCTGTCCTCAGTTCCTGCTCAGTAGGTCCAGCAGAGCTTTGCTCCCCACGCTGACCACCTTTGTCCACGACAAGGGAGCCCAGATGCCTCATTTTGGGGCTCTGCATCTGCTTTGAGCACTGGTATTTTGTTGGGTGTCATTCTAAAACCTGTCATAAAAGGATTTATTCTTCATTTTCATCCAGAATCTTACATTAAAAAAAGCCGAAATTCTCATGTGGATGCCATCTCCCATTTATCATCTTTCCTTTCTGAAATGTCTGTATTTGGAAAACTTACGCTGAAGTCTTCTTAATGTTTACTTCTTGTCCTTTAAAGGAAGTTAAGAGTGTATTAACAAGGCTGCAGAACTTCTCTCTTCCTGTAAGCTGCATGTAATTGTGGAAATTCCCATGTGTTATTCTTAAAGAGAGGAAATTTTGGTGTGGCTTTGCGGTTTTTCACTGCAATGTAGTTTACTATTGAAATTTTAAAGAAAGTCAAGCATTTACATACATATTAGGGAATGCAAGAATTTAGCTTCTACCTGGAAGTTAACTTGTGCCTGTTCATAAATATACACTGTGATCATAAGATACAGTCTTTAATTTCCTGCCCGTCACCAGACTATGCAGTGTGGAATGTTTTGTGTAAAATGAGCTATTCGGTGTTGTGCAGGCATCTCTGGTGGGGTTGGAAAAAACAGATCTGCAGTGAGATTTTTCAGTACCTTAATCCTGAGGCATTTTTTTTCCAGTGCCTGCACTCTGACTATGTTTCCTACACACCTTCTAACTCTAGAGGAAATGAAATACCACCTCTGGGAAGTGCCAGTAATAAACATACATGCAACCCAGAAAACCAAGAAAAACCTAGTCTACAGCCTGACAGCTGTCCAATTCCTGCTCTCTTGACACAGTCAGAGACCTTCCTGACCCAGCCTTTCAATGAGGAAATTCTAATTCTCTCCTTCTAGCAATGCAGATTTGCTAGTTGCTTTCCTAGCCTCTGACTTCAGTCAGGGACAAAAATAGATATTTTGTACATGGGTTTCTTAGAAGCAAGTTCTGAATTTTAATACACTGGATGCCCACTTTAAGCTATTTATCTAGCAAACCTTATTAATTCATCTCCCTATGTAAAAAAAATGTGAATAAATAAAAGGCTCTATGGTAATTAATGAACTGAGGGCTGTTCAGTTAAAAACAAGATCAGCAAAGCTGAAAGTTCGGTTTAAGTACTGCTTCACAAGAAGGTAAAATGCTTTAGATGAACATCATCACAGCTAAGACAGAATATGTGAAAAAAACAAGCCAAGCTCAACTAGCTATCGTTAGTCTGTCTCAGAGTAGAGGTTTAGCTCAAACTAGAAGTTTGGCCTGTGAGCGGATCAGAACGTTCCTTAATTTGCAGACCAAGTTGATTTATAGGTTACGAGCACTTTTAGGTCACAGTTATTTGTACGTCAGCCAGGACGCTGCTTTGAATATCCCATAAGTAAGAATAAAGAAATCTGAAGGTGAATGTATGATCTGCTATATAAATATAGATATATATTTATATAACCAATTCCAAGCGATAGTTGTTGACTATACCAAAGTACTATACAGTATCTGTGTGGGATGAAACCACGTGAGAGTATTCTGTATGAATGATACACCTGAAGGCAAGGACTTTTTTTTGTAAACCAGTATTACTTACAAAGATGTTTTGGGGCGAGACAGAAATTGTTTTGTTGCTATATTAGAATCTCATTTATTTATTGGTCTATCTGGATCTATCTGGATCTTAGTGCCTTAAACCATACTTTGGTATTTACCTCTACAGAGTAAAAAAAAAAAAAAAAAAACAAACAAAAAACCCCACCACCCCAACAATTCAATGAGTGCTTTACCCAGAAGAAACTAGGGCAGTTTAAGAGATGCAAAACATGCTGGCGTAGAATTAAGGAAGTTTAAGCTCCTCTATAGTAACTACCTGTTGTGCATGCTCTTATCACAGGCTAGGTGAAAGCATGATAGTATCTGTGTGCTGCAAAGTCCCCATGTAAATTACCTTGTGGTATTTGGTTCCTGTAACCTTGCTCTGCATGCAAAGTGTCTAAGGCAGGACTGAGTCATTTGCCTGTCATTAAAAACCCTTCTCAGTGGAGGACCGTGGCTTCAGTTGCCTGTCACTTCACGAAATTTCAGTTTTGTGAAAATTTCATGTTTTCAAGTGAAAAATTTCAAGTGAAAATTTCATGTTTATTGGCTGCCTTGTGTTATTTCTTCTGCCATATTTTAAAGTTTCAGATGAAACAGTTTCGAAGTATGAGGCTAGGGAATAGCCCTGCGCTGGACCAAAGCCTCTTGCCATTTTGCCGGAGTGGTGAAATCTGTACCCAAGTTCTGGCTTTTTCTGTCTTTGCAGAAACTCATCCCCTGCGCTAGTGCAGGATCTGGGTCTCAGCACTGGAGACAAGGTGGTGGGGCAGGATAAAGGCACTATTGCAGAAGCACAGGATAGCAGTGCACGGCTGGCAGCCTGGAGTGGCGCAGGGTCCAGGTTCACCTGTCCTCTGCAGGTGAGGCACAGCAGAGGAGCTGCCTGGTTAAATGTGGCTGGTAGAAGATTAGCTGGAAGACTGAACCATTGAAAATGTAATGGACTGATTCTCTGAGTTTTGAGCTATCCCCTGAGCACAAAAGCCTTGGATCCTGTAGGACTCCTTTAACACTCTTTCCTCCCTTCCACACATCTCTGAGATAGGGTGTGTACTCTTCCTCCCCAGGTAAGCCACAACAGTTGTAAAAGATTATTTTTACAGAAAAGGAGTAATCCTTGTGCCATGGGGACAAGAGTCGTAGACAGTAGGGGAAGGCAATGTCATCTCCAGACTACCTTGAGCATCACTTTACTTTGAAAGCACAGAAGCCCTGGGAAAGGAGAAGGTCAAGAGATCATGTAGGAACAAGATGCAAAGCCATGCAAGTCTCACCGCAACTTCTGTTCCTCCTACTTGTGAGACTATGGGATGCCCTTATGCGTCATGGTCTAAGTTTAAGCTTCCTCATGATAAGTACTGCTTGCACTGTGTATATGCTCTGTTACATGCCCGAGGAGTTTCTTGCTGCCTGCAGGGTTCTCTGAGGCCTGAAGGTGCTCAGGGAGGCAGCTGCACTTTCTTGCATAGACAAGAGGTGTCACAGGCTGCAGGCATGTGCACCTACCAGTGCAGTGGAGTAGAGCCCTGCTGGGTAATAAACTCTGCAGGCATGCAGTGCTTATGCCTCAGTGTGTGTGAGCAAACAGCAGCAGAATTAGGGTAGAAATAGCAGAATCAGTTGTTATTCCATAAAGTGCTAGCACTGAAGTAATGGTGGTAACCATCAACAGCAGCCTCATGACGCTGCCGTCATGATGCTGTCCTGAGGGCACCGCAGTGCCTAGGCATCAGCTGCCCCGTATGCCAGCACATGGAGCCATCGTCCTACTGTGTCCTGGTGCTGAAGAAGTGTTGGACACCCTCAAGTCTCGCACACACCCTCTCTGGGCTCGGCAGGGTCATCCTCCTGCTGCTGGTTCCTGCAGATTCCTGTGGTGAACTGTGGGCTCCTGACGGCAGTGACCCCCTGCCAAGTTGCAGCTCATGGGGACAGGAGGGGTTCCTTTCCTCACAGGGCCAATGTGAACAACACTAGGAAGCTCTTAGCACAGGGTCAATAAAACCTGAGGAAATTATTATTTAAACCTCTCCAGAAGATCCATGTATCACATATACATACACTCCTGTGACGAGTGGCTAAGGACTTTGGGCTTGTCTAGTCTGGAGAAAAGGAGGCTGAGGGGCGACCTCATTGCTCTCCACAGCATCCTGAGGAGGGGAAGCAGAGAGGGAGGTGCTGAGCTCTTCTCTCTGGTATCCAGTGACAGGACGTGTGGGAGTGGTTCAAAGCTGCGCCAGGGGAGGTTTAGACTGGACACAAGGAAGCATTTCTTTACCGAGAGGGTGGTCAAGCACTGGAGCAGGCTTCCTAGAGAGGTGGTCAGTGCCCCAAGCCTGTCAGTGTTTGAGGCACTTGGACAATGCCCTTAACAACATGCTCTAACTTGGTCAGCCCGGAATTGCTCAGGCAGTTGGACTAGATGGTCGTTGTAGGCCCCTTCCAAATGAAATAATCTAGGCTATTCCATTCTATGCCATTCCATTCTATCCTATTCCATTCCATTCCATTCTATTCCATTCCATCCTATCCTATTCTATTCCATTCCATTCTATTCCATTCTATCCTATTCCATTCCATTCCATTTTATCCCATTCCATTCCATTCCATTCCATTCCATTCCATTCCATTCCATTCCGCCCCGCCCCGCCCCGCCCCGCTCTAGACACTCCGCCGAGCTGAGCGAGAAGGGCCGCGCCGTGCGGCGCCACCTGCTGGCGGACCCCGCGCAGCGCCGCGCCGCGCCGCGCGCCGGAGCGGGTTGGGGGGGCTGCCCTGGCCGTGGCGTTTGTCCGCGCTCTTCGTGTTTTAAATAACCATACCTCCAGGTGAGGAAACAAGCGACAGCAAGCCTGGGAGCGGGAGGGGGACAGAGCACCCTCAAGTGGGGGAAGTGACTTGCCTGGGGACCCCGACACGGGTGGCAGTGGCCATCCCAGCAGGGCCTGCTGGGTCAGGGCATCAGGGTCAGGCTCCGGCGGGGGGCAGAGACTGTGGTGGCAGCATGAGGGTAGATCAGCGCTGGGTCTTGGCTCGCAGAGCTGAAGGATGCAGGTGTGTGCCACAGAACCTACCAGTGGCTCCTACCGGTGGCTGGCAGTACCGCCTCTGGGCTCCCGTCCTGCTTTCAGCAGTGGGGCCCAAGGGCCTGTTTGGGGCACCTCATTTGACGTTCACCTCAACTGTCCTCGAAAGCTATAGGGCACATCCTGGAAAACATTCTGGCTCAGCTCACACACAGAACAATACTGGACTTGCCACCCAGTGATCCAGTCTGACATCTTGCTGGGCCTTAAGCCAAAGGGATTACTCAAGAGCACCTTGGGCTTGGCAAAACTAAGCCAATTCCGCCTGTCTGGCCCACTGAACTGTGAGGCTGTCTTGTGTAAGCTGAAGTACGAATTGGGAGGTAACTCGTAAAAGAGGTCACAGAGACCAGAAGTGACAGGACCCCTAGAGAACAACGCAAAACCCACAGCCAAACACCCTGCAAACAGCAACACCATCTAACTATTCCCTGCCAACTAGAAAAAACAAAGGTAAAGGAATACGGGATAGACAGTTTCTCGGCATTGTTTGCTACAGACCAATGGCCAAAAAGTGACACCTGGAGCACTGCAAGCAGAAGCACAAACGAGCATTTTATCCTTGGGCTGGGGTTGCTTGAGCGCTCACTGAGGAACCTGTGCGCTGCAAAGCCACGAGCAAGACAAATAACTGTTGTGCAAACCAGTTACTTCAGCCAGTACCTAAAAATTTTTGAACCGTTCCTGCTAGCTTTTTTAGTGGTCTCAGCTGGATTTGCTTTAGGTGAAAATGCTACCATCTGCTACAATTATATAATTAACCTTCATAGTTCAGGCTTAATGATGCTCATTAAGGTTGAGTGCTTTTATTGGCTGAGTGCTGTCACCAGTTTTGCATGGAATGGCAAAGGCAACTCTAAGGGCTGTAGTCTGAAGCATAATTAGCAATATGTGAGTATTACACAAGGCCATGGGTGAAGAAAGGCTGAGGACTAAGCGAGAGCTTCGTTTTATTCTATGCCAAGGCTGGAATGCAATGAACAGAGGAGGTCTGTTACATCTGGGTCACAATAATAATTGGCTACAGAAGTGTGGCAGAAAATTTGCAATATACGTGTGTCAGGACATCACAAGATCCCTGTTGGCTGTGTGACTTCCATTTCCTCAGTCAGACCTCCTCTGACCCCAATTTCCAATATTTCTTAATTTATTCTACCATTAGTTAATGAGTGTATTTTTGCTGCAGGCCTTTCTCAAACAGTTTAAAAAAAAAAAAAAGCAGCAAATAAAGTATTTCATTGAAGAAAATGCCCAGGCTCAAAAACTATGTGGCTTAATTCATCTGTGCGTGTAAGACTCCTAAAAGATTAGGTTGTGATGCCATAAAAATATGTAACCACTGTTCATACTACATTTAACTACAGCCATTCTCTGACTAGATCCTCTGACGAGAGGAACGTGTAGTTCCCCCATCATCTTCCATGAGCTACCACACATGCTCTAAAAGGTCAGACTCAACACCTCGAATACACATAGAAATAATCTGCATCACAAGGTATGTTACAGTCTTCCATAACCCAACAATTTATTTAAACTTACATCACAATGAGAATCTATTAATAAAATACATCAGTTCACACCAGTCTGCATTGCCATTTTTTAAGGGTAAGCATCTTTCTTCACTTTATATTAAAACTTTATAGAGGTAAGAACTACTATTGTACCCGCAGTTCCTGAAATCTATTGTAACATTAGGCAGGTTACAGAGGAACTTTCAGAGCTAATTACACTTCAGTTAACCTCACATTTTTGGCACATCTGAATGCTTTTTATTTTCTTCTTAACATAAAATAATGCTGTAGCAAGTCAGAGAATCATTGACATAAAGCATCACTATCCAATGGCAAGTGCTGCCTAAAAGCATACAAAATTGCATCATTTGATTACAAAATAGATATTCTTAGTTCTTTATCCCAATGCTTAACATTGAAGTGCCATGACAGAAAAGGGCCAGGAACAGGGCCAGCCTTGCTGAGTTTTTGCTGGTCACTTTGCTGCAAGGCTTTGCTTAAATAAATCCCAGAGTGATGTGTTAACAAGATGTTGATGGCTTTTGCCTTGCCAGTCAAGGTCATTCCTTTTAAAGCACCCTCCAGCAGGTGCGAGGCAACGAGTAAATGTCATGTTCTTTCTCGTACACATTGCTGCTCAAGGGACAAAGTGAACACAGTTTTGGGTGGTGTTCAAGAGGTTGTTGCAGGCCTTGTTTCTGCAGGCCTTGGCAGTCCAGTGGCTACAAATCCTGCAGTAGAACACATGGAGGGCTTGTAAGCCACTGCTCAGTCTGGGTTTCTTCTGCCTGGCACTGTAGCAGCTGCTTCTTTAGAAGTTGAAGTGGTTTAAGCAGGAATGAAACAAGGGTAGTGGTGTGCCAGGCACATATTTGCACAAGTGTCTGCAGTTACGTGCACGAATTTTTAAAACCTGTATGTTGTGGGTTTGGGTGATTTTTGTCGTACACCACAAACTCCAGCTGCTATGAGCTTCTGACGTTATATTCAAAATATAAAGCCGCCCATAGTACTTGCAACCAGGGTTAGTTTTTCGCTGGCTCTTGAGCTGTACTGTTTCAATCACAGTTTGGCACATTAACTAGTGATTGTTTTATGTTTCACTGATTGCAGGCTCCACATACTGATATTTATTTTGTGAGACGGCTATTATATTGGTTATGTCCCTTCTGCTCAAGTTGCTCTGGTAGTAACAAAGAAGTATGAATGAACTGGTGCAGTTAAGGAGAGATTGACGTAGCAGAAGAATGCTAAGCATGTTAGAGCTTTCTGGTTGCATGATAGCTAGATGGTCACTTTTCTTTAATGGGAAATAAACATGTATGCTTGTCATGGCAGGGTTGCATTCTGTGCATCTTTCCAAAGCCCCAGTCAAACAAAAGCCCTGTTTACTTGATTCAACTTTCCTACTCATCTTTTGCTGAAGCCCCTGATCTGAACTCTGGTGAGACCAGCAAGCATTCCCAAAAGGAGCTTATAGCTGCTAGGAGTCATCTCTGACTTGACCTCTCTCAGAGAAAGAGAAATTGAAGAAAGGACCATAATATTTGCTATATTAGGGAAAGAAAGAAATTACACTGATAATGGAACAGTTGTTGATGGGGATGTTTGAAACTTACAGTAAGAGAAACTTCAAGGTATCCATGGTACTCTTTGCACGTACTTACTGACCCTGAAAGGTAGCCCTGCCAAAAACCCTCCAAAAATCAAACTCACTCCCAGAGTCTATTTTTGCCTCACATTCACAGTGAGAATTTATCCCTGCATTGGTTTCCATTTCCTATTCAGCATTTGCTCTGGACACAGCTAAAGTTAATTGGAGTCCTTTGGGAGACACAAGTGCAGGATACAAAGCAGTGCAGATGGAAAAGCTTTGGCTGAATTCGTCAATCTGCACCAAACACAAGAACAGGATGGGATGGAGCTGTGACGTCTCTCCTTGTGCAGAGAAGAGAGTGCTGCTAAGGTGGACAAACGTCGGCTGAATACCTTCACAGGATATAGTGCAACTTCTGCTCGTTTAAAAAGCTGTGGAAAAGTACCCAACTGCTCGGTGCCAGAGCGTGGATGAACAGGCAGCTACAGCCCAGCTTACACCCATAGCTCAAGTGACAGTGGGAGTAAAAGCCATTATGTTGCAGGTACGTTCCAGCACCTGCAATATTTTCATGCTCTTTACAACCTTCGCAAGTTAAAGTGTCAAGGCGTGACAAACTATATAGCAGTGCATTCCTTATATTTCATATACAAAAAAGGGCTCAAGGCTGGGAGCAAGAAGGCACAAACTTGGGAAATAACATAGCTGAGGAGTTTACACAAAAGTACTATGTCATTTATTAGGCATTACTTAGCATTTATTTCACATTTTGCCCCCAAATTTCCCAAAGCAACATATATTTCCCCACTTCCTTTCCCTTCGTCCCCTTCTTTTGGATAAAGCTGCCTGTGCTCTATAGATACAGTTGCTGAAGAATATAATGTGAACACAGATAAATACAACATACACAGCAAAAAATGTATTATAGTATTACAATAGTCAAATAATGTAGTTAGCCTCAAGCTATGGCAGTGCCTACGTGCTATGGGGAACCAGTTCAAGAACAGCAAGCGGAGCCACTGTACAGGAATAAAACAGCGTCGGCAGTGTTAGGCAGAGCAAGGGACCGAGGGGGAGGCTTTCTCAGGGTGCCTGAGCAGGCGAGATGGCTGTCAGTCATGGGGATCCGCTCTCTTAGGAGACCCACCCAGAGCCTCGGAGATTTCTTCAGCCCGTATCAGTTCTGTGGCAGGTCCTTGGAACACCTTTACATTTGTTCATTGTGCATATATATAAAGTCACCCCCACATTTCTCCTGTTAGGCTATGTTTTCTTTATTTTTTTTTTTTTTAGCTTTTAACTTTTGAATTTTTTTTTCTTACAACTGTTAAAAAAGTTTCATGGTAAAAATAACTCACTATATGATACATATACCCAAAGTGGTGTGATACTTTATATAATAAAAGATGAAAATAGTCACTTTCCATAATAAAAATAAGTTCTATTTTTTGTTTATTTTACAATATACTTAATAATTCTTTTCTTCTTCTTCACTCTGAAAGTAAATAGGTCCCATTTTGATAGCGCTTCTGAGTTGATTAAAGTGGCAAGAGACTGGAGAATGGCTTATACGCATTTTGAGCAGCCGCATTCCACATGTCTCTCCAGTTCTTCCGTGAAGGTGGAGCCATCCACGCACTGGAAGAAGTATTTCCGCCTCTTGCTCCGGAGAGGAACACAGCACTGCCCGTTGCCACAGCTGCCGTGGCATTCCAGGTGGGGTACTTTCGAGGCAGTGGCACACGATGTGTAGCCCTGCTGCTTACGGACGACTTCTCGAATTATCTCTCCTTGGCAGAGATTCTCTGGTAGACAACAGAGATGTAAAGGAAAAAAAAAGTTGGTAACTGTTTTGCCAGATATTCCCCAAACATCAGTAGACAGCCCTGTACACATAATGATATTCAAGGCAAACAGATGGCATGAGCAGGACCTTAATCTTTTACTGCTTTGTAACCTGCCATCAAAACAGAGCTTGTGTTACACAAATGTGTAATATCCGGCACAAGGCAGAGGCCAAGCAGGCCTGCTGGCTTTGATCAGCAGTTCTGGAAGTGCTGTAATGAATGCTGAGTGTTGAATCCTGCAACACTCCTGCAAAATATGAATTAGTTTTACTATGTCTACTTCTCAGGATCAAAGGTCAGCCTGCTCTGCATGACATTAGCAATCTGGGATACCTGAAAATGTCTGTGCCGTTCTGCAGTCACTTTGCAGCAGCCAGACACATTTTGGTGAGGCTGTATATGTGTATAATTTGGAAAGTCTGTCATTCACTCACAGTAAAGGCACAACGTAAATAAAAATAATACAAGACAGGTCTTTTCTTCTGTACAAGAACAAAAAAAGGCAGAAGGGATGAAGATAGAACTCAGTGAGTTTCCAGTGAGTCTTTTCAGGTCAGGGCAGAAGAGTTGGGCCCCAGCCCTCGTAGGAAAGTCCAGCATGATCTGTGGGATTCCCCACGAAACCTGCCCAGCTGCATCAGAGGGAGCAAGCTGAGAATCTTTACTGCCACTTCAGATGAGCAGTACCTCCTGCCTTCCAGTTCCTGATCTCATGTCATCTACAAAAGCCCTTGGTATGCAGGGTAAGAAAGACCTTCTTTCCCAGCATGGCAGTTAACTAATCACTGTTTGCTGAGGGCAAACCTCACAACAACCTCTCCTTTAAACATCCCACCAGAATCCTGGGAGCAGCAAACCTTGAGGATTCAGGAGACACTCTGTGTCTTTAAAATAAACCCTTTAAAATAAAACCTTTTGCTACGCATGTCCCCCTTTCCATATGTTCGGCTAGTAGCTAGCCAGCTGTTGTGTTGTTTTCTTCTCCCTATATAGCTCTGCAGAGGCTGACTTAGCTTTATTTTCTACTATTTGCCATTTACCCCCAAATACAAGTCAAATGGAAGAGAGGTAAAAACAAAGGTGTAAACCAGAAATGCAGCAGACCAGCATCCTGGGCTCTGTGGTCAAGCGTACCTCTGTCACAATGTTCTCCACTATAGTTAGGATCGCATTCGCAGTAGGGTTCCCCATGCTCGGAAATTTTACACTGCCCGTGGTTGCATTTCAAAATCCTGCAGGGATTTGAGGAATTGTTCTTCTTGTCACAGTACATGCCTGTGTAGCCCTCCATGCACTTACAGGTGTAAGCAACATTGGCCACCATGCACTTACCATGCAGACACCTAGAGAAAGAGAAGCATTTAGAGCTGGCCTGTGTTAGATGTGAAAGTTCCTTTTCCCAGGGATGTTTGGTTTTGGCATTTCTGCCCCTTTAATTCCAGGATACTAATCCAAAAACAGCAGTTCAGTGTCAAACACTCTGAAGAAACTGAGTTTTCAGTGAATACTGGATAACATTCAGAGAATACATTTAGAATTTGTGATCCTAAGTGATCTCTTTGAAAAACATTAGGCTCCTCCGTGAGCATGGACCAGCGTTTGGCATCCACACAAGACAGCTCACATTTACAGCATCAGCATATAGAACTAAGTGCCAACAATCAAGCTGCACGCCCAGGCTTCCTTAGCAGAATTACTCTACAAATAATATCAGGTGATGAAAAACAGTGTGATAAATGAAGGTGCTTGTGGAAAAGCTATGCACAGACTTATTCACAGGCAGTTGTAGTTGAAGGGTTCCCTGGCTCATGTGGTTTGCAGTGAGCTTTGGTATTTCTGAGGAATACCACAGGGAGGGGTGTTCATCCTTAGCAGGTTCTCTGACACCATCCCCACTTCTGGGACATGGACAGACTTGGAATGGGCTGAGGACAGGGAAGAAAGCAACACTGTCCAGCCAAGTTAAAACTGCTCAGGGCTTATAAACCTTTGCTATATCAGGTCCTACTTGACAAAAATCCATGTCCTTCTCTTATTTTTATTTATTTTCTTTCTGGTACTTTAAAATTGTTCCCTGCTTATGTTGAATCTTTGTACATTTCATTTTTAAGCTTTGAACTAAAAAGCACAAATAAACAGTTTCAGTCAGGTCAAGACATGCAAAATACTGTAATACAGCGGGACACAGTGTATATAAACCAGGATTTTCTGCCCCACTAACCAAAAGTGTGCTTGGATAGTAACTCTTGTTATCATCAACTACTTGTTCTTCACAGTTGCATTTCTTCACTGAGATCTGTGAGTGTTGGAGCAGACACCTGCCAGCAGGGCACTGTACGCCCCTGGACACAAAGGGCTTGGCTTTAAGGAGACAACTCCAAAAGGCTGAAGTGATTTAATGAAAGGTGGGACAGTATGCGAGCATTAAAAATACGCACAGTTACTTTCCTTAGCAAGGGGGTACGTTCATGATTGCATCACCCTCCTTAGATTACGAGAGAAACAATCCCTCACCACATAAACATCTGGAACTCCCTTATTTTTCTCTGTCCAACCACAACAGCTTCATGTTGACGTTGGAAATTCAAGGAAACATTTGGGCCTCTGAGTGTTTCTTCACTTGGGTCTTCATACTTTTGGTCTGTAAACTGTCAGGCACTTCTCAACACCTTCCAGGGTTCAGTACTTTCCAGAATTAGACCCAGAAGCAAGTTTAAAATGGTACCTCTGCCAAGTTAAATTTCTGCCCTTAAAAGAGTGATTATTCACTGTGTTAATTTACCTGTCAAAAGTATGTGCTTGTGAAAAGCCCATTCCACAGATAGCGCAACCAAAGTAGCTTCTAAAACAAAAGTACTTCCATCTGCTTATGAAACAGCACTGAACTATGCAGTGCTGGTCTGCATTGGACTGTTTCCTTGTGTACTTGCCATAAGTAAGCTATTCATCCAGTGTTTCTGATGGAGATGTGGTTATTGAGCCTTTGAACTGTGAATGCTTTACACTCATGCTCCCTTTGCATGCAACTCCACGCTATCCTTTAAACTTGCACTTTAAAGGGGTGTTTCAGAGTGTAATATTTAAGTCAGGTATTTGGGAAATTTAAAACTGTTCACATTGGAGTGCATAATGGTCTTCAGGGAGTTAGTTTGAATACTGGGTCCAATGCTACTATGAGCATATCCCTAAAATGTGTACCTCCCGCTCACAGGTAGCTCTGCTCTGGATAAGTGCAGGCACTCACCACCTCAGAGGTAAGCCATACCCATTAACAGGAGTTTTCGTATTTTAATGTGTAGAGCCACAACTGAAAGTATGACCTGCAATGTTAACGCCTTACCTCCTCCAGGACAAAGAGCTCATTTGGAGAGTGAGCAACATCAGAACAAAAAGTGGATATTGAGAGTTGCCATGGATGCTGACTCACAACTGTCAATAATTTAACGTGGGAACCCAGCACCTCCGAAAATAGTCAGATGTGGTTTTACAAGATGAAATGTGAAATACGCATTAGCTGTAAAGCTTCCACCCTCCCATCAGCATTTGTTTGAGCTTACTTGTGGTTAAGACATGGGTCTCCAATTTCCTGGTCACACAGGGGGCCCGTCCAGCCTGGGTGACATTCACAAATCACACTTGTTTTCTCTAGGGACCGGCAAATACCATGCTTGCAGATGTTACAGGATTTGCAGCCAGGAAGGACTCCTAGTGACTGCTGTGGTAAATCCTTGAAATCCTGCAGCTCATTATTGATACGGACATCGTGAATACATCCATGAAAACCATTTGGTGTCTTATCTGCACCCTGGCGTAGTGAAGATAATCCAGTAGATGTTGGGATCCCTTCAGATAAAAACAAAAAGGGAAGGTTTAGTCACAGTCACATGATAGTACATAAATTATAATTGCTAATGTTTCTTTTGTTACAGCCCCTTATAATCTTTAAAGAATTAATTTGTATAGGACCTTTGTAAGGTAGCACAGTCTCATTGTCCTCATTCTGGAAATGGAAAGAAACAAAAATAAAATCACTTGCTGAAGCTTACGTAAGAAGTAGATGACAAAAAAAGAAAAAAACCCAGTTTTTTTGGCAGATGGCCATGTGTTCTTGTCCTTAGATAATGCTCCTTCTGTCTATAGTTTAATAGCAATTACCCTTCTGAAAGGTTTAAGAATGTCTTTACTTGCCAGAAGGATAGTAAAGGATACAGCAAGATAGGGATTACTAGATCACAGCGTTAAGACAGGGAGTGGTAAGAGTGCACCCCATCAAAACTAGTGCAGGAGAACGCTAGACACAGGGAACGGCACTTCAGGAGGCCAGGCCAAGTCTTTGTGGCGAGTAGCCTCCATCTTGTTCAAGTGCTTGGAAGAGTTCACATGCTCAGATGGCCAGCAGACTCTTTTGGATGTTGTGTTACACCCTCCCCACTGACATCCGTTTGAGCTGTATAGCTGCATTAGCATAGGCGAGTGCTTCCATTTTCAACTGCATAAGGCCTCTGAATTTGCGTCCATAAGTAACTCCACTGTTAAAGATGGTCTGAAAACAAAACCAGCATCTTTGTTTAACTGTGCATTAGGAGGAAAGTTGCTGGACCAGGTGATGTAGTTGGAGAGATGGACAAAATTGTGGGCACATGAAGGCTCAGGTCTGTCTTAAAGCTTAGTGTAGGTTTGGAACAATTGCTCTGGAGTAATTTAATCAATTACTTTAACTAAACAGTCTGAAGTGGAAGGGCAGCTGGCATCCATAGGAATGCTACATGCAGAGAGGTGGCACATGCAGAACAGTGAGGGTTTAGAAAGAAGCAATAAGGATTTTAATGGGCAATAAAAAAAGTCTCCACTGAGCCCATGGCTTCTGGTATCCCATAGTGCTTCATTCCAGGTCTCAGATTTGTCCTGGGAATGCATTTTTGTAGGTACCATTTGAGAATTAGTATTGATCCACAATGCTCATCCATTAACAAAACTTTTCCATGTGATTACTTCCCAAGTTCCCTGTGTATAAATTGCTGTGAGTTTGGTATCTTTTACACTGTGCTAGAAGGAGAAATTGTAATGGCCTCACCAGCGGATTATCTTTGATGCATAATGCTCTTTAATAGCCTGTGACATTCTTAATAGGAACCAATTATAAAGGTTCAGCTCTGTACAAAGCAAGATTAGCCAGTTTTTTGATTTACAAGGGCAATATTCAGGCTTCTTTTAGAAAAGTGTTATTAAGAGGAATTATTTACAAAAGGCTTGACCAGCACCAAGTGAAGTTGGTAAGAGTTTCTACTATTGGCTTCAATGATCTCGTTAGAAAAAGCCCAAAGACTTTCTGAGTCTATTATTGTTCTGCTGACTTTTGTATTTAGAATAGGCTGACTAAAAATTCAAGAACTGTGTCACCGAAAGGGAAAGATTTCAACATTCAGTGCAGAATAGAGCTGGGGGGGGGGGGTGTAGTGTGGTGTGTGTGTTTCTGGCAAAAACAAATCAATCAGGCAGAGCACAGCCTTCATTCTGTCTCCTATATTCAGACACCTAATCAGTGGGATACTCATTACTCTGGGCATCTGTTCCCCACCCCACTTGGCCACTCCTTCCCCCAAAATTCAGTACTGAATGGAAAAAAACTTCTTAACTGAAGTTTGGTTAATTCCAATATCTTTCTAATACTGAAGCTCTGGCTTCAGTTTCCAATGAGAAAACTATTAGCCAAGAAGTTCTTAGTCACCTTGTGTGTTAATACAGTTTGGAGTTTTAATCTTTTTTTTCCCCCAAAAATTTTTAGACCTCTATAAAATTTCCAGCAGAAATACAGCTCATTTGTGGTATATTTAAACCTACTGACTACTGATTTGCTTTTTTGCCATGACTGTTTGTGATACTTCCATTGTATTCTTCAACCACGACATCTTGGTGCCAGCCAGTTCTGAAAGCTTTAGAAATGGCAAAGTGATTGCTCTTGCCATAGCCGTATAACATATAACCTGCCTGTGCTGTGCTTGAGGGTAGCTTCCCTGGTCTGGTGTGCGAGCTTGTGCTGGCCGTGCAGTGGGGTGCTAGTTGACTATGGAGCATGAAGCAGAACAGCAGAGGTGTGGTTTTCAGGCTCTCTATTCAGGGAAGCAACCTCTGGCAGAGGGGAAAGTCAAACTGCTAGTTTCCCCCCCCTAGAGAGTCCCCTCCATAGGATGGAATATGATTTGCTTCTGAGAAGACCTGTTAAAATCTCAAAGTCCAGAGCAACTCACTATACCTCCAATGTAGAGGGGTGTGTTGAGGCTGACAGAAGACTGTTTCTGGAGTTTTCCTAGACTCTTGGGAGTCCCCTTGTCCACCACCAGGTTCAGAGTTTGATTCAGCATCACAAGTTCCACACTATGAAACTGCCCATCATTTACTGTTTCCACACTAAAAGAAAAAAAAAAAAGAATTAGAAGATGACATTAACAATGAACTGCCTCTGCTTCTGTGACATCCTATCTCACAGTATTACACCTTGCAAGGCACAGCTCCCATTCCATGCTCCTTTACAGTCACCGTGTTCTCAACATTTCCTCTAGCATGAGCCTCCAAGGTACAAATTTAAACATTGCTGATGCCTGTGGAGGCAGTACCTACACTTGAAAGGACAGCTAATCAGGATAGTAGCTACTGAAGCTGTGTTTCCCAGGGAAGAAAAGCAAGGGTGTAACTACATGATATATTGGCTTTGGTGGCAAAATTACTTAATATCCATCTTCTGTGCTCTCAGCCACAGCTTGCTGCCCCTCTGTCACACTGCTTGGTGCCCGTGTTGCAAGCCAGATCAGTGAAATGATTTCTTTTTGTATGGTTTTTGTATGGTTAGTTTAAACTCAAATTATTTCACAGGGGCAGGGAGGGACTGCAGTTTGGGGCAAGAGACAGCAGGGGCCTCTGAAACCAGCATTTCCTCACAGTAGAAGTATCTTGTAACTACATGCTGAGGCATAAAGACAGGCTGAGTTACTTAAAGCCAGAGAAGGAATTCAGGAGTTTTTGGCTTATAAATGACTGGGATACTTCGTTTAATACAATATAGTCCTACCTGAATGCAAGGAAAACTGACAAATTGCTACTCCTCTTTGAGAAACGTTTAGGTGTAGATTGAGGCTTGAGACTAAGACAGTAGGAATTTTGGGGGGGACAGGGAGCAGGTAGCCATCTGAACAGACAAGATATTAAAGGCACCGTGTATTTATTGCTCAGGTGTTTTGAACACTGAGTTTTCAAATGCATGTAGCCTGCAGTGAGTCAGGCTGATAACTTGATAACTCAACAGCTTGATAACTCAACAGCTCTTTGCAGTCTGCACCGCATGCAGTCTTCACCTTCATCTTCAGTTCAGTCTCCCAGAAATTAAAAGATGCAGTGGTACAATTCAATTTGCATAACACGATCATTTTTTATTTTGAGGGCAGCTTCAGCTCTCAAGCCTTTATGCTGCATGTTGAAGTTCTCTAAAACAACTGGATTGCTTCATACACTTCAAAAAGCAGGAAGGGGCAAGGGTGGGATTACCTGCTCTAGAGCAAAGAGGGTTTCAAATTAGGCTGGTAGTTATAGACGTGATGGGACTTTTCCACTGTTGTAGATGTAATTAAATGGTACAGCCTCTGTTCCGTACGCATGCAAACACCAGTGCACAATGAGAATCTAATAGCAGTAGTGGTTACAGCCGAAATTAGACTGTGGGCTATGTAAACTGCCCACATGCACAGTGTTGCCAACACATCTGAAGCTTGGCCTGCGAGCACCCTTATCCAAATTCCTCCTGGCAGGTTCGTTAGCTGGGTGGTGGTTCTGTTACATATGGATAAAGGCAGAAAACACCAACTATGGGATTTAGGCATCCTGAGATACTGCTTAGCCAACAATCTGGATTTGGGATGCTGCACAAGTGGTAAATACCATATTAAAATGTAAAAGGTTAGTTTTAAGAATGGATTTCTGCTCATTCAGATGGCCCATAAACTCAGCATCCTCTCTCAGTAAATTACAAAGTCATAGGTCAGATTCCTTTACAAAAGCTGCAATGTAGATGTCTCTGAGCTATTTACCCATTTGGGTAAATACTTAGAAGTAAAGAAAATTTTTTCTTTACTATCAGTGGATAGGAACAGGCACACTTAAGGAGTGACTCATCTCTAAGGATGAATCACCTTTTAGATGTGTCCACCTCTCAACCTAGATGACGTGCTGCCCATCTTTAGCACCCAGTTGTGCATAACTGATGTGTAAGGCCGTTGTATCATGGAAATAGGACCTCAACTTCAGAAACAAATTACATGACTTGGAAATTACCAGAATTCAGTTGTTCCTGAAAGAAGTTTCATTTTGATAGTGTTTTACAGTAGACTGACATAATCAATTATACATGAGCAATGTCAGGCAGAAAGTCAGCACTGCAGGCATTTCTGAGGATGTGCTTGTTTAAGAAGAGTGCACCGCTGTTTCAGAACTGAGCTAATGTGCCTCTACAGTGCTGCTGTGCCCACAGGTTTTTGGGATGAATCATGAACATGTATGCCTTTAAAAATTTACATAAGATTACACAGGTTATAAGATGACAGCAGCATATGAGCACATTTACTGTGTGGCTTTACATAAACATGAGGTAAGTTAGTTCTGCCACAGAACAGCTCCTGGGAAAGCTCTGCTGGCTGAACTGCTTGTGCTTGACCTGCAGGAAAGCGGCTGGGCTGTGCTTGCTGCCCATCCTCAGGATGGTGACAGAGCCCCAGGGAGCTAGGTCTCAAGAACCTGGAACTGATGGTACTGTCTGAAGGGTTTTTAAGAAAAAAAAAAAAAGGCTTGACATTGTACAAAAATCCAGATCCAGTTGATCCTGTAGACAGCCTGGCTCAAAATACAGCTATATCAGAGCCACTGCAAGGGCAGTAAGTTGCGTGGGCTGGGATAAGAGGCTGAGGACTTACGCTAGACTCATTGCCAAAGGTGATATAGTGCCTGCACCTCAGAAAAGCAAGCCTATCATCACTGTACCCAAGTCCGCTGTACTGGGGCCCACACCTCTAGCAGACTACTTTATGGATTGACAAGTCAATAAGTTTGAAAACAGCTGGTCCAAACTTTCTGTTTAGATATTTTTAAATTCTGCTAAGTATCTGCCACATTACAAGAAACAGCTGTGTTACGGCAATGCGCCGACTGGGTGATCCTTATGTGCTCCTTCCATATCTAACTGTTGTGTTGCAATGCTTAATTCATATGGGTAAAGTACTTAGACCTCCAGCTGAAAGGTGCAAGATAAATGGAGATGCATATTTGTAATCGTTAGTCTATGCAGAAGTGCCAGTGAAAGGAAGAAGTATAGCCAAAATCCATCGGCTCTGACAGCTGAGCACTGAGGGGGTGGGATGGATGGCTGTATGACAGGGAACCCTTCCCTGGTGGGATCAGTATCTGAAGCTAACGCATAAAACTACGTTGTTATCTGAAGAGGGCCAAGCTATGACCATTTGTCAGAGGACAACATTATCACGTCTGGCAGGGCTGGCTCTTCCCTGGGACAGGATTTCACAGGCATTAACCACCTACTCCTCCACAGTGTATGCTTCTTCCAGATTGTGCCTTGACTAACAGGCAAACAAAAGTCTGTGTGTCCTGGTGACGGAAGCAGCCACCCCACGTGGTGCTCACGCCTTTCAGCATACCCTGGGCTAGTATATTTGCTGGAAAGGGAGTGAGAGGTCCCTGTCTGTAGGTACACACGGATGAATATTACTCAGTTCTGACTCGTTCACTTTTTAACTCTGAATTTAAATAATCCATGCCCGGACTTTAAGAAACAAACTAACTTATAGCCATCACCCGACACTGCAGTTTTGTAAAGCAGATAAAGTCAAAACAGGCAAAGCACTCATTCGCTTTTTGAGAAGAAGCAAACACATGATAGAAAAGCTGAATGTGGACAGCCAGAATCGCAGAAAATCCCCAGCCAGGAGGTACTTGTGTTAAAGCACTTATTGCTGCTGCTGACAGAAAGGCGTGAAATGCTTTTGGATTTTGAGAGAGATGGAGACAACATTGGGGGAGAAACCAGTGGTGAGAGAAATGCCACATGAACTCCCCTCAGAGCCTCTTATGTACATAGCTGGGCCTTTAGGAGACTCAGCAATCGTCTGAGACAGTTGGAGACAGTGGCTTGGCTGGAGATGAAGGGAAGAAAGCCACAGACGCTGAACAGTGCATCACAACGCAGCTCGCAGCACAAACTTGCTGTGCTCGGCTTTTTTTCAAGGGGCCTCTTCCTGACCCAGCTCTCTGCAAGGGTTTTATTAAAATCTTAATTGGATTCTTATTGGGGATCAGGTGGTCTTACAGAGCTCTTCCTTCTGAAACGGCCTGCGGTACGTAAATACCTGCCTCGGAGCCAGGGATTTGTCGTGTTTCAGCAGCAACCCCGCGCTGCCGTGCGCGGTGCCAGCGGGCACGGGGCTGCGAGCTTGAAGCCCGCCCGGCTGCCAGGGGCAGCCATGCGGCGAACACGCGCCGGCGGCCGCGGCAGCAGCACCGCGCCGTAAGCGCCGCGGGCCTCGGCCAAGCCCCGCGCGGCGGCGGGGCCGGCGGCGGCGGCGGGCGGGCACCAGGGGGCGCCGGAGCTCCACAGAGGGGAGCGGGAGGCGCCGCCGCAGCGCCGCGAGGTCTGCGCCCGCCGCCCTGTCGGCCCCCGGCGCGGGGGAGTCCAGCGGCTTCCTGCGCAACCGAGCGCTGCACTCGCCGGCTGGCTGGGGTGCCGAGGCGGAGGAGCTTCTATAAGCTGGTACGGCAGGCTGTTTTGGCTCGCTGCTCAGAAGTTATTTACTGAAACAGGTCTCGCCATGTCACACACCTGACAGCCGCCGTGAGGTTACCCAACTCCTTCCTTTTCGCAAAGGTTTTCGTGCTGTATGGTTAAATCCAAATAGTATGTCTGAGCGAAGCAAGGGCGAGGGGAAAGGAACTGAAGGAAGAAGGGCTGCTAGATTTGAGCCAACTGCTTTTCTCAGGGGCACTAACAAACCAAGTCCTGGCTTTTGAGATTTTTCCAAGCTATTAAAAAAAAGACAGTCATGAATTCTTAGCCAACTTCCAACTGCAGTGTTTTGGGCCACCACCATTGGATATTATATAGTTTACAATATATTCTTGTTGAAAAAAGGGAGGAATTATGTTTGAAGTGTAAACATTTGAAGTGTAAGCAAGGATTTTCAGGAATGTAATAATTAAACTTGCTAAAACGTAAGCAGTAAAAGGAGCCAGTAGACCAGTTTTATATAACACAGAAGGATTCTTCAGGACCCAGGAATTACTCTTCATACTGCAATAAGCAGCCTGCTGAGGGCCCATCTCGTCAGACATTTCATAGACTGTACTCACAGTGCCTACAGGACCTTCACTTGAGTCTTATTACAAACTTGATGCTGAGAAACCATTTCAGTTCCCTTCCAAGTGTAATCGCTTCTCGTCCCTTAAAGCATGTATCTTGAGGAAAAGGAAGTCATGCACAGCCAAATGCTGAGGGTTGGCAGGAGGATTCCTCCAGATCAGCAGTGCAGTGAACAGATCCCAGTCAGAGCTGGCTGCCCCGGGAGCCACCTGGGTACTGAGGAGGAGTAGCTGCTGTCCTGCAGTGCCCTGCCTCCCAGCAAAGGGGACACACTTGCTGCTCCCCAACCAGCAGCACCCCTCACCTTTGTCTTCTCCATTACACTCATCTTTTCATAGCCCAGGTTGCATGTCTTGCACAATCCATGACATTGCTTTCATCAAGGTTGCCCTCACTGAGAGCTGGCCAGGGCATCTGATCAGATTTGGCCCAAAAAAAAAAGGGGAAAATACTGGGCATGTGAGGAGAGCCCCACTTCCAAAGCTAATGAGAAGGCCCCTGGGTCCAGCACCTTCTGTTCCCTCTGCCCAGGTGGGAAGCTCGGAGCTGCCCTCACAGGGAAGGGAGGCCACTAGAGAGGGCTCTACAAGAGAGTCATTAAAATGTCATATCACAGGGAGCTGGCCTCATCTGTCAGAGCAATTCCAGCAAGATGAGCCAACGGACCCATTGCACAGGGCACCACTGCACACAGGCCATGGCTACGGCCATGGCCTCTGCTGGGGGCTTAGACTCCAGAACACAAAGAACTGAAGGGAAAGGGATGTGTATTAAACATAAAACCCCAGGGAATATATGAAAGAACTGATTTCCACTCTCATTTTTGATCTATTTCTCTTCTCCCTCCTGTATTTTCTTTCCCCTCTACTCCAGCCCCAAGCACACACAGATGTTATAAATACTAACTCCCCTTGCTCTAATACCCATGAGAGATTTAGAGCTGAGCCACTGTAAATATGCCAGTGAACAGAAATGCATGAAAGGATTACAGCATTCAATTTGAACTTGTAAAATTTGGGCTTTGGGGTTAGTTTTTTTTTTACTGACATGTAATATACCTTTAGTGTAGACAGCAGAGAACAGCAGGGCGGAGAAGTCAAAAACAAAAATAGCTTTAAGTATCACAGCAAACCATGTCACTGAGGAAATGTATAACCATCAGTTATTCAAATGAGGACATCAATTCATTAGCTACAGTCTCCAGATTTTCCTGACCTCTGTCTTAATGGGGACATGCCTCATTTGAAGTGCAGAACAAAGCAAATGCAAGGATGGTAAGTGACTGGGGAGTTAAAGCCGTGGGGAACACTGAACTTAGATAATATTTGAAAACACTCGAAGTAGAAGGGAATAAGCAGAAATACATGTCCGAAACAGCTTAAGGAGTTTGCAACACATGGGAAGAGCAGGCACCAGAGAAGAGGTACCAAAATCAAGAAACACAAGGTGAGAGCTCCAGGGAACCGCATTGAGAAGTTAGCGATTTGGGAGCTGTGAAACTCATACTGTGCCAGGCTGGCTTCAGGTATCAGTGGTGATGGTTTTTCACCTTTCCAAGGTACAGTTATCTCCTGCTCTTAGTTCCAGTTATAATCAGTCCTTGGCCTAAAATAGATTTAAACTTCTCCATGGCAACAAAGGCAAAATCATAATTAGAGTAGTGTTTGTGCTACCTCTACAATAACACATCACTTCAAGCACTATCATCTTCAGAGGCCAAATAAAAAACACATGTTGAGAAAAAAATAGGAAAAATGCTAATGAAACACAAGGCTAGGGAAATAAGAGGTAAAAGAGAGATATTAAAGCACTCAAGTTCACTTTCAGCTCTAAAATACACTCTCTTTTGTTATGTTCAATCCTGTTTTACATGCCCTCCTAGGCTGAGAGCACTCAACAGTAAGATTTTTTTCCTTGATACCTCAATTTTTATTTGCTTGGTTTTATACCTTTTCTCCTACTTACAACTCTGTAGACCACCCAAATAAACCATCTTTCTCGTCTTGGTGTTTACAGCCCTTAAAGACTGGCAGCTGATTACCGTATCTCCCTTAATGATCGTTTGGCCAGGCTATGCATATCTAATTTCCAGTCATAATTCAATTCCTGCAGCACCCCTGCCAACAGTGAAAGTTATTGTATTACAGACCTTCTAAGGGAAAAGCAAGGACCTTTTTTATACCCCTGCAACATGCAATTAACACAATCCTGACCCTTTTCCCTGGCTTATTCATAAAAGGGTCAGACTCATGGCCAGGGTAAACACTCCTTGTTTGCAGTGAATTCTCAGTGTCCCTGACATGGGCAAGAGGTCTGACACCTTCCTCCAACTGCACTGTTGGGGAGAAGAAGCCTCCACTGGTGTCCTACACTATCACCATGTCTCTGCAGAGCTGAATGCTTCATTCTGCTAACTGAGAATTTGTTAAACCAAGCGTAATGGCAGTAAAAATAACTTGAATGAACTCTTCAAGTCCAAGGCCTCTCCTGAATGACAGATCACAGTGTCACTGCCTTCCCAACTTACTCCACCAGAACAAGTTTGCACATCACGGCACACAGTGTGTTGCGGTGCAATGAGCTATTGCATCTCAGTATCTTTACTGTAACATATATCATATAAAAGAACAAACCCAGTAAATGCAGAGTGTAAAAACAATCACATATAGATTCTGCAATGCTATTGGGAGTCATTAAATCATTTATCCTTAAAAAATGACACTGCAAACAGCACAGAGGAGGGCAGGCCCTGGCACAGCAGCAGGGCCAGTGACAGCACTGAGTGCCACATCCTCCCAAGCGAAGAGGCGGCACTGTATGTGTACAGTTGTGTGGCACACTCTGGGATGTGCAGCAGCACAGCCCCCCTGCTCTGCCTGGACTCGGAACAAACCAGGGTGCTTTTTAGTGCCGCTATCTAACACTATTGAAAACAGCTCTGCTGTTCAACTGGATATCAAATCTCAGGTTCTAATGAAGAAATCCATCAAGTGTCTTCACAAAATCATTTCATTAGGGGGAATACTTCACACCATCTATCCCCTTTTCAGCTCTGGAAAATACGAAGGTATCTGCCATTTAGCAGCAGGGACCAGGGCCACTACAGAATACAATTAAAAGTGCTTCCAATTAGAATGACAGAGAATGATGGCTGAAATTGGAGGCTAAGCCCCAAGAAAAAAAAAACTGTGTCTATTCAGAAACCTGATACATGGTCAGGAAATGAAATTGTTTCCACCTCATCTGTAGTGACATACCTTCAGTTGTATGCCTCTACTTCCACAAAAATAAACAAACTCCACTGCTATTTGACAACCAGAATAGCAGCTGCCATACCCACCTTTTCCAGCAGCACTGGGGCATGCTGGCAAATGCAGAGCTGTGGGTCACATTTCTATACTGGGAAGAAGCACTGAAATAATTGTGCTCAGAACCATGCTGCACCTCCGTGATCACTCTCAGTGCTAGTTCTGCATGCACTTCTTCTAACAGAGACTGTATCGATTGAATCCAGAGCCTGGTGCTTGGTATAAACAGGATATAAATCTATCATGGTACACACATGGTACACATCTAAACTTTGTGTTAGTCATCATGTTTACAAGAAATTTACAGGCAGAAAAAAGTAAACGTGTTCTATTAGCTTGCTACATTTTGTTGCAAGGCAAAACCCTCACAATTGAAGACATGAGCCAGTCATTAGTGCATAGGAAGTTTATAAAGTCATTTTGACTATGATTAGGTTTATTCCATCATTGTCTATTATGAGAATACTTCAACCTGCCTCTGATGTAATCAGTATTAACCAACTTTGGCAATATAATACTGGACTAACGACCTGTACTATAGCAAGAAAATACCTTTTAAAATATATTTGCACACCTTTCTCCTAGTTACCCACTGGAAACAGAGTTCAGCACAAGAGCGTGTTTCCAACATGCAGAAACCAAACTGACTGCTCAGAAGGTGGACTAAGATTGGCACTAATTTGTGAGGGCTTAGGAGTTGCCAGGACCACTGTCATGGTTTCACTGATGCTCTCACTAGAAGAAACAGTGAAGCCATGTTACGGACTGACTAATGACTAAATCAGGTTATCTGCTGGGGTGAAAGAAATAATTCTTATTTCACAATTATTTTTGGTTTGGCTGGGCAGTTTTAAGGCTTGAACTGAACTGGCTAAAACTCAACCCAGCTACTGACTTTAAAAAACAGGGGAAAACCTTCATTTATAATGTGGGTTTCTGCATTTTCAGCAGCAATTTTCTTTTGATGATAGAGCTATATTATTTTTAGTCATGGTCAAATCACTGTAGAGAACAACTTTTGGCTTCACCATTCATTTTTACATAAACCCAAGACTACTTTGAACATGAAAACCAGCAAGTACCTGCAAGGCACTGAGCTACTTCTAGAGCTCAGCAAGCTTCCAAGAGCAAACATCTTCCTTCTTGATGCTCTTGAAAATGCTTTTGAATGGTCAACACTCTCCACTGCAAAGTAAAATGTCATAACTGTGAAGGATTTGCTTTCCATCTTTAGGCGTAATCCTCTGAAGTGTCCAATACGGTCAGGAGAGAGAGGAGCTGCATGGGGCCAGTATGCTGTGAAGTTAGGCTCTAACTAGAGGCTGAACTCAGGGTATTTTGACACATTGGTTCATTTTGGGTGTGTTCCCCCCCTGACTTTTGTTTAGTTATGAACTATCCCTATGTCATCACCTCTCATTTCTTCTTGGGATTAATACTGGCATCTTGCTGACTTCATTACATTTTTATTATTACTCTGTGCTGAAAGAAATCAGCATTATAATGTTATTGTGCTAAAGTTATATATGTACATGTGTGTGCTGCAGTCCTCTGTTTTGCATAGCTCTTCCTAAAAGGCTGCTGATCAACAAAGCGACCGGCGGGGATGGACACAGCGTATCTGCTCCGGCTTCCCTCCTGTCCCCTTCAGCTGAGAGAGCGCTTCCAGGAGATACGGGTGGAGCCGTGCAGAAGACAGGTATGCAGTGACTAAAGTAACAAGGTACAGACCAGCTTATGGGTGTTTGTTGTAGAAAACAACATCAAATCAATTTGCTTAAAAAAATACACAGACTACTGACAATTTGCTTATATGTTGTCTATGCATTAAAGCCAGCACAGTCTCCTTAAAAGGGTGATTTGGGAGGAGTAGGACTGTCTCCTGCCACCTGTTTGAAATTGATTTGGGTCTGCAGCAGTATTCTGATTTTTTTTAAAAAACAGTGATAAAAGCAACAGTGATGGTGTAGATGGCCATGTTCCTAATCAAAAGGATACAAATAACATCTCTGCTTTGACTTCGAGTGGTCATAATGCAAGTTAATTCAAAGAATTAGTTAAAATGGCATGAAACCCTTTGTGGCAGAGGAGCAGCTACGGAGTTTATTCCCTTCACAGACTACGGCGTAAGCTCTCCAAAGTTCAGTGGTGAGTGCTGAGGGGAAGACAAAGCCAAGCATGCGCCTGCCTCAATCACGGGTCTTCGGTCAAGTCAGCAGCCCGTGCACACTGGCAGCACCCATGTGTACTGGTGCAGCCTGGCCTCTGTTGACAGGGCACATCTGAGTGAAACTTAGACTGATAGCCCCAGATTTTGAGCCCTGAAGAAGGGCTTGTAGTTTGACAAGAACTCACATACTTGTCTTTTTTGTCCCGTTCAAATACACCAGAGGCCTTTATAAAGGCAAAAAATAACTCATCTGTCCTTTTCCTTGGCTCATACAAGATGTATAAGTACATTCAAATTTTACAACTTTTACTGTGCAGGTCAGAGATTAATACTGGTTTCTTTCATTACATTTGATGCAAAATCCCTAAGGAGTACCTGAAAAAATAAGAGTGTGTGATAGAATAAAATGAGTTGCAAATATACAGAATTGTTAAGAGCTCAGTGATGTCTCATAGAAATCTCTGAAAAACAGTCTATTTAGAGACCATCCAGAAGTATCAAAAAGGAATCCCAGCAGGGACAGGCACAGCACAAGCTGCAGACTATGAAGGTATTAGGAAGGAAAGGACGAGTCATGCAGTGAGCACTGCAAAGAGATTTTTGGTAAAAACTGGGTTTGACAAGCTCTGATAATGATCCTAAGAATAATTAGTGCTTTCACTCCTCCAGCACATTCCTCCCTAGAAGGCAGTGAATTAATGGTGAAGCCTCCCAGGCTTTTTTGCAGATAAGCAATTGCAGCTAAAGAGAGGTGATTACACAAAAATCCCACCTCCTGTATCTTTGGAAGGTGTGGAAGTTCCTCCATCACCAAAGCAACTGTTCAACCTCAGCACCAGAAGCATGGAGAAGTCTATGAAATCTGAGGACCAAAATCCTTGAGTACCACCATATTAATTTCTTTGGAGCAGTATGGCCAGGGACCTGTTGTTGGACAACGAGTGCCAGTGGCCACGTGGGCTGCTCCCTGGGCTCCAGTGGCCATCGGCAGAGGCTGAGTGATGTGGAATGGCATGGGGAGTTTGCAGATGCTGCTCCACAGCCTGGAGGGAGAAGGGAGAAGGAACCTCACCCTCCGGAGACCCGCAGCACATTTCTGAAACACCTTTTCTATTTTTTGTGCATTTCTGTACTTTTTGTGCACAGAGAACCAGATTTAATTTGTCATCCCACAGTCATCCCATATGAGGCAGTTACAATATGAATTTAAGCTCCCTTATTTCAGGCCTTTTGCTTTAACCACAAGAACATCCATCTATGCTATGTAAGAATTAGCCAGACCATGAGAACTGCACGATACAATTTATAAGAAATATTTTTAATGATGTAGCATTTTTGAAAACAGATTATGCAAGGATACTTTTAAAAGGAATTATAATATAATTTGGGTGTAGGCTCTGCAGAAAGACAAATACAATTAATTCTTATGTTTTCCTAACTGCCTCCTTTTTCACTGCTGTCAGGAAGCCTGCATGAAAACATACGATTTTACACCAATGACATCTGCATCTTGCTCTTTACCAGATATGACGGTCCGTATGCAACATGGCAATCTGGGAACTCTGGAGGGAATTACATCATTAGTTTGTGTCAAATTTGTATTTTTCATTTCTATTAAGAAGGATTAATTTAGCATCCAAATCAATATGACTGTGTAGTAGCATAAAACCTATCAGAAAAAAAATTACAAGTAAGTTCTTATCTCTGGTTCAAGGAACAGAGGTAGGAAAAAAGACCGAAAGTAGGAGCTCTCCCTACAGAATACAGTTAAACAGATACCAGTTATCAATGGCTGAATGCTGAAACTACAGAATTACATGCTTTTTGTTAATTCAAACTTTTAACAACTGGAGCATGGTGGTAAATAAAAGCAGCACATTCCTCATCAGTTGGTATCTTTAAATTAAGGCAGGGTGTCTGTGTAAAAGATTTACTTTATTTCAGGAACTCACTGTTGGTTCAGTACTAAGTACTGTCATGACATGGAAGAGTAACTCTCACCAGTGCGGAAACCAGGAGGTCAATAAAGCACTCAGAAACAGATTTCTGTTCTCATTTGTGCATCTATAGAATAATTAAATAGAATAAAAGAAACAACAAATAGGAATCCTACTTCAAAAATGGACCTTCTTTAAGATGTTTACTTATGATGTCCAGGAAACAGTTATTCTGCAGCTTAGATGTGAGAAGTTCCAATAACAGACCAGTCAGCTTTTCTTTTAAAAGGGCGAGTTCAACCATTGCATATTCATGCATTAACTTGTATTTCTTTCTAACTTGATGACAATAGGTAGTCTTTTCCATTGGACCTTTGCTGACCTTTATCTGACTAGAATGGAAGAAAAGTCTTAATGTCAACTTTAACCTTTCTATCCAAACATACCATAGGAATGAATACATGTAAAGCAAATCTGAATGTACAGTGAGTTAATCTTTGGCTTTTCCAGACTAACTTTGTACTGCGGTTCTACTTAAATCTGCTCAAAGGAGCAACTAAGATACAGGAACAGGTCCACTCCAATAGCCAGAGACAACCTGCCTTCACAGAGCAGAGAAAATTAATTGCTCTTGCCCGGCATGCCTGCAATCCACTATTATGCCACACATCCCTACCCTCAAGCTCCTAGAATGGTTTTGCAAGTGAGGCCACCTGCAGAATACACTACAACAGTAAGTTCACAGCACACACACCACGTGTCTGGTACAAACTTTCACCCTGGCTGTATACTAAGGGGCCGGGGGAGAGTTTTGCAATGTAACACATTGCGTACTTCATCCTTCCAGCACCCTTCCGCTGAATACTACTGAAAACTACCACCAAGTATGCCTTACTCACTGCTGGCTTCCAAACCTGTCTGACGACAGGTTTTATCTTATCCCTACAGGGTATTACCTGTATTAGCCAACTACTTTGCTAATTTTACTGTTCTTAAGTACTATTAATAAATCTTGTCATGGAGACTCTGATGAAGAATTACAGATAAAGTGGCTTCCCAATGACTTCCCACATCCCATCATGGGAGTACCTGAAATAGCCAGCAAAACATCGCAGTTACAACACAAGACCAGGTCAGTTATAGATTTCCTGCAGCTGTAGCTGGCACAGTTCCCACCAGGCCATATTTTAAGGCCTACTCCTCTTTTGGCAGACTCTTCTGAGGAAAAACAAGAGCCAAAGCACTGCTCATCTATTCCGAGAAGTGGACCCCTTTGGAGGATAGCAGTGCCAGATATTGCCCGGGAAAATTAATCTAATAGTCTTTCAACAGAGCTTATCAAAGGCAAACAGTCCACTTTTGCTGAGATTGAGATTTAAATGAGGCATCTAAACAAGACAGCAAGGAGTACGCGATAGAGAAGGCAAACTGTTTTACCAATGGTGAGGCTAAGATTTGAATATTTCAGGTTGTCCTAGTAACCTTATTTTTAATGAAAAATGAAAAATTGGAGAAGTTGCAGAAAAGAGTTCCCCAAATTCTTGAGGTTTAGGTAAAATGCATCATACTGAATCAGCTATTCATTTCATCAAAATGCAAGTTAAGAGACAACGCAGTTAAAAGTACAGATAAACTCATGGGAGCCAGTACCAGGTATAAAAGGACTTTAATTTCCCTGGAGAAAGCCTCTAAAATATCCAGAAGGTATTAGCAACACAACTTAGAAATTATGGCCAGTGCATGAATAATGGAAATGATTGACCATTGTCCAAGCTACTAAAGGAAATGGGGGAATTTCAGTTTTTTGTTTTTTTCTGGTGCCAAGTTGGAAGTCATGTCTTAGCCAAACAGAGCTTACGCCTCAGCCCTAAGTCAAACAGGATATACAAGGAGGTCAAACCAGATCCACTCACAGCTTCTACCCTTAAATCCTATGACTGTAAGGAGAGAAGGAGGTTTCCTCCCCCTTTCTCAGCCCTTAAGGAAAACAAGTCTTTTAATCTATTTAGAGGCCCTTTTTGACATTCTTTAGCTGCAGTTTTTCTCAATCAACCTAATCTTTCCCATCAAGCTCCATGCTAATCCCATTTTGCTCCACTCCTTAAACTAATAAAAGATTAGAGTGACATTTCAGAAAGGGCATCGTATTAAGCAGCTTCTTTCCCATCTCAACAGATCACACAGTACAAAATGTAGTGAACAGGCCATTAATCTTATGGTAATGAGGTGTCAGTCTGAACGGAGACCTCCTCCTTGATCAATATGAAGGGCGCAGGAATAATGAGGACACTGCTGCTTGCCATCGCTGGCAACTTTGCCAGAAGGCAGCAGATCCATAAAGTGGTGTTGTGATGGTGGCAACAGCTCTTGTCACCACACCACTCTGCCCTTGACAACAGAGAGCAAGCATCCGCACCGATCCGTCACCCCCTGTGCTGCCCATGTTCTAATTAGTGGTGTAAAACTGTTTAAGAACTTCAGCTTTGCTCTAACATGAAATCAATTAGGATTAGCAGCCACACACAGAGAAATTTTTCACACCTATCCAGCTGGTGAAAATCACTAACAAACTACTTCCTTCATTCCTACAGTGGACAAGTCATTGCTCTTCCTGGTGACATCCCTGCATTGGTATTATGCAATTTGCTCTTATACAAAAAGAACTTCCTCATTTTCTTAAACAAGTCACCATTCCCCTTAAAGAAAGCTCTGCACAGCTACCATACTCCTGAAAGACTCAGGTTTTATCAAGTGCTGAGAAAACTTTCCAGAAAAAGTACAAGGCCCGTCCTGGCTAGTGATACTTGGTGGCATCCTTTCACTTGCTCTAATAGGATACCCTCCCTTAAAGAGCGAGGTGGGCTGGGAAATCCAGCTCTTCTGCATACACAATGCCATGAAACTGCACTGAACCCAAAAGGGCTCCATGTGGTCACAACTGCATGTTTACACAAAACAAACCAGGGCAACAAGGGTTAAAAATAATCAGAAGGGTGTTAACCCAGGGAGGGAGATGCTAAAGGAACAGTGGAAGACATGAGCAGCACACCTCTCATTCCCAGGGAAACACCTCTGTGCATGGGTTTCACTTTTACATTTGCTTTCCTTTCTTGTGACTAATGAATAAAACCTGTGGGTTTGGTATCCCCAAAAGTCAAGTGTCTGAAGGTCAAATTGCCCTACAATTTACCATTGTAATTTGTGCTTTTGCATGGATGGTGTAGTTTCTACTGATACAGGTAAGAGTTCTTCCAAAAATATTCACCCTGTAGAGGAATTCAGCCCTTTTCCTCCTATTTGATACAGTCTAATCCTGCAGTTGCACAGTCACTGTTCTGTCTTGGTGCAGTAAATTAATGTTAAATATCAACATCAAAGAAACTGATTATTTGGAACTATTTCAAGGACAACATTCACCAGAAACTAAATCTTGACAGTAGATGAGAAAACAACATTTTTCTGCAATCACAGTAGGACACAGTATCACTGGTATTGCCAATAAAGGCCAATTTTTAACCATGCAGCCTCTAGCTAAGTCTTTATTCTGATTTTCTTAACTAATTACATACCTAAAAGAGATACAGTGAAGTAAAATAAAAGGTTCTTCTCCCATGCACATTTCTTAGAAAAATCCAACCTCTCCATCTTTTTTGGAAATCAATTGTCTTGGTAAAACTTAGCTATTTACCTGTATACTGTGGTAGGTGGGGAATTCAGCGTGTCGTAGATGAGCCTCACGTGTCCTTGGTACAACTCCAGAGCCAAAGGATCATTGTCTCCTTTGTATAATAAGATGCCATTGTCCTTGTCCGTTGCTACCTGTGAAACATTAATAACCAGGTAAGGTTGCTTGAGAATGATTAAAAAAGGAATAAACCTATATAAAAATCAAACCGAAATCATATATGTAATTCAAATATGATTTAATAAATCATATATATGAGCAACAACAAGAGCAAGAGCCATGAGATACAAAAAGGTCTTGGTGACATTGAGTGGGCTCATACACAAAACAGGTCGGCCTCCCACTAAGGGATGGCTCCCTTGTTTCAAATGAGAACTAGTTTTCAGGAGGCGAAAGCTGCAATTTATTTGATCCCTGTCAATAAACTATGGCTGTATTTTTGGTGACACATGAATTTACTTCTCAGCTACCTCCCCAGCTTGAAGTGGAAGTTTAGAAAATCAACTCTGGCAGTAGGAGGAGTGTGTCATAATTACAAGCAAACAAATTTCAGCAGGTGCTGATCTGTTCACAGACTTTTTATGAACAAAAAGAAGGAGAGAAAGACCTGTGTCCACATCTAGTATAACCATGGGTTATTCACTCAGTCCAAGTTACTAGCAAGACATGCTGAATTCAAATGGGACATTTAGAGAGTCAGGAAGAATAGAGTAGCCCTCGTCCCTCTAGCTTTGATGTACATCAAGGAAAAAAAAAAATCTTGAACACTGAATCAAAAAACAAGGACTCCACTTTCCCAGTCTCCAGCTCTCAAATATCCCTACAGTACAAAAGAAAAGAAAAAGAAGAGATAAAATGGGATTTTTGGATACAACCTGCCTGTTATTTTCACGGAAATCTTCAGATTTCTTGCTTATTTTTTTATAATGGCTGTTAAATGCCAAAACTAAACAGTACATTTAAAATTTTGTTTGCATTAATATATATATATTTAAACACTGTTCTTTTGCCCTTAAAAGATTTTTTTTTCTTGAACACTTTTTAATAAGATTTCCTTTATCTGTTCTTAATAATCAATGCTGTATTCTAATTTTAATTCACTAGTGATTAATTACTGGATGCAAGAATAATATTCAGCCTGGGCAACAAGAAGTGAGAAAGTCATCTGCATGTGCTTTCTGTAATAATCAGTTTTATTCTGCAAGCTATGGCTGATGTAACATGTTTTGTACACTTAAGAAGACAATGTCCAGATTTTCAGCTTTGAAGTTGACCTATAATATTTGGAGCCTTTGGGAGCCATATTTCAGAGTGCCCATATTTTAGAATCTCTTTTGTGACGTTAAATAAAAGGGAATTTTAAAGAAAAATTGGGGTTTCAAGTATACATGAATCAGCTTCATTTTCATATGAACTGTATACTCAAGCTATTAAAGAAAAGCTAACTATTAACTATGGAATTTTCTCATTAGAATAAACTCTGCAGGAACCACCCTTAAAAACTCTATTTCTAACGTGGAAATTCGGTCCTTTTCCCATGTCTTGACATTGGTATTTTAATTACAACCAAACTCCATCAAGTAAGTCTAGAATATGATTTCCAACTGTGGAATACAATCTCTTCAAATTGAGAAAATAAATGCAATAAAATAAACATACAGGGATGATTTTTCTTCTCACATCTTTTGAAATGTTATGCCTCGTTTGCAGGATGAATCTAGCACGGAAATAGTCCAGATTAACAATCATTGGCCTAAGAAAGAGATGTGTCATGTCATACATGTGCTCCGCACATCTCTTCATCAGAAAATGTATAAAGCTAGAAATTATTCCCTCATTTACATTGGCATATTAGGGAAAAAAAAGATCAGTTTAATGCCTATTAGATTGTGAATGCAATTAACTTCCAAATCACTTAAATATCATATCGGACTAAGTATCCAAAATACCTTTGATCCACAACCACAAAGATAACAGTAGTGGCATGGCATCTTTAATATCTATTTTCCATTGCCTTCTGAGCCTTAGACCGCAAACCAAATATAGGTGTAACAACAGGACTGTAACAAAATCCCAGGCCTTTTATCTACTGAATGTGTGCAGTAAAAGAGTAAGCAAAATATTGTCTGGAAAGGCCATTTAGAGCAGCCTCTTTTAATAAGTCTCCTAATATTAAGCACTAATTTCTACACAATGAAACACAATGCTGTAAATCAGTAAGAAGACAGGGAGGTTTGCTGAATCACCTCTAGTTACATTGCCAGTCTGGGAATAAGAGAGTGGTGAGATTCTGGAGGCAGGATACGTGTCCACAAAGGTACAGTGGTGCCTTAGTTGCTCCTTAATGTTTCAATAATTTTAGAGCAGACAACTGGCTCACAAGTTGTCTCTAACTTTGTCAGCATCTTGGCCAATAGACCCTGTTCCTTCAGAATACAAAAATATATACATGTGTATGTATTATGTATTATTGCTTAGAAGAGCACTGGGCTGGCAACTGATGCTCTGCGTGACATACCTGGAGGGAGATGTTTGCCTGAGGGCGAATTTTGGTTGATGGCAGCTCCACATAGGAATCCTTCCCAACAAAGTTGACTGTGATGAGCTTCTCACACTTCTGCCCAGCAAAGCCAGCGAGGCAGCGGCAGACAGGCTCGTGGTGCGCGATGATGCACTGGGCCCCATTCTGGCACTCGTAGTTATCACATGGGCTCGTCTGGAGCAGAACCATGGGTGGAGGAGTTTCACAGAAAAGTCCACTGTAGAAGGTAAAGAAAAGAAAAAGCGGCCTCAAGTATCATCATTTTTTTAAGGAAGGAAACACTTTCAGATGCTGATGTTATACTACTACTGTGGTATAGCGACTCTGAGATTCAGCTACCATGTGCCCGCTTTACTGTGTGAAAGCCATACAGCATAGTGCTGCTCAGAAATTCCCACTCTCGGTCTGAATGAGGCAGTTCAAATACTGAAAGCAATTTGTACTGCACTTTGCACTGGTTATTTAGCTCTGCAAGGTACAACAGTCTGTCTAAAATAGCTTTCATCCCACACTGTGCTGTGCAGATGTTCCCAGCAAAAACTGGGAGCCGTTTAAACCCAAACTTGAGATTTCCTCAGCTGCTCTCTCTGCCATCCAGAAACATGCACCACGCTTCAACCAAAAACCCCCATCCTAGGCTTTGTGACTTGAGTCTACCTCTGCTGGTGGTAAGCAAGGGGAAAATCCTCTATTTTTAGTGTTTTTTACAGCCTCCTCACTTGCTTTACTGTATATCAGCACGTGTATCATCAACACATGGGCAACTGCTAAAAACTCTCAGAAGCAATGCACTGATACCACACTATTTGATGGGCAGCTGCCCTGAATTGGTTGTTTCTAACACCATCAGGATCATCAACTTTATTTTAGCTGAGTTTGTGGTTGGCAATGTCCTGGATCAGAAAAATGTAAAGGAAAGGAAGATCTCCCAGACTCAGGTAACTGAAAACCAAATGCCAGATCTGAGTACTTGTGAACTCGAATCAGATTCAGATCTGGAGGAAAGTGCCGTGGTTTGGTCTTAACTATACGAGAGGCTGAGCAAAACCCACATGTAGGAACCTCTGACCTCTGAGGCTTGGGCCACGTCTCCCAGGAGTACAACTCCCAGCAGCAGCAATGGCTCAGTCCCCAGGCTGCCTTCCTGGATTCAGCATGGCTGCACGCTTCACGGGTTATTTGCTGGAATAATTCAGCTACACTGAAATATTGACACAAGCATAGAAGGAGCAGAGAAAAGGGAGAAAGTACAAAAAGCTGCAGTCATCTTTCACAGTGATGTCATGTGTCAGCCTAAACTGCAAAAAGTAAATGAAAAAATCTCTGCTCAGTACACCAACTGGGCCTATGCAATTAATGGGTACCACAAAGGGATCAGGCCAGGCTCTCTGGCTGGCTGCACATGGTATACCCCTGCACCTATACGCCAAATTTCTCATTACAATCACTGTCCAAACCCAACAAACCCTTTTTGTACTGATGAAAGAATATAAACTCTTTGCACTGAGTTCTGTGACTGCTTGAAAATGTGTAGACAGTAAAATGATGAAAAATTGGTAGCTGCTGAGTAGGGAGCGTGCATCAGGCTGTGCAGCAGGGAACACCATGGGGACAGCTGCAGCGAGGGCTGTGGGCTCAGGCTCCTGCACCATCTCTATGTTACACAGTGTTCGTCAGCACAGGGGCAGAGGGCTTGCCGGGAGAGGATTGTGGCAGACCCATTCATGCAGTGAATAACCCATCGGCCCAATCCTGGAACAGTGACTTGTCCCGCTAGGAATTTCCCGCCATTCAGCGAGCACTTTGTGGAATAATAGCACTCTTATAAAAACAAAGCAAAAAATTGCCAAAACCCTCACTCTTTTCCAGTAAAGCAGGTGAAACTTGGAAGCTCAGTGAATTTCTAGGCAATGTTCCTAGATGCAATTAGAATAGAAACCCAAGCCATTACCCTACAGTAAATAGTACCGATTCAAGACGTGCAAGAACAGTAAATAAAACAGCCACAACATACTCAAGACCAGTCTTGCTTAGCCACAGAGACCAGAACCTGCTGCCTCTGTAACAGAAGGAAATGGAGATGACTGCTTTCCTTTTTACATTTTCTCATGTGAAATTCTGCACAGAATACCATGGCTCTATCTTTAGCGCTGTGTGGAATGAGAGCCCAAACCGCTCCCTGCCCCTGTTCTCCCTACACACACCACTCTCTGGTCTGCCTCTGGGAAACATGAAAGAGAGAAATACACAACAAAATACGCATGGGCTAAATCCTGGACTGCATCAAAAGCAATGGAGTTGCTCTGCTTTTCTATCACATCTGAGAGAAGAAGAGACACAGGGTTTTACATTACTACTTTTACAAAAGGCAGACTTGAAGAATGCCTTGAAAGATGCAAACGTTTGGGATTTGCACCTGGGAGAAGGCCAGAAAAGCTCTCCTTTCCCCACAGCCGTTATACAGCATGGAACACCCTAACTAGCTTCCTAACTTTGCCCAAATCTGTATGTTGACCTTGTAAATGGTGATGTGGGTATGGCAAAAAGAAATCTATTACACAGGAATAAGCATGAGGAGGGTGAAAACACTGCTGGGCATTTCCGAGGCCTGAAGCACCGTGCTGCACTGGCCTCTCACCGCTGCCCCATTTGCATGCCCTGCAG